>NC_090444.1:1055357187-1055664711 GCF_031143425.1 Pleurodeles waltl | reverse complement strand
TTTTTATTTAAGTTTATTTTTGTTTGATAATGTGCCAGATGACTGATGCTTTGCAGCTTTATTTTGTCATTGTAGTTCATCATAACAGTAGTAAATAAAATATGATACTTAAAACTGCAGATATTTTCAAGACTGGGCCACGAACAATCTGAGCAGATGTTGTATTATCCCAGCCCTTTTGGAAAGTTGTCCCAAAACTTAACATATGTTGATTGCAGTTGAAGCGCTCTAATGTTTCTGCAATTGCCAGTCATAATAATGGGCCATTCCTCATCAGATCCTACATGTCTAAAATATCACTGAGAACTGCAGGACTGAAATGAAAGGTATATATATACATATATGTTATTTTTTAAAGGTCTTCATCCTGCCTTAGATAAGAAGCCTTTGAAGATTCATACATACATCTCACATGGTACTGTGAGGTGAGGTTTCTTGGAAAATTACAGAGGGTGATGGAAATCTGACTGGAAAACTCCCCTAACAATGTTTATTGGTGATGAATTCCAAAGAAAAGAAAGAATCTATAAAGGTGTGCATCACAGGGTCCAGTGCTTGTGAGGTGACCTAGCTGTTAGTTAGCTTTGCCTTTGTGGTCTCACAGAGAGCGCTTAGGATGGAGATGTCACGAGTGTGCTTTGGCAGACCAGTTGCACATGAAAGTGATTGAGAGAGCGTTAGAGGACCTAGGGGTGTGGGGTAAATGCTACAAGAGGTAGTCGACTATCACGAATCAGACAATGGATCTGGCACACTTTCAAGAATCTATAGATGCAGGTTAGAAAAGCAGAATGTGGGGGTCCAGAAATAAACACCAGAGTCCTACTCCCAAAGAAAAATAATCATATGGTAAAGTTGGAGGGGTTGGGCTGTCCTTGACACGTGCACAAGCAACAAGACAACTACAATTGCTACATGCTAATTAACGGTGATAATTGTAAAATATAGATATCATATTTGTATATGTTTTTTCTTGGTGTTCTAGAAAAAAAGATAAATGAAGATTTTGAAAAATATCACTGAGCACTGGATAGTATGTACAGTATGAGCCTAGTTGAAGGACGTGCCCCATCATCTAAAAGTTGCAGGAAGGAGGGACATAAAATTTTAATTTGAGACCAAATGACTCACAGAAGGTTGAATGTTTAATGACTGCTCTTTGTGCCATACTTTTCCTGCTGTTTGTTCCCCCGCTTGCTGTGGCCTATGCGCAGGATGCATGTTTTTTCAGCCAGGGATGATTCAGACTTCGTCTTGTTGGCCGAACACCTGATACCGAATGTGACAATGTGAGTGGTAATTGTGGTTCAGAGCTTTTCGGGAGAAACCTGATCTTCTTTTCTTGTGATGTACCTGTGGAATATCATTTCCTTTCACCCGCCTGTGCCCCGAGGCGAGGCGCGAGACGGCCGACATTGTCTGACACGCATTCAGAAATTGAAAAGCGATTGTCAGAAAGGTTGAAAAATAGAGGTTTGCCACGTATGATTTCTGTAGTAATTTGGCCGGAGAGTGAATTCTCGCCCGTCCATCAATTAAAGCATAGACAAAGCTGAACCATATTGTAAAGGATACACATCCCTCACTGCCAGTGAATGAATGTTAAGGTAAATGGTTTAGATATTCTTCAAACTGCAGTCTTCTCGTCCTCAAAAGGCTTGACATGAGTTCGTAAGAGAGGTAGGGTGGTTTCCTTATCAGTTGTAGAAAGTGTGATTCATTCGAAAATGTATCTTTGTCAATTTTCGTCAGATGTAGAAGTTTTTGTGTTGTTTATCCAAATGTGACAGGGAATTTACCCAGTAGTGCTCCGTTTGTCAGCCCTGCCAGAAGTAAAGGCGAATTTGCCCTTAACTGGGTTTCTAATTCGTGAAGGTAGCGTCAAAAAATAGATTATGTCAAAGTTTTTTCCAGGGGACTACTTTAGTCCATAATGTAGCCTACATGCGCAATAGCACCAATAATTCTTAAATCTTTCGGAAATAGGACATTTGCTTACTTTTGTAAACGATTCGTGTTCTCGAAGGCTTTGTTCATAAACTGACAATCTGTTCAGTGCATGTTCTTTATATGTAGTTTTGGTCTGCTGTGAAGTGTGAAAGGACGGCTCTCTTCTCTTTTTTTAATAATAAAACTTTGTATTCATTTTTAGTAATAAAAAAATACGATCTCCAGAAGCAAAATGTGAATGGGAGTTAAGTCTCTATGAATTTTCCAGAGTTGATCGACATAATATTTCCATCACTCCTTCATATTTTTATTTTAAAAAATTGCTGGATTTAAATATTTCCCCCATTTGTTTCTACTATTCGCCTTGCTTAGCGTTAAATTAATACAACAGAAATGTGCTATCATTCATATTTTTACAGGTACAATGATACAGCAAGACCTTAGGTCCTTTATATTTGCAAACCACTTACGTTTTCACACCTATTTCTTGGTATGTTCATTTTATCTCTCTTGCTTGCTACTGTAGTCCATGCACGTTTAAAATAGTTTAATTTCCCTAAATCTCGGTGGTAGTGCCCATGATGGTGCGCCCTTCGAAAAGTAGTTAAGCAGTACTTCCCAGGATGTCTGTGTTTGCAGTTGTATATAATATATTAATATATTACCAACTTTCAATACTGTCAATTCGTCTTTGGCTCATCTATTTCATTTTAATTTCACTGCTGCTTAGTGGACACATTTTATTTTCCTATTGTATCAATTACAGTTTATTCGTGATATTTGTCTCTCAATAAGGCATGCTAATTCACTTTTCACATATGAGGATGCAGGAGTTTCACGCTACTGGTGTTCTTGGTGCCATAATATCTTGGTCAATTGATTTGTGATGTTTTTTTTTTTTTTTTTTTTATCGCTCTCTCTACTTTTTGGAGTACTCCCATTTTCACTTTACTCCTTGAACTTTCAGTATATTTCTTTTTGACAAGTACATTCCATCCTATGTAGCACATAAACTGTTTTACAAGATATTCTCTCCTCATTGTTAATTTGATAATTTGTTTGCCATCCAGTGTCCTTTATTCTGTCATGCTGGTTTGTCTTATACTTGGTTATTTCTTTTAAATATTGTCCCTGTATTGGCTGCCAGATGTCTTCTCTCCACTGCTTCTTTTTTAGGTCGAGCCTAGGACGTGCGTAAGCGCTGTTTCTCGACCTGTTGTAATCTACATCTGTGGGTTTGCACCACGCCCATCTCACACCCATCACTTTCATTCGTACCTTGGCCTGCCTTTCAAAAATTCCTCCATTTTGTAGGTAAATGCTTTACATTTGTCCCACCTTGCGGCAGCTTTGTTACCGCCTTGGAAACTGACCCTGTTACATGGATTATTGCAGGATCGGCCATATACCTTAGTGTGGCGCACTACCTTTATCTTTTGCATTCCCACTTCATGCTGCGTGGCCGTATGTTGTTTTTTCCTCTTCCTTGATTTGGGCACGCCACTGTTTCTTCAAAGTGTCTGTGCACAAAGGCTGCAAGTTGGAGAGGAGTCCTTTTTTATTTATTTAATATTTTTTGTTTGTTTCATATAGCGCAGGAGAACTGCTTTACATGAGGATGTGAAGTTTCATATAGCGCTACCTTGATCTGAGGAGCGCTTTACATGAGTACCACTTATATGCATGTATAGCAGTTGAAAAATCTACAAACTGGAGCATTTAAAACAGAACAAGACACAGAAATCCTCAAATCGGCTCTCCTGGCACAGTGGGAGAGCCGATACTACAATATTCACTGCACTTTGGAAACTCGGCCCATAATGCTTACGGAGCATTTCTTTTTTACAACAGTTTTGCTCATAACTGAGCCTGTGGTTGTCCTACAACAATGGGACTTCCACCAAACTGTCCAGCACGACACACTCTTTCTGTCTATTCTCACATGGTAATATTTTGTGTTTTAAGGGCCCTATTTTTAATAGTAATGTAGTTGGCCTTATGGGCCTGAAAATGTGTAAGGCACTATGCCCTCTAGGGGATACATATATGGTTTACTGCATTACTTTCTGCCATTCTGTTTTCATATTGTTTTGCCCTTTGGTGGGGGGGGTTATTCCTTTTACAAGACAGTTTTGCCCATAACTGACAGAGTGGTGGTCCTAGGTGGTCCTAGGACAATGGGACCACCATCAACATGTTCAGCACAACACACTCTTTCTGTTTAGGGCATCTCTGGGTCCCCACACTGGAGGGGGGGCAAAATATTAACCCCTCCCACCAGTCATTGTCTTTTTAAGTTTTCTCATGGTTGAAACTTTTGTTTTACACCTGGGAGTAGTGTGTATTTTAAGGGCCTTGTTTATAATATTATTCTAGTAGGCATGCTAGGCCTGAAAATGTGTAGTGCACTACGCCCTATAGGGGCTAAACAAACATAAGGTTACATTGCGTTACATTCTGCCATTCTGTGTTCATGTTGTTATGCTCTCTAGGGGCTGACTATATGGTTACATGACCATGTTTCTTACAAACGTTATTTTTATGGTGGTGCCCTCTAGGGGCTGTTCTAAGCATTACAGTAAAGATACTACATTATACGCTGCACTCGGAATCTCACCCCATAATGCTTTGCGGGGCATTCCTTTTACAAAAATGTTTGCCCATAACTCACCACACCATGTGCTCCTTCTGTCTAGGTCATCTCTGGGTCCCCACACTAAGTTAGAGGAGACCCCAAAATAACAATATATATAAAAAAAAAATAATGGCAATATTTTCCTTTTTTGCTGTAGCTAGAGGAAGAAGGTAAATGGAAGTGCTTTAGTTATGTGCAGGGCCACTGGAATTATGTGACACAGGACCAAATTATGCTGCAGGATTGACCAATTTTTGTGGCAAGAAAAGTCCAGTTATGCATTTACAACACCAGTAGCTCTAACTCATGCAAATGCGAGACCTATTGCATTGCAAATGTTTGTTTCAAAGTGACGTGATTCTGTCACCTATGGAAGCCGTTTTCTTGTCTACTACTGATAACCATTAACTTACTACTGGCTTTAGGTGCGCAACCATTTATAGCACTTTCCAATTTTGTTACAAACTGTGGTTTATGTTCCTACAAGATTTATTGTACTGCCATGATAAAATAACTTTTTTAAATTTGCAGTATAAATATTTCTCTTGTCCTTGCTTGATGGCCCTGCAAGCAGCAAATCCTTTCATTAGTTTTGACCTCTGCTCAGAGAATCTTTTAGCTCCATTTTAGGACACCCTCTATTCTTGAATCTTTGTATCATACTGGTTGCTTCTGAATGCTTCATTTCTGAGCTTTTGGGTGCTTGCAGCAAGCACATAAGCTACACGTGGATGCTGTTATTCTTTGGAATGATCTTTGTCTTAGCCCTGTAATCTACTATAACACCTGCTGTGTTCCAGAAATTGAATTTGCCTATACTATTCTCAAATGTGAATTCTTAAAGATATGTTATTTTCATAAAGGTGGTTGATTAAACTTACCAGCATTTTTTTTCTCACCATTCCATGGTGAATAGATAATAAGTGATCCTTGCACAGAGAATAATATCCTATATAATTCTGACATTGTCCTATGCTGAGGCCACCCCCTGCTTCCACCACCTAAAGAAGAAATTGGCGTAGGTCGGAGTAAAAGCGGTACCCAGGTAATTGCACCAAACGTAGTGGTATTAAAATATTTCACAGAGAACTTTGAAGTATGTGATTTTGTTTTTGTGGTTCCCTGTGAAATACAGGTTTCGTTATCGTAATGATATCCCACGGACCACTCTGCAGAGATTTTTTATTGTCAGGGTAACTACGAGTATGCAGATACTTTATTGAACATTTGTGCTAAAGTAAAAAAAAGACACATTTTGTGGCATTATCTCTAGTAGTAGTATGTTGATCTCTATTTGATCTAGGAACCATATTTTTTTTTAGAAATCTACAAATGTGGTACATCCATAATTATGCAGTAAATGCTGCAGTCATAGAACTATAAAAGTAAACTAACGCTTGCTGCGTCATTAATAATCAATTTATTCATTAAACTTAAATTGAAACATTCAAATTACACCCAGTGCCCATTCTTCTTCACATTTACGTTTTTTAAGCTAGCATGTACTGTATAAAAACATAACCTGTATTATGGTCCTGTATTACCATCTCAAGCTTGTGGTGACATTTTCAAACTTCTTGACCTCTGGCCTCCTGGTTTGTTGTCATCCTAGCCCCTTGATAGTAGCACTGAAATATATCACATAGTTATCCATGAACAATCCCCCCCTCTCTCTCTCCCTTACATGAAAAAAGTATTTCAAATATGAGTCTCCAGTTTGACACGGTAGTTATGGTTAGATCTTAACTTATCTTGAAGTTGTTTGTTTTACCTTTACCTTTCAGGCTGTTTGACAAATCTCCAGAAACCTAACAAATTAATTTTGGTTGATTCCAGATGTCATATTAAGTACAAAGCCATCCGAGGGGGAGAGTTGTCAAAAAATTTGTATTTTGACTCCATTAGGAAGTTATTCATTTTGACACAACAAAAAACACAATTAAAGGAATTGCACCAAAATTGCCATGAAAATAGAACTTCACGGAGAAAGTGTGATTTTCTTTTTTTTTTTCTTTTTATTTGGTTTAAATCCTTTCAGTAGGTTTTTGAGGTATTAGCATTTGGAAAATGTTTGGACTGGTATCGGGGGCGTTTAATTTCACCAGCTAAAAATATGTTTATTGTGTCAATCACCTATGAATTTTCAAGAAAGTGATTGAAGGATCACTGCGTTCATGTATGTTTTTTTACCATCTTGACGTTTTTGAATTTTTCACAGTTGACATTCCATGCCATGGAAAAAAATTCTGGGAGTAGGGAAGGCAAGATGATTGGTTCTAAGTACTGGTCGGTGTGGGGGTACATATTGTCAAAAAGGTATGAACCAGTTATATACAAAATAGGAAAAGTGCACTAAGCACGTGGGAAATTCACAGTTTAAAAAAAAAAATCAGCATCACACAGCCGCGATTTTGTATTCAGAGAAGGCAATATTTTCACAAAGTTGTGAATTTGGGACAAAGGGTGTGTGCACGGCAGGATCCATGGCATAGGTGATGGCCTTGCCTCCAACAGGTCCTGTTTACGAAAACAATAAAAATCAGTCAAAAAACATATTTTAAAACATTATGGTTCAGGCAGTGTAGCCACTAAAACATTCACAATGGAGAAAAGACTCAGTGAAATTGAAATAAAACACAGACAAAAATTGATGTCACAGTTCAAGGTAAACCTACGCACAACACACATAAATAACTTTGCATGGAAAGTAAGGTTTCCTTTGCTCAAAAGACACTGATGTATGTTTACAAACATTCTTTGAAAAAATCCGGTTAAAGTGTCTAAGGTAAATGAAACAAAATCTAAAAAACACTGAAACTAACCAGATGTGGTTAACTATCTAAACGTAAACTATAACTCGGCCCGTATACACTTCTCATTAATGCGTGGTGTGTCACACATGATATCAAAAACAGCAACACACTTGACATTTCCTGTCGTCTTGACATGTGCAGGGTTTACAAATCTGCAACCAGAAAAAAATGTGTATCTAAAATGTAATTAAAATGTCAATCCGTTGAACCCGAACCACGAATCAAGTGCTAAAATGTGTGTGTGTTTTTTTTTTTTTTTGGGGGGGGGGGCATGATTTGTCACTCTTGGTTATAGCACACTCCACCACTCTGGGATGCTTCACCAGTGTTGTTATGCTCCCTCATTCTCTTGTTTTCAGGAAACAAGCTTGGGGGCTTTGCGTCCTATGGTGGCTGCAACAAAAATGTCAGTTGCAACCGTCATTAGGTCGTCCGGGATGATTCCTGGATGCAACCTTGCGTGAATGGAAAAAATGTCGCCTTTTCCAATCCAGATGACTATATTATTATCGATCATTCATATTTTTGTATGCTCAGAGATTTCAAGGATCCGGATGTGTGGATAATTAGAAGATAAAGGGTCAATATATACAATTGATTAACATCTTAAAGCTCACTATAGTAATGCAAACCGTTACTAATGAATAGATTTATACCGAGCTAAAAAGTAAAATGGTCCTGTTTGTAAAGATCAAGTTTCATGTAATTCTGATCAGCAGTCTGTAGTTTATCGGTCAGTGAAAATTCCTAGGTTAGGTGGAAAGGAAAAAAGGGAAACTCAATTTTTGCTCCCTCTCCCCCAACTTTTCTCCACCTTTGGAGAGTTGCCAGAAACGTGATGTGTCAGAACCTAATCACAATATAGCTAGGTGGGGCAAATGAGTTGAACTTTTTCAACCGGTGCCAAAATTATAAGCACACAAAACACTAAAACTTGACCATAACTACACAGTGTGTAATATATACAGTATATATATATTAAGGCTGCAATGGACAACCAAAACGCGTCAGAACTATAACATTCACTTCTGTGATTTATAATTAAAATGCCTCACTTCACCATTAACCGGAGTTCGACACTTTTCTCTTTGTTAGGGAGAAACTGATGGAATATATATATATATATATATAATAATAACTGAGCCAATGTTTTTCTAATCTTCCCAGTGCTGTTATGGAGCAGTTGCCTTACTTGTTGGTAAAGTGGTAGTTCCTTTTTAATAATGCACTTTGTCCAGTCTGGACTGAAACCTTGCAAATCCCCATGTCATCATCAGCATTATTTAAAAGATGGCACAAACATTGACATCTGGGAGCCAATTCATCATTTAATTAAATTATCCTGTAATGAAATCTTCCGTAATGAGATTAATTTTAATTATTAATCAGAAGCTGACATCGGCACAAGACACCATGAATAATAAATAAGGGCTTTGTCTGCTCTGTTTCTAAGAAAGGACCTACTTTACTGCAACAATGCTTTTCTGAAGCTATGTAGTTGGTTATTTTTTCTGCAATTTGATCACAAGCGCTGTTGAATTGATTTTTGTTTGGAATTTGAGATATTATGCATGATATTTTTTGCAAGGTATTGCTTTTTCTAGAACAGCCATTTAGTTTGTTTTCCAGTGATGCTGTGCATCCCTTGAGTTGTGTAACAGTACAAACAGTAATTTTTCATATTTTTATTCGTACATACAAAAAACTGGTAAGTACATATTAGTGGTTTTGAAATAAAACGAGTACACAAAGAAGTGAAACGTTGTTTTATGCAAAACGTAAGTTTGTTTAGCCACCAGTTTTAAGGGTGTTGTGTATGATTTGGCTTCTTGAGTTGTAATAGTTGAATCTGTTATTTTTGTACTTAATACCTCTAGTTCATTAAAAGAATATCAACCTAATAATGATGAACGTCATCAAATGTTAAACACAGTAGGAGGGACATTTGCCTCAAGTATACCACATTTTTTGCAACCAGGCACCAAGGTACTTTGAATTGATGCTATATGAGGGTGCGTTGGTGTGGTGTGGTGTGGCGATCAGGAACGCTGGTTGTTTTTTTAGTTATATTGTATTTCTAACCAGTGTTTTGAAAGCACGTATGAGGCAACCTCTAGCAGTAAACACATTTTATTTATTCCCAGCATGACAAGTGCCCATGTTAACAAAGAGTACTATTTTTGTATCCCTGGGGGAACGGAGGTTATCCCGTGGAACCAATGTACCCGTCTTTCCCTCACCTGATACTTTCTCTTCCTTTTGTTGACTTGTTTACATGCAGGACAGAAGTTCTATAACCAGTTGTGAAGTATTCATTAACCAAAAAGACAGCTTATGTGCTATTGAACCACCCTCCTTCTTTGAGTGATAGTTATTTTATGAGCTAATAGACTGTTACTTTTCCATGTAAGTAATGGCATACACCAGGCCATCATGTAGTTTAGTGTCCTGCTGTGCTAGTGGTGGGGAAAAAAGAAGCAGTTCGCTACCACTTGTGTTCATTCCTACCCCCCTTGGTTTTTAGATTTGACATGTCTGTGGTTTGCGCCATTCATGGTTAACATATTGTTATCATAAAGGTATTTGTATTTTCGGCTGCAAATATATGATTACACTCAAAAATATCTCCATGTATGGCTATTGAGAATTCACCAAAGTATTCCTGGTGGGTATAATTGGATTTAGTACAGCATTCTTTTCAGTTACTAGTGCGTAGCTATCCACACATTTGGTCGAGGTGTACAGCAGTGACTTTCTCTATGGGGGTAATATATCTTAGCTAAGGAGAAAAAAAATGAGCATCTGGATCAGCATGCACAGTCCTGTAGTTCTGGGACACTGTTTGAGTAGCCGTGCACTCTATAAATGTTGGTGATTGATTGATTGATTAATCGATTGACTGTAGGGCAGACTACATTATCCCTGTGCTGAATTCTGACATTGATGCTATGTAGAGTTCCACAAAGTAGTACTAGGAGCCTGTGTGAGAAGTCACAATACACCATACAAATGCCATACCTACTGGCTTTGCCAATGCTTGTTCTGCTCTGTATTAATCAAGCATCTACATTGTTCTTGTTAATGACCTAGTAAAAACCATTATCTGGATGGAGACGAACTAAGCTTTTGAAAAAGCACAAGCATTACACATAATGTAATGCCATGTGTAATGCCTTTTAGTCACTCCATTTTTGGTAATTGTTGTGGGGCTTTGCACCATGTTGTGTTCTCTTTTTTTGAAAGGGTTGGTATTTTGCTATACATTTAATTTAAAGATAAGCATTCTCATTTCCATTGGATTGACCTGTGAATTCTTTTTTCAGAGAGATTGTTTTCCAGGGGAGAGGAATTCCTATGGCCCCAGGGCGTATTATTTAGGGTCAAGGAGAGGTCTCTGTGTTTTTACTTGTCCTGTGGACAGGTATGCTCAGCACTGTGGAGCACAACCCTTTGACTGCCAGATACCCACAGTAAGGTTGGGGGAAAGATTATTTACAGTTTAGGCAAGCTATGTATGCTCTAGTACAAGATGTTTAAGTTGTGTATATGATTCATTATCTCAAAGCCTTTGTTGTTGAGGCGAGTGCTCTCAGTAAATACATTGATTTTTAATCTCATGTTGCGTTGCTGGCAGTGGTTCCAATATAAAAATGTGTGTATGTGTTTGCAAACTTTAATTCGTGGTTATTTGTTGTGTTTCGATAATGCTCATTGATATGCACATACATGCAGAAAAAAATGGAAGCAAGATTGGTGATAGTTGGCTTTCAAAATGAAGTACTCACAAAAAATATTTGAAACATGAAAAAGAAAGCGACAAAGGTTGGGGGCAGATTTGTTAAACTATTGTGCCATTTGCTTGCTTTCAAAATAATACGGACCTAAAAATATTTGCAACTTGCAACTTTTCAGTGACCGCACACTTTGGCATCTTCCATCCTGTATTCCAGAAGCATGACCCTTTTATGCAAGTTCTCAATGTAGGCCTTCATCTTTTTAACATAAGGTTAGAGTGTAGTCAATTAAGAACTTGTTTCTGCAATTCTGTCAGCCAGCTTTCTCTGATCTGCATGCAGAAGTTCGAAATCCAGACATTATCGTTTTTTCTGTTCTAGGATTTTCCTGGTATTATTGATGGCCAGTACAATCGAATGTAGCTTGTGTGAGGAAGTGGAGGAGCACTTTGGATCAGTGAGATCCCAGTGTAACATAGCGGCCTTCAAGTGATCTTTTGTAACCAACGTTGACATTCGCAAAGCCTGAGATGTGCCTTTAATCTGCTGAAAGTTCCCAGTTTCCAAGCTAGTTCACTCAAGAAAATTATGAAGAGTAGCAATGTCAGCCATGCAAACTCTCCAGGCAAGGCAGTAACAAAGCATCAGTGTCACATTCACTAATCAGAGAGAGATGAACATGTGCAGCCCACTAGGATGCCTTCCAGTTACACTTCTGAGGATGTGCCCAGACTTGCTATTGGTGAAGGCTGCAGAAAATTTTGCTAAACTATAGTGAAATTTGTTTGCGTTCAGAATAAATGTACTCAATCAATTTTAATCCTATTATTGACAATATGAAAAAATGGATGCCCCATTCATTCTTTTAAAATTGATTTTGCCTTAGTAACACAATGAACCACAAGAACAAATGTGCATTCACCAGACCACCTGCTTATCCCGGTGTCGTCCATTGCAGTAAAATAGCATGTAGACATGCATATCTGTTCCCCCATGAAAATATATTTTGGTAATTGCAATTCCCCTTCAAAAAAATTTAGACCCACCCCTTCGAACAATAGCAGTTCTTACAAGTCCTCGGTTATCACTCGTAAATATGCTAAATAGGGTCCCCATATGCCCTTTGACCTAGATGGTTTTGGTAATTCCTCGTCATAAAGTTCCATTTGAGTTCAACAGTACATCATAAAAGATAGCCAATTCTTCTTGGTGGTTTTGACTCTACTACCCCAATAGAGAGCTGCCCGTCCCTTTACCAGTACTAAAGCCACTGACACATATCTTCGATTGGAAGCCTGAAGGTCTTTAACCATTTCCAGCAAACACACCATTGGGTCACAGGGCACAGAGTCCGCCACCATTTTCATCTAAGCCTCGGTCAATCCAAAACTGCATTACAGTGCCAGGCCAGATGGACAAAATCCGCCTCCAACTCCCACACATCTTATATACTTATACAGTTGGCATTGTCCCGTACCCCAGTATTGTAGAGTTTAATAGGAGTGTAGTGTGTTTGGTGCAAAAAATGTTAATGTATCAATCTCAAATTACAATTGGATGTAAGCGTGAGTAGTTGTGCGCAACAGAAGCGGCACTCAGCCTCTGCCAGAGGGCGAGTCAGTATTGCACTCCAGCTCTCAAGTGCTTTTCCAGTGCTAGCTGGTTTATCCTCCAGCAATGCATTGTATAGCTTAGTGATTAAATCGTGGCGGTGGAGTTAGTAAGGAGAACGTGTAACGCAGTAAGGATAGGGCTGCTGAAAACCAAGGATAGAGATCAAGTAGTGCTGAATACGTGAACACCATGAGTCGTGTTGGGCCTAGCTCACAGGAGAGCTCCTCTAGGCCGATAAAAACATCATTAGGATAAGCATCCCCGTCTTGTGTAGTCCCCCCTAAGCTATCAGTGTATCCTCCTGTGTAACTAAAAGGTCACAATGGTGGTAGAGTGGCAACTTAGGCGCTGCCAAGCTACAGAAGTAGTCTTGATCATGTTTATTTCAGTACGTGGGACCCCTTCACGCTTGTGGGTTACGATAGCAGGGAGTGGCACAAGATGAGCATCATCATTCTCTACTGCAAAGTACGGCGTGTGTTCATGCGCCACGTACCAGTAGTGGGTAAAGTGTGCCTGTGTGCAGAGATAATAGAAGTAAAAATCCAGGGCAATAAACCCCCCCCTCTAACACAGGGTAAAGTGGGTATCTCCCAGTTGACTCTCGGTTGCTTACTCCCCCAAATCATCTGCAACAGGTGTGATCGTAATTGTTGGAAGAAATATGCCAACAAAACAACAGGGATGTTTACAAAGAGGTATAAGAATTTAGGTAATGTTACAATTTTAAGAACTGCTATCCTATCAGCCATTGGCAGCGGGAGCTTGTTCATCTAGCCACTTAATCATCCAACTTTGACATTGCTCTACCGTAGTTTGCCTGGACTACTTGCTCTGGGTCTCTGTGTACCCATATTCCTAGATATATAACTCGTTCATTGTCGCAAATAAGTGGGAATTCCAGTGGGCATTGTGTAGTGCCCAGCATTAGCGGGATTATAACGTATTTCAACCAGTTAATATATAGGCCGAAGTAATATGCATTTAATAGATCCACAGATCAAGGGAGGCAGGTGCCTGTGTGGATTTTGAATATAGACCACCATATCATCCACATAGAGTGAAATACTCAGAGGTTTTAGCCTAAAAAACAGGGCAGAGGAGGTGTACCTTTGACAAATAACTCATGCCATCAGTTTCAATAGTATTGCAAATAACAGTGGTGATGGAGCACCCCTGGCTTATGCCTCTACCCACAGGAAAGCTCCCATATGTGTGCTCATTAACTCACAATGTATATAGAAGTTGTATCCATTGAAGAAATACATTAGACATAAACATACAGGCCATAATAGTGAACATGTATTCCCATGCTATGGAATTGTAAGCTTTAGTGGCATCCAATATCACTGCCGCTGCCTGAAGCTCAGAGTCTAACTGATGGAACAATGCAAATATGGTATGCAGGATATGAGTAGTAGATCTGGATAGTATAAATTCAGACTGATCCGGCAACATCAGCTTAGGAAGTAAGGGCTGGAGCCATGTCGCCAGTATTGTGGTCAAAATTTTCGTATCAATATTTATTAAAGACAGCCAGCTGTCTCCATGATTCACAGAGTTTTAGTGACATGTTTGGCTTCAGTAGATTACTATTAGCGCCCCCTGTGGAGAGGGTGGAAGGAACTGTTTTTGATATGCTTTCTCATACACTGCATGGAGCCAGGGCTAGAATCTCACAAAACTCTTTATAAAATTCCCCTGTCAGGCCATCCAGCCCAGGAGCCTTGCCAATGGGGAGTGCTCTTATAGCCTCTCTAACATCTTCAACCATGATATGTTGCTGAAGATACTCCTGCTGTCGCAGAGATAGCCACGCAATAGCCACATCTTCTGGATATCGATGTTCTTTTGCTGCAGGGGCGGTTTCACGAGTTCGATACAGTGATACATAAAAAAAGACCTGAAGGCTGCTACTATGCCCAATGCAGTTACGTGTGCGTCCACTAACTTAACCGTAGGCTCCACACTCTTCTGTTTCCTAAGCCAGGCAGCCAGGGCCCAGTACTTCCCTCCCACCCCCAAATACCTGAAAATAAATTGTGGTTCTTGGAATGCTAGGTCTTGAAACTCCGTTAGGTGCTCCTGAATAGCCACCAGGGTGGCCGGGTTGGACCTACTCTCATAATCACATTCTAGGGTCCCTAATGTGTTTTCACTTGTGCGTAATTTGGTGGGGATCACTTTTAATACTCCTACCTGGGTGCTCAAGCAGATCCCCCTGATTGTCACATTAAAGGCCTCCCAGATTATATCTGTCCGGCTACAGTCCCTGCATTTTAATCAAAATATTCAATGATTGCTGCACGTATGCTGTCCTTGAGTGCAGCATGTAGTAACGCCTTTGCCCTAAAATGCCAGGCAAAGGTGGGAGGGGTGGCGGCGGGTAGCACCAGACTCAGGAGGTGATCAGACAGTGTTTTGGGCATATGTTTTATCTCTGTGACCCATGAACAGCTTTCTTTAGATATCAACCAATAGTCTAATCTGGACCACGTCCCATGTACTGGCAACTCAAATGTGCCTTCGCTCGTCAGCAGGTGCTGCCAGGCATCCACCATCCCACTCTCCTCAATGCCCTCTAGGATAACATGTGCTGAGTGCTTACCCTGCCAGTCTGTTATTGCTG
Organism: Pleurodeles waltl; assembly: GCF_031143425.1. Taxonomy (NCBI): domain Eukaryota; kingdom Metazoa; phylum Chordata; class Amphibia; order Caudata; family Salamandridae; genus Pleurodeles; species Pleurodeles waltl. Next base: position 1,055,649,336 of record NC_090444.1, on the reverse strand, counting down.
ATCTACCTATTGTGCGGTCTAGAAATGTGTTCAAGTCCCCTCCCCATATTGCTGTGTATGGAGGCAAGGCATGTATATGTTGCTGGACAATTATAAAAATTGCAGGGTCAGCCACATTAAGAACGTAGGTATTTACCAGATGCTGGTTCCATATAGTGTGCCCTGGACAATGGCAAAGCGATCCTGATCATCGACTTAAGAGTCTGTTACCACAAAGGGGACCCTTTGCTTCACCAGCAGCAAGACCCCTATAGCATAAGAGGAAAAGGAGGACACAAGGCTATATGATGCCCAACGAGAACCTACATGCAGATCTGTGGTAGGCGATAGGTGCGTCTTCTGTAACAGGACAATCTGAAGATTCTTCCTATCTAGGTAGCTTAGGACTAACCAACATTTTCGGGGTTTATAGAACCCACAAACATTCAAGATGACAAGTCTCACCGGGCCCCCATGATCTGTTCATGGGGTGGGTGTATTATCACTGCGCGCACGTATGGGTCACATATCAATCGTGTGTTGTGTACACTAATGAGCATATTGGGCAGTGTCTGGTGTCGAACTTTCCAATCAACCGTAAAACTCCCTCCCCTCACTTCAGCAATCCCAATCTGCTAAAGATATCCCCCAGTTAACAACAAGCAAGGAGAACAGAAGCATGCGCATACCAACAACATAAATCGACACAATACAAACGTATTGCGGTGTTCCCCCTTGAGGTGATGCCATGTGCCTGATTACCCTCCGACTACGCTGAGTTGAAGTGTGCCATCCCGCCAGGCCATTAGAAGTAGTACATAGTAGACAGTTTATGCAACTTCTTCAACTACAGTATCATCTGGCTGTTGATTCCATTTCTGCGATGAGAGCGATTTGATTAAATCTCGTGCTGCTTTTTGGTTGTAGTACAGACTCGTTTGTTCCCTTGTAATCAGTTTGTAGTCAAGCTGGATAGAGTATTGTGTAAGAAATGCCTGTCTTTGTAACATTTTCTTGATAGGTGCAAATTCTCTGTGGGCCGCCTGTGCTGCCTGTGTGAAATCCAGGTATAAAGCAGTTTGATTCCCTTGATAGTAAACTTCACGTTTCTCACGCGCCAAGCGCCACACCATGTCTCTATCTCAATAGTTGAGCAGTCTTGCAATGATTGGGTGGGAAGGTGCACCATGCGGTGGCCACGCCAGGATCGACCAATGCGCTCTTTCCACGATCATGTGCGAAGACAAGTTTTCTATCCCGAAAATTGTTGTCAACATTGTCTCTACGTAGTCTTCCATTCTTCCAGTGTTAGTGGACTCTGGTACCCCACTAATTTTCACATTATTTCTACGTAATCACAGTTATATATCTTCATTTTTTGTGCAAATGACTGCCAAGACGTTATCCATAGTGAGGCATTTCGTGGTGACAGATTGCAAATCATCCTCCATGGTCAAGATTCTCTGCTCCGCCACTGTAATCCTCATTGACTGCTTGTCTAGTTTAGTAGATAAATGATCTATACGCTTATTAAGGCTATCAATTGATTGTAGGCTAGCCTGCATCGCCACCAATGTGGATACTACAGTAGTGGACTCCAGCTCGGGTGCACTCTGCAAAGACGCACCCTGTTCTGTAGCAACTACAGCATCAGATGCCGATCTTGCAGCGCATTTAGCATCAAAAGTAAGGCACGGCTGGTTCTTGTCTACCTTTCCCATATTGCCGAAACAACTTGTTAAGGTCTCAGACCTTCAATTTTGGCTGTCACAATAGGCTTGCCTGGTGGTGCTCATACGTCACTAGCAAGCAGTAGAGTGGAGCTGTAGCACCATTCAAGGCCACAGCAAGCGATTATACCACACAGGGCATCCCGATAAAGTTCTTCTCTCAAGCCACTCAAGGCCTAGGTGGAGCTCAGATATGCTCTGAAGGTTCAACATTCAACCTTAGGGGCCACGTCAAGTGTTGAGGCAAGATGTCACATAGGTAGCCTTCCTCAGAAGTAAGGGCAAATGCATGGGCAGTAGTAGCAGATGACAGTACGCCATGCACAGGGAGACTCCCACTGTGTCTTGTATTACCTTCAGGCCGCCACAGTCTCAGTCTCCCAGGCAATGCACTCTATTCTCAGTTGTGTTGTTGCACATCAAGGCCTGCTCGCTCCTCGAAGCAGTGCCCTTGTGCTAGGTATAATTGGCTGGATGGCCATCAACTCTGCGACCATCGGGGCATTCTTCGAGGTAAGACCCGCTCTGGCCGATTCATTCACTTCTTTTCACATCCCCCAGCTGGCAGGATATTAAATGGACGGCGTGCTCGACCAGCAGAGCTACACGAAAGTGCGGCCATCTTGCCGCGGGCTATCTGGCGCCTCTGACCCCCATTCTTAAAAAGAAATTAACTAAAGTGCTCCTGCTTGTCTGTGACTTTGCATGGTCAGATTTTTCACTTTCAGCAGAAGCAGACATGGAAAACCGCAACAGTTGCAGGTTCCCACATGCACTCTTGGAAAAAAAAATAAGAATTCTATTTTTGTGTAAAAAATTATTCAAGAGTATATTTGCTTTTGTGAAATTTTGTGGCGCAAGTGGAAATTCACTTATTAAAACTTTTATTCTTTTTCCTCAACTGGAAACTCCCAACTGAAAAATACCTTCCCCTTGTACCCGTTTATGCTGGGCTCTATCTACCTTGGTAAGCGTTCTCCTGCCCTTGTCAGGAGTACATTATCTACCCTTTCTAGGGTGAATAGGGGTTGCAGAGTCTTCAGAAAAAAATTATTTGTGTGTTTGCATCAACTTGCAGGGCAACCCACCTCTGGAACTACCAATTTCCATTTGCTTCCAAACTCTCCGAGTAAATTTGCTGACATGAAAATCTACATGGAAGCAAAGCTTTTTGTGAAGGCAAAACCAGCTTTTCCACATGTAAGCCAAACCACAACACATCAGTACTTTTAAGAATCAGACCCATAACATTTTGGCTTTGAGGAGACTTTGTAGAGAATTGTTGTGGATTTTAATGCCTAGTTCATCAAAATCTACATTGTTTTGGTAATTAGCAGGTATTTTAACCCATGTAGGTGTATGGTGCAACCTAAAAAATACATAATTCCAGTATGTGCAGAAACAGGAGTTACTGCTCGTTCTGAAAATTGAACAGGTCACTTGTAATGAGGACTAACCATGTTTTTGCTGAGCCTTTTTTTTCTCTAACACAACTCTGCTGCTTTTTAAAAATTGTCTACAAATTTTGGCCATACTGTTATAATCATGTGTTGTGGCCTACTGTTATATCCTATACATATAATATATTGTTTTATGCAAGAAAATCTCTGATTGAGTACTTCTAAATAAAATATTCGCTTATTAAACTATTACATCATGTATGCCTCCCCATGGAAACTCATGGCAGCAGAGATTTCTCGCATTGAAGCAAATACTAGACATTTTGTTCCAGCTTCGAAGATCCCCCAGGAAATCTTCCTTGAAACCCTCTTTCATCCTACATGCCAGCTGCACTGCCTCTGGCCTCAGTGAGGCGTCCTTGAACAGGAAGTCACCTATTGTCACCTCAGGCAAAGGAATGGGTGAAGGAGTATCCTTTCCTCACCTTGCTTGGCGCTCTGTAAAATCAAATGAATAGTTGCAGATAAATGTATTTTATAATATATCTGTGCAGTCTGAGGTTAAGGAAAGCGAGGACTTTTGTGGTACCTGTTCACCATATAATCTAGGTCAACGGAATTATGTAGCCATGGAGCACCAAATAGTGCAACATGGTTTTATTAAATAATGCAGTAAGAAAAGGACAATTATATTGCAAGATACATCAATTTACCGGGCATTCGTTTTTCGCTATTTTGTCTTTTTGTTTTGTTTTAGATAGCTTTATTTTTCCATCGCAGGCTATTTTGTCATGTTAACCCCTTCGCTGCCAGGCCTGTTCCCCCCCTCCTGTGCCGAGCCTTTTTTTGGCTACTTGGGGCAGTTCGCGCTTAGGCCCTCATAACTTTTTGTTCACATAAGCTACCCACGCCAAATTTGTGTCCTTTTTTTCCAACATCCTAGGGATTCTAGAGATACCCAGACTTTGTGGGTTCCCCTGAAGGAGACCAAGAAATTAGCCAAATTACAGTGAATTTTTTTTTTTTTTTAAATGGGAAAAAAGGGCTGCAGAAGGCAGCTTGTGGTTTTTTCCCCCTGAAAATGGCATCAACAAAGGGTTTGCGGTGGCAAGATCACCACCTTCCCAGCTTTCAGGAACAGGCAGACTTGAATTGGAAAACCCAATTTTTCAATAAACTTTTGACATTTTACTGGGACATACCCCATTTTTACTATTTTTTGTGCTTTCAGTCTCCTTCCAGTTAGTGACCAAAATGGGTGAGAAACCAGTGCTGGATCCCAGAAAGTTAAACATTTCTGAAAAGTAGACACAATTTTGAATTCAGCAAGGGGTCATTTGTGTACATCCTACAAGTGTTTCCTACAGAAAATAACAGCTGAAATAAACAAATATTGAAATTGAGGTGAAAAAAACAGCCATTTTTCTCAACGTTTTACTCTGTAACTTTTTCCTGCGATGTCAGATTTTTGAAAGCAATATACCATTACGTCAGCTGGACTCTTCTGGTTGTGGGGATATATAGGGCTTGTAGGTTCATCAAGAACTCTAGGTACCCAGAGCCAATAAATGAGCTGCACCTTGCAATGGGTTTTTATTCTATACCGGGTATACAGCAATTCATTTGGTGAAGTATAAAAAGTGAAAAATAGGTATCAAGAAAACCTTTGTATTTCCAAAATGGTCACAAGATAAGGTGTTGAGAAGCAGCGGTTATTTGCACATCTCTGAATTCCGGGGTGCCCATACTAGCATGGGAATTACAGGGCATTTCTCAAATAGACGTTTTTTTTACACATTTGGAAGGAACAAATGTAGAGACAGACAAGGGGCAATAACACTTGTTTTGCTATTCTGTGTTCCCCCAAGTCTCCCGATAAAAATGGTACCTCACTTGTGTGGGTAGGCCTAGCGCCCATGAAAGGAAATGGCTCAAAACACAACGTGGACACATCACATTTTTTCACAGAAAACAGGTGTTTTTTGCAAAGTGCCTACCTGTGGATTTTGGCCTCTAGCCCAGCCGGCATCTGGGGAAACCTAGCAAACCTGCGCATTTTTTAAACTAGACACCTAGGGGAATCCAAGATGGGGTGACTTGTGGGGCTCTGACCAGGTTCTGTTACCCAGAATCCTTTGCAAACCTCAAAATTTGACCAAAAAAAACACTTTTTTCTCTCATTTCGGTGACAGAAAGTTCTGGTATCTGAGAGGAACCACAAATTTCCTTCCACCCAGCGTTCCTCCAAGTCTCCCGATAAAAATGGTACCTCACTTGTATGGGTAGGCCTAGCTCCCACGAAAGGAAATGGGCCAAAATACCACATGGACACATCACATTTTTTCACAGAAAACAGAGGTGTTTTTTACAAAGTGCCTACCTGTGGATTTTGGCCTCTAGTTCAGCCAACACCTGGGGAACCTAGCAAACCAGCACATTTATTAAAACTAGACACCTAGGGGAATCCAAGATGAAGTGACTTGTGGGGCTCTGACCAGGTTCTGTTACCCATAATCCTTTGCAAACCACCAAATTTGACCAAAAAAACACTTTTTCCTCTCATTTCGGTGACAGAAAGTTCTGGAATCTGAGTGGAGCCACAAATTTCCTTCCACCCAGCGTTCCCCCAAGTCTCCCGATAACAATGGTACCTCACTGGTGTGGGTAGGCATAGCGCCCACGAAAGGAAATGGCCCAAAACACAACGTGGACACATCACATTTTTTCACAGAAAACAGAGGTGTTTTTTGCAAAGTGCCTACCTGTGGATTGTGGCCTCTAGCTCAGCCGGCCCCAAGGGGGGCAGGAATGGCCTAAAATAAATTTGCCCTCCCAACCCCCCTGGGGTGCGACCCTTGCCTACGGGGTCGCTCCCCCTGCGTGACATTAACGCAAAAAAAAGATCCCCGGTGCCTAGTTGTTTCTGCCCCCCCTTGGGGGCAGATTGACCTAAAATCGGCCGATTTCCCCCCAAGGGGGGGCAGAAATGGTCTAAATACAAATTGCCCCCCAGGGGAGCGACCCTTGCCTAATGGGTCGCTCCCCATCTCTTAAAAAAACAAACAAACAAAACAAAGAAAACACAAAAAAAAATGTGCCCTGGCGCCTAGAGGTTTCTACCCCCCCTGGGGGCAGGTCGGCCTAATACCAATAGGTCGATCTGCCCCCCGGGGGGGCAGAAATGGCCTAAAATAAATTTGCCCCCACCCTCCTGTGGAGCGACCCTTGCCTATGGGGTCGCTCCCCTTGCGTGACGTTGGCGCAAAAAAAAGATCCCCAGTGCCCAGACCTAAAATCGGCCTAAATACAATTTGCCCCTCCAGGGGAGCGACCCTTGCCTAAGGGGTCGCTCCCCATCTGTAAAACAACAAAAAAAAAATTCCCCCGTGCCTAGTGGTTTATGCTCCCCTTGGGGGCAGATCGGCCTAATTAAAATAGGTCTCATCTGGCCTAAAATAAATTTACCCCTCAGGGGAAAGACCCTTGCCTAAGGGGTCGCTCCTCTTGCGTGAAATTCGCGGAAAAAAAAAAGAAAACTCCCTGGTGTCTAGTGGTTTCTGTCCCCCTTGGGGGCAGATTGGCCTCATAAAAATAGGCCAATCTTCCCCCAAGGGGGGCAGAAATGGCATAAATATAATTTGCCCCCTAGGGGAGCGACCCCTGCCCAAGGGGTTGCTCCCCTTGCGTAAAATTTGCAGAAAAAAAAACTCCTTGGTGTCTAGTGGTTTCTGTCCCCCTTGGGGGCAGATTGGCCTCATAAGAATAGGCCTATGGGGTCGCTCCCCTTGCGTGACGTTGGTGCAAAAAAAAGATCCCCAGTGCCTAGTGGTTTCTGCCCCCCTTGGGGGCAGATTGACCTAAAATCGGCCTAAATACAATTTGCCCCTCCAGGGGAGCGACCCTTGCCTAAGGGGTCGCTCCCCATCTGTAAAACAACAACAACAAAAATCCCCGGTGCCTAGTGGTTTCTGCTCCCCTTGGGGGCAGATCGGCCTAATTAAAATAGGCTGATCTGCCCCCCAGGGGGGGCAGAAATGGCCTAAAATAAATTTACCCCCCAGGGGAACGACCCTTGCCTAAGGGGTCGCTCCCCTTGCGTGAAATTCACGAAAAAAAAAGAAAACTCCCTGGTGTCTAGTGGTTTCTGTCCCCCTTGGGGGCAGATTGGCCTCATAAAAATAGGCCAATCTTCCCCCAAGGGGGGCAGAAATGGCATAAATATAATTTGCCCCCTAGGGGAGCGACCCCTGCCCAAGGGGTTGCTCCCCTTGCGTAAAATTTGCAGAAAAAAAAAAACTCCTTGGTGGCTAGTGGTTTCTGTCCCCCTTGGGGGCAGATTGGCCTCATAAGAATAGGCCAATCTGCCCCCCAGGGGGGCAGAAATGGCCTAAATATAATTTGCCCCCCCTAGGGGAGCGACCCTTGCCTAAGGGGTCGCTCCCCACCTCAAAAATATAAATTAAAAAAATGCTCCCTGGTGCCTAGAGGTTTCTGCCCCCCTGGAGGGGCAGAAAAGGCCTTTAAAAAAATGCCCCCCCCCCCGGGAGCGACCCTTGCCCAAGGGGTCGCTCCCTCATGCCAATTTCATGAAGAAAAAAAATCCCTGGTGTCTAGTGGGCGTTTTAGTAGCCAGATTGCTTGAAATCCGGCTGCTAAAACGCTGAGAGAGACTTCAAAGGGAAGGAAATAACTTTCCTTCCCTTTGAAGTCTCTCGGCCTCCTCCACGTGATCGGAAGATAAAAGCTTTTGCATTTCTCTTCCAATCGCGCTGGAATCTGAGCTTCCTGCGCAATGGGAAGAGGCCTTGTGAAAATCAGCGCGCGAGTTGAGTTATGAAGTCATGATGTTTGCTGCCAGAGCCAGCAGCCAACCTGAAAGGCCAGTCACCCAACATTTTTGCAGCTGCAGTTTAAAATGTGGCAGCGAATAAAAGATCTAGGTTTTACATTCTTCTGATATATTTTTCCTCGGAGTCTGTGATGAGCAGATATTAGATATTTTTGGGATCTTGTTTTTTTGCACTGAAGTCATTACAGCAAAAATAGACTACTTCTTTATTTATCTACACATTCTGAACCCCATCATTTTTTAATCTGACATGTTAAAGTGATTTTAATATATGTTTGCAACAAAATAATAACAGTTTTGGATGTGGTTAGTATTCCACCAGATTCTGCTTTTGTCCTTCGGGTATGAAAATATACTCTCTCTCAAGAGATCAAATTGTTATTAGGGAAGGGTGATTATATGACAGTGTCTTAAAAGAAATAGAGGACCAGATGCACTAAGCATTTCTCCATTTGCGGAGTTTGTGTTAGTTAAAATGTTTTTCCTCATGTACTGATCCCGTTTCAAGAGTTGGTAAAGTTTTTCGACTCCTACATTCGGATTACGTTTGTGTTTCCCATGGTCTGCCCAACTGTATCTGTTGTGTTTTTTTTCATTTATACATTTTTATAGAGAGTTTTATGGGATGTGCGTTGTATGTGTATAATCAGTTATGCCATTGCTTATTTAACTATTTCAGACTAGGTAACATTTGTAGGTTATTCAAGTTCCAAGACTGAACCTATGATTTGTTCATTGTGATTGTATTTATGTTCCACAAAATGTTGTTGTTTTTTTCTTTGAAGAAATGTTACTTTTATTTATACAGAAAAGTCGACTGCATTTCTTATGGGCTGCACTAAGAATCTTCGTTAATGTGACATTATTATTTATGGAGCGATTGAAGAGTCAAAATGTTTCCTGACTGGCTGACTATCCAGATATTTCAATTTTGGATACAACTAGAATCACTCGCATATCTGTGGTTGCAAACTAATATCAGTAAATTAATTAATTTAATGTATAGCATTTGCTAAGACAGATTTTGAAGTTGTGTAGCAGTGCTGGTATGGTAAAGGTACCCACCTTAATACATTCAGTAAGGATACAATGTTGAACAGTGTGGTACCAGTTTTAGTAACTTGAGAATGGATGGAAACTGAATGATCCTTGATGTGATTCAAAACTTTGCTATCTTTTACCCACATATTTTTCTGTGGGTGCACTTAATACAGTAGATATATACATATATCATGTTTATTTTCCTTTTTTTTTTAAATCAGTATTTTATTGTGTTATTAAAAAGGTGCCATTAATGCATGCTAGAAAGTGGCTCTGGTTAGTTGTCCTACAAATCTAGATTTTATCAATATTTAATATTTGTCACTTCTCTTTAGGTTATATTTGCTGTGTTTTTTCCTTTTTGAATATAAAATATAGCTGGAATAGCTAAACAAAATGTGATGTTATATAACTCTGTTTATTGTAAGGAATCCATGGTTTGATGCAGTCCTCTCCCTAAGCTTCATGTTTGATCTGCTGAAAGCGGTGTTGTAGATTAATGTAGTGCCCTACCCTGAAAATGCCTGAAATTCACATGTTTTGCTTTGGAACATACACCATAATTTACATTGCCCACCATGGTTTGCTCTTAGTAGTGAGGTTTGGCTACGTGGTGTATTAAGCATGGCTGGTGATGTGAGTTTTGGATTGCATTGTAAATTATAACTGGTGAATTTCAAGAATTTTTCAGCCGTATTTGTTTTTCAAGATACAGGAACTATACCCACAACCTACAATGGCAGCCACAAGAGAACATTTTCTCTTATGTCTGGTCAGTCATATTTTTTGTGGATCTGAAACGGATGGATCAATGCAGTAAGCCACCTCGGCCTAGGGGAGGCCTGTTTTTTTTGTTCTTTTAAATTTACCAGGTTCACAGAGCTAAAATGGGGAAATATTTTACCCCCTTTGCTCTTTTTACTTTTTTCCCTAGAATGAACTACACAAAATGTGGCATGTTGGACATTAGCAGCATAAGCTAAGTGAGTGACAGATTTGGTGCATATCCACATGTGGTGTCCAAAGTGATGGCAATTCAAACAAATTATTTTCAATGGCAAGTGCAGGTGAATCATAATTACACAGTTGTAATTGTTTACACATATATATATATATGTATATAGATAGATGGACATCGAACAAGTCTACTAACAAACTCTTGTTCACACTTTAATTATTATAGTGCAAAGTTCAGGTCAAATTGTATGCTATTATCATAGCTCACACAGTGAATGGACATTATAGAATGCCTGTTGGTGATTGCTAGTGTTGCAGGACTGGGTAAAGATCTTTTTTTTTTTTCAACGCCAGGTGGCCCCTTTAACTGACTTGAGAAAACTGTGCTTGCTGGCTTGCAGATTCCACTGTAAAATAAGTTGACAGAGAAAACCAACTGGAGCTAAACTAACGCTTAGTGGTTGTGATTCTTTAACTGTAATGGTTTAATCCCTTGTGTTATGCATTTAATTATTTACCTTTACTTATAACAGCTGCACGTTAAAAAGGGCTGGGCATAAACCATACATGCAGATGTGCAGAGTAAAATATGCTGTTTTATTATCACTGCTGAAGGAGGGAAGGAGCTTCAGACTTGAAGACTTGACACTTCTCCTCACAAGAATCACTGACCTTCATCAACAGTGGGAACAAAAATCATATTATGCTTTGTGCATCTGCATCTATCTATATATGTGTAACTATATCTTACTCTTGATGAACCTGGTGATTGCAAACACAAACTAGAACAAAAGAAACTGTGTAAACGCAATCATTTACATGACAGCACCCCTGCAGAGAAAACAGGACTGTCTCAGAGTTTAGGAATAAGGAGAACCTGGGAAAATCATTTAATCTCCCAGGTAAGGGTTAGAGGGTCTCGCCATACATGATTATCCTGCAACCTCGGGGCTCTGTAGGCTTTGGGACTGTGGCCACGCTCAAGGCAGACCAACCCAAGTGGTAAAGGGGGGCAGCTGCAGTTTCGCCGTCAAGGATACTATGACTTCCTGTAAGTGAGCCACAAGTAAACCCAACAACATTGCACCACATAATGTAATGATAGTGGTTCTTTACCTATAGATCATACCAATGTGCACGGTATGAATGCATTTCAGAATGTGGTTGTGGTGTAGATAACTTACGATGTTGTATCACTAAGGTGTTGTATAAAGTTTGCTAATATGTTAGATGTTTTCTTTAATTATTATATGTAAAGGTTGGTAGGGCACATCCAAAGGAACAATGTGTAAAGCACCAAACAGCGGAATAAGAATGTTACCAAACAAGAAAAATAAAATTAAAATTAAAAACAATTAAGGAATATGGAGCCTATTTTTATGACTTTTTAGAGTCCCTGATGACTAGAATTGACCAAAGAGATCCAGAGGTATTATTTTTTAGAACATTTAACATTTTTAACATTAAGCGCCAATAAGCATTAGCAAGTCAAAACTTTGCAAACTCTTGAAAACTTTGTAAAAGTTTGAAACATGAGTTAAGCGACTCCAACCTGGGTTGGGCGACCAAATTCGACAGGGTAGGTGTTTAGTTGTCTTTAAAAAAAACTTTGGATAGTTACCTGGTCCCCACAGCCTCTTTAAAGTCAGTTCCAATCTTTACAGGACAACCGCCAACTTCTTTAGAGTGGTCCTGATGCTGAGGTATGCAGGCTTAAGGATGCTCAGTGAATGCTCCAGATGCTGTGCGGTCCACAGGAGTGAAGGCCGGTTGAGTCCTTGATCCACAGGTGAATGGGTGCAACTCTGGCCACGGATCTAGGGGTCTCAAGAAGTCCTGTACACGGGGGTCAAAGGGCTGCTGATGCAGACCTTTCATTTTTGCAACACATTGGTTCCATTGTAAACCTTTGGTGGGGGCTAGTGTTACTTAGGGTGGATGAAACCGGTCACAACCAACACCCACATATCCAGCACACTCTGGTGCAACTTCTGGCTATTTCCAAATTCTGTCGAAGCACCCAGCATCCGGTAGCAATAAAACAGCTGCAGTGGTTACCAGGAATGGGGATTTGGGCTCTTCCAGCTTTAATGTCCCCCCGTGCCATTCTGGGTGGCCAGCCAACTGACCCTTGGGGTCTCTTCTTCAGATTGGGCCTGGGAATCAACTTTTCCCCAAACCAGGCACGCAGAACAGGGTCCAAACTCTGCTAGTCCAAAGTGTAGCAGGTGCAGCAGGTGCAGTCGCTCCAGATTCGTAGCCTCTCTTTGTGCGCTTTCAATCGGTGCAGTGTGGTCCTCTTCTCCTCCTTGGTCCAAATCCAGTGAGTATTAAAATCTCAGGTGCCAGGGGTGTCCATTATATCCCAGTAAAGTGCCTTGAGGGGACAATGAGGACAGCATTAAATAGGACATAAATATCAACTGCACCATTGAGTCACATTTGATGGCCCCTTTAATTTGATACCTTTCATGACATAGTTAGGCAGCTTCTGTCAGAAATTAGCCTCATTGGAGTGTCAACCGTTAGCTCTGCAATTACCTTATAAGGCTACTTAACAGTCCTCAGCAAACACTGACTTTTTAGGGCTTTGCTGTATAGACATCAGAAAATGCATGCCAATCCTAACAACATACAGGTCCTTACGATAGGGCTTCATAGGCCTGCCTTAGAGGAGACTTACATATATATACTTAAGGGTCTAATGGACTTGGACATTAGTGGTATTTGCAAAGTTGTGTGTGCAGTGCTTACACAGCCTCTTCAGTCTGCAACTGCAGCTGAAAGTCGTGTTTTCATTTTGTCACACACACAGTGGCGTAACCAGTGCCGCAACTCTTGTGTGGAGACCCAGCCTTACATGCCCTTGGTGCCAGGGTACCATATGCTATGGACTTTAGTAAGTCATTACATGCCAAATGGGGGTACCCAATTAAACATCCCATTTTGAGAGAGGAAAGAACACTGTCACTGAAGTCTGGACAGGAGGACTCCGTGCACTCTCAAAGAAGAAAATCAGCAGCTAGAAGTCCAAAAATGGGGCAAAAAGTAGGAAGAAACCTGCAAAAGCCTATTTTCTTACAAAAACGATTTTCTTGCTATTATTCAATGAAATATAGTCTTGGACGAATTCCCAATTAGATCAAATCCCAAGATTTCTTTACATCCAACAAAACATCTCTAATTAATTTCTTAAGTCAGAATCTCAAATGCTTGCATTGAAACACTTGTTGGGTATGCTTGGACCATTGCTGCATCCTATAAGTTAGCAGTCCATTTAAAATGCATTGTTTTCAAAAGGTCATTTTACTGGCATTTTTTGAAGCTTTTCAGCAGTGTTCACACAGCTATTACAAATATCCTTCTTGCTAATTTTCGTTTTATTTAGCTGTGTAGAAATGTTGGGTAGCGCCCTCCAACTAAACTTGTGGGTAAAAGACAAGATGGAGGTATTAAAAAATATATACCACAAAATTTGCCTTTCCAAGCGTCTACAGTTTGGAATTAGTTATGTGACCCAATCCCGTCGCAAAAAGTGCAGTTTGCTTTAAGAACTCAACTATGAAATGTCAGCTTCTTAACCAACATATGAGATGCTGCTTTCTGGTCATTTATACGCTGAAAACGACCCTGCCATTCATCCCTCTCAAGGCATACCCCAAAAGTGCCTTGTCCTACATAGAATTGCTGCTATATAGCACAAGGAAAGGCTGTCGGAGAATCGGAACCACAAACGTCTCCTGGCACAGGATGCTGCTGTGCACCTTGCTATGGCTTTGAAAAATCTGACCTGAATTCAGAAGCCAAGATGAAATGTTACTGGCTGCCTGCCGGTTCACAGCTGGGTTGCTTTCATCGGAATGAATTTGTTTTTATGTTTTTTTTAAATACCAGCTGATGTTGTCTGAGAATCCCTGATTCATTCCACATAGAGAAGAATCCTTCCTTGGGTCTAAGATTAAGGGCAAGCTGAGGAAAAAGTACTAGACACTTGTTAAGAGAAGAGGAGATTACGTTTTTGGGTTACCTATGCCTAAACCATGCTTCCCAGTCATTTTCCTATGATTCAGTCCCTCTTAATATTAAAAAATGCATGAGGTGGCATATTTTAGGGTATAGTTAAATCCCATTAGCCATCACTAAGTTCTTACTTTGTGATGTTAGGCATTCTTTTCTTAGAGTGTGCAAAGTGCGTGGCAGAAATTTGGGCCTGATTTAGAGTAGACTCTAAATCAGGCCATTAATTTTTATAGATACTCCTAGCAAGCACTTATATAGCAAAACAAAATAGGAACTGGGCCATGGGAGGGGGGTGAAGCTGGGTGAGGAGGAGGAGGGAGTGCACCTAAATGCGCATATGTGTTTGGCCGCTGTCTTAGGCCGGTCAAACACTTATGCGCACATAGGTTTCTCCACCCCTGCTGTGTTGAACAGCCAGGCTGGAGAAACTGCACGGACCCCAGGGCAGTGTCTGAGTGACAGGCCAAGCCGCTCAGACCAATCCTGGCACTGCTTTCATGCTAGGTCTAGCATGAAAGCAGAGCCAGGATTGCTGGGGAGCCTGTGCTGGTGTCCCAGTGAATTCTGGGACACCAGAACAAGAGCAGAGGAGCAAGTTTGCTGTCCCGGTCACTCCCCTGCTACCTTCTCCTCCCCTGAAGATTTGTGGTTGCAGCCGCGTTTGGAAAGCGAAAGACAGAGAGCGGTAGAGGCTTGGACGGTTCATTGCAGTTTGATAGCTGTAGATTCTGTGGCTGAGACCAGCCATTTGAGAGCACATATTGATATTTAGAGACAAGCACAATTAATCATCAAGAAATATTGTCAGTGACCTTATTGCTACCAGGCTTGTTAGGTCTTATCTAGTATACAGTGCATGCGCTATGTGTTGTGAGACATATTGTAGGCTTATCAATAACATACAGTGGCTAAAGCTCGCCCTTATAATTGACTGACTTTCCTGTTACTCTCATTTGCCTACTTGCTAGTCATGTATTTCCCAGCTTGATTTCCTGTGTTTTTTGTTTCTTTTTTGTTACCGATCAAACTTGAATTGGTAGGTACAAAGAAAAACAAGCATTTACAATGCAATAGGTCTCACATTTGCTTGAGTTAGAGCTGTTGGCATTGTAAATTCATAACTGAACTTTTCTTACCACATAAATTGGTCAAGCCTGCCTCATAATTTCGTATTTTCCTGCCACATAATTCCAGTGGTCCTGCATGTAATTGAAGCACTTCCATTTACCTTCTTCCTCTATCTGCATCAAAAAATGAAAATGTTGCCATTAAGCATCCTAATTTAAATCTGCCATGCTAATTCCAATAGAATACCACTTTCACTACCCCACCATTAGAGTTGCTGGTTGGCTGACACAAATCCTCAAAAAAAGACACAAGACAGCCACCGAGGAGAAATAAACTAGAAGGATCACCCAAACATATCAAGAGTGTTCAAACAGTCATGGTGTAATAAGAATGCTAAATTAGCCTGAATTACGGTCATAATTATAATAAGGAGAGATTATTAAAACATAGACAATTCTCATTTAAACCTTTATCAGAAACAAGTGTTGGGCATTTGACTATAATGCTCCAAACAGCCCTTAGAAGACACCATAACAAAAATATAACTTGTACAAAGTATACCCCCTGAAAACAAAACAGGAGAAAATAATGCACTATAACAATATACTTAGCCTCTAATGGGTGTTTGTAGGACCAGGAGGCCTACTGCAATGATATTATAAACAAGGCCTCTAAAACAAAACTTCTCCTAGCTATAAAACAAAGTTCTAGCCATGTGAAAGCTTAAAAGACAATGAATGGGGGAGTTATTTTTTTGGAGTCCCCACTTAGTGTAGGGATCCAGAGATGGGGTTGACAGAAAGAGCACATTGTGGTCAGTGTTTGAAGGTGGTCCCATTGTCCTAGGACCACCACAGTCTGAGTTATGAGCAAAAACGTTTTGTAAAAGTAATGACCTGCCAAGCATTATGGGGCAGGTTTCTGTGCCACGATTATTTTATTATGTTGAAATGACTGTAATGCTTAGAACAACCCCTAGATAAATGAAAATAGCATTTGTAAGGAACATGGCCTTGTAACCGTATAGTTAACCCCTAGAGGGCATAACCACACAAAAAGAAAATGGCAATAAATAATGTAGAGTAACCATATATGTAGCCCCTAGAGAACATAGTGCACTAGAATTTTCAGGGATAACAGACTATAGTAATAATATTACCAACAATCCCCTTAAAACACAAGCTATTCCCAGCTAAAAAACAAAAGTCCCAGCCATGAGAATGCTTAAAGAGAGACTGAATTGTGGGTGGAGTTATTATTTTGGGGTCCCCACTGACCTAGTGTGGGCACCCAGAGATGACCTAGATAGAAAGACTGTGTTGTGCTGAACGTTTTGGTGGTGGTCCCATTGTCTGAGGACCACCACAGGCTGAGTTATGAGCAAACATGTTGTGTAAAAGAATGCTTGCAAAGCATTATGGGTTGGGTTTTCCTGATTGCAGTGAATATTGTAGTATCAGCTCTCTGGCCGTTCCGGGAGAGCCGCTTTCGCTTTGAGGATTTCTGTTTTTATATGTAAAGCATTTACCAATTTCAAGTGTTTTAAGGGGAGAGCCACAAGAAATGACTCTGATTAATGAACATTGAACACTATGGGGGTCATTCTGACCCCGGCCGGCGGCGGTTGCCGCCGGCCTGGCTGGGACCGCCAGAAGACCGTACCGCGGTCAAAAGACCGCGGCGGTCATTCTGGGTTTCCCACTGGGCTGGCGGGCGACCGCCAAAAGGCCGCCCGCCAGCCCAGTGGGAAACACCCTTCCACGATGAAGCCGGCTCCGAATGGAGCCGGTGGAGTGGAAGGTGTGCGACGGGTGCAGTAGCACCCGTCTCGAATTTCAGTGTCTGCTGAGCAGACACTGAAATTCAAAGTGGGGCCCTCTTACGGGGGCCCCACGACACCCCTCACCGCCATCCTGTTCCTGGCGGTCGAAACCGCCAGGAACAGGATGGCGGTGAGGGGGTCGGAATCCCCATGGGCAGCGGAAAGTCAGCGGTGCACCGCCGACTTTCCGTTTCTGGCCGCGGCTGTACCGCCGCGGTCAGAATGCCCAAAGGAGCACCGCCAGCCTGTTGGCGGTGCTCCCGCGGACCCCGGCCCTGGCGGTTTTTACCGCCAGGGTCGGAATGACCCCCTATGACCTGTGCTTCAATACCAATTTACACTGTTGTGAGGGTTTGCGCTGTGAGTGCCAAGGCCTCCATGCAGCACGAAGGGGATAGACAAAAAGAATAGTTCACCCATGCTGAAGTATATCTGCAATCGTGCAATAATCAATATAACATGGACAGCTTGCAAGATGTGACAGGTGGGACAAATGTAAAGCAATTACGAATTGACATCAAGTGATTTTTGAAAGGCAAGCCCACGAACGAGTGAAAGTGATGGGCGTGGTTAAAAACCCACAGTACTTACAACAGGTCAAAGCGCACGCTCAACCTAACAAGGCGTCATTTTGTATGCGCATGCATGCATGCATGGGACAAACACCTATAAAATATTGCAGCTGACTACATCAAAGTTTTTTTTTGTTATTTAGCCATGCTGCACAGCATTAGGAATGCTGTACAGCATGGCTTAAACCATTGGCAAAGCCAGTGGGTCTCAAAGACTAGACCTATTGGCTTAGCCAGGGCTTGTTTTTTATGCTGCCTTATGTCTGTCTGTTGAGAGAGGTAGCTTGTTTAGTATCTTGTCCAGTTTTTAATGAAGTGAGAAGCAATCTCAGCACTACACATGCATGCAAGCAGAATTCCGTATACACACACACATACAGACAACAATCAGTTGCCAGCTCATAAGATTAAGAACCTAAAAAACGTGTAAAGTACTTTAACACGGATACATTTGATAACCATGAACTGTCATAGACTGCCTTGTGGAAGGTCTTTGCTGTTGGACGTCTGAGTGATGCATTTCAGCTGAACTTATTCACATGAGTGGAAACTTCAATTGAACTACACAGAGACCTAGTTCAGTTCATAAACATGGTTTGAAAACTATTATGTGGGGATGTCCGTCTCAGAAGAAACCCTGCAAGACTAGCACCAGACTTACGAATTACACGAAGTTCCACAGCAGGGGTTCTCCACAGACATCTATCTCTTTCCAGGTCCGACATTCAGCGACCACCACAATGTCATTGCTCACAAAGAAACATCCTTAGTGATGACTGACAGCCTTGTTTGTGATACAGCTCTCTTTCCCAAACTGTTGGTATAGGGTGAGATACAACTTTATTGCGAAACTGGACGCAGTTTATAAGCATAACTTTGTTGTGGTTCTTCTGTGTCTTTACCTGGTATTGCTCTGACGTTTGGAACTGAAGGGACCTTCTTGAGTGATATTTTGCTCTGTCTGAAAAATGATTTGTGAATGTGCTCATCTATGTATAGGTGGATCTCTTACACATGTTCAGTAGCATGGTGGGCTGTATTTCTTCAGTATAATAAGAAACACAACCATTGCACACATTTCCAAAGCTGCATCTGTTGTTCAGCCTAATTATACAGTAAATATTAATGTACTGTATTTTTTTTTATGTTTGGGATGTACACTTAATTTTTGCAGATAATGCCCAGGGCCACACATTCTGAGTGCTCAGAGGTCTAGTTCCCATCTCCAGCTGAAAATTAGAGCACCATATGAATGAATGTTTACAGTTATCTATGTGGCTTAACATCTCAGAGTTTATGGAAGCGTATTAGCCTTACTGACAACACCGTTTGATTTATATTATCAAATTTCATTTTTCCATTGAATTGTCACAATGCTCTTCAACTCCCCTCACAAACGTCTTCCAGACAACTGTTTGTCGTCACACTGACCAATTATTTGGGCTTCATTTGTGTGGCAGAGTTGTTCATAATCTCTAAATATACTTTTTACAATCAGCCCATCCCCTCACACATGCGTGCCCAAGCACTCTTGCAGCACGAATACCAAATTGTCAGATGCCAAACATTCTGTAGGTCAGCTTTTTCCAGGCAGTCCAGGGATGGCTCATCGCAAAGCTTCCGGGAGGAGTTATTGCAACTGTTCAGCACTAATAGTTTGCTTGGCCTCACTTTAGCTTCTACCCCCTGCCGAGTTCTGCAGAACACTGTACCGGAGGCTCTTGGGTTCTTGCCGGTATGCCCTTCCTTATAGTACAGAACACACTTGTCTGTTGGGAAGTCTGCTTCCATTTCTCGCGCCCCTGCTCACCTCTCCATCACGTTTGTATTGCTTGAGTGCAGCCAGTGTTCTGAGGGAGTCTAGAAAGTAAGTTGGGTTTCATTCTGATATGCTAGATATCGTCTGTGATTGACGGGATTGGGGTTATCATGATCAATAAAATATCCTACTTACTTGAGTCTGCTTTTGGTAAGGTGTCATTCCGGTCTTTCACAACAAAGGAGGCATTATCACTTTGATGGATCAGTGAGAGCGGATTTTGTATAAAACAAATTAGCACATTAAAATTTAGAGTGATTTTCCTCTAATTCCACGTTGCCTTCCATCTGTGGTCACCATTGGTTACGGAAAGACATGATTCACATTTATAAAGGTGGCTACTACTTCCATAGAGATATGGCAGGAGTAAAGCGGAAACCATTAATGTGGTATGAAAAGTTGCACTGCACCTCGGCTTGAGTATTTGTGCGAAGTGATTTTATAGTGGACCTCCGGCAGGCAGTGAGCTGGGTTAGTTAAACACCAATGAAATCGGTTGCAGATCTCGTAGTATACAAAAAAATGGCGGTGGAGGGGAAGGAAGCGGATCACCTTGCCTATCTTCCGCTCTGCCAGAAGAGTGTTTTTTTATTTTGTTTTAAACATTTTTATTGGTCACTACAAACAATGCGAGTGGTGGCTTGTGGCACCCAGCAAGAGCATAGGACATGTCAACTAATCTAGCATGAAAACAGAGCAGCAGAACAGTAATGCAAAATTTGAGAACCATGTGTGTCAGGGTTGCATAAGCATGAATCTCCAAAGCTGGTCCTTGGTACGTGTGCGGTTTTAAGTGTATACTTCTGTACCTGGCCCAGTCTTTCCACATCTTAGTGTTTCTGGGGGCATCCCCTCGCTAAATAAATATGGCATTCCAGTCCCATACAGAAATCCATACCCTTAGCCCACGTGTCTGTGGGAGTGGAAGTGTACGGCACCATGTCTTTCCAGGCCAGAGCGATGTCCCTTTAGCAACGATCAAACCCAGCCAGAGCAGTGCCCTTTGATATTGATTGCAGAAGAGAGTTTTTATGCTTACTGCTTGAATTGTCTTTGCAGCTAGAGACATCCCTGTCACCACTTTTGTGGGTGTTATAAATTGTGGCTCATAGACAAGGAAGAATTTTAGGCACATACTACCTACTACAAAGTAATTCCTAATTAGACGAGCAGAAGGAAATGTAGGTATAAAAGAAAATGTATTTGCCCCCTGAACATCCTAAATTATGGCAAATGTATTTTCTCTGTAGAAATTTGGTTCCATGTTTTTCTCCAGAGGGTTCTCATTGAAGTCTTGTTCACTGTAGTGGGACTTTATATATCTCATATGACTCTATACACATCTATCCTTGGCCATTTGCATATCCTATATTTAAGGGTGGACAATTATAGCATCTCCAGATCAGCCTATGGAGTTGTAAATGGATCTTCCCACTGACTGAGAAAAATGTTTGTTTTCTGATAGCACCTAAAGTACATCAAAGTCATCTTTCACGCCAGGTCAAGCATTCCCTTTCCAAGAGAGCATGAATTCTCTCAATTCCATAATTGTTGACTTCCAGGCACAGTTCAGTATTTAGGAAAAACTTTTCAAATAGTTTCTGCATCTGTCTAAGGCTACAAACCTGTAGCACGGACTACCTCACGAGTAATAAGAATCTGGACCCAGATCATTGTACTGTGCAAACTGATAAACTCACTCAGGAATATGGCAACACTGTACTGTGGGCCATCTGTATACTACATTAATAAGCTCCAAAAGCACAAAATGCAGCAGGGCCTCATACATATCATAAAAAACTCCTGCCTATTGCTACCTAACTGCAAAGCCTCTACTGGCTCCCTGTAAAAGACCAAATCTCCTTAAGGATCCAAAGTCCAACACACACCTGAAAAGAAATGCTTTCACCTACCTGCATAAATTAATCTTAGCCACTGGTAATTCTTCAGGGCTGTATTCCAACCCATCATCCTGTTTGCACACCATGCCACCCCAGTTTGGACCCAGCCATATGCAAATCAGTATTGACCCTGTCCAGTAGGAACAGTCCAGCCCGAACTGCTAGGTCAAATCCTCCCCAAGTCAGAATACAAGCAACCCAAGACTGGTTTTGACGTTGTTAGGGCTCATCAGTTGGTTATAGCTTGGTTTAAGTAGCACAATTTACACTGGACCCATGTCTGGGCATACCCGTTTCACTTAGGGTGTCAGACTGAAGTGTGCAAAAAAGTGATGGATGGAATGCTTAAGTTAATCTCAACCACTGGTAAATACTCAGGACTGCATCCCAGTCGATCGTTATTTTGCACACCATGCCACCTTAGTTTGGACCCAGACAAATGCAACTCAGCCGTGACCCTTTTCCAATGGGAACACATCCCAGCCTGACCTGCCAGGCCACGTCCTCCCCAAACTGTAACACAAGCAACCCAATACGAGTTTTACTCTTACTAGGGCAATTAGAAGGGCATATCTTTGTTCCAATGGCACAGTATGCACCTACCCCCAGGCTAAATCCCCATATAACCAGGCCTTCCCTCCTACTCCACTCTGCCTGCGCTGACCTCCTGTTGGGAAGTAGAACCAAATATACGAGTAAAATACAGAGACAGTTTGCTGCCTTGCCTCTAGTTCATTTACACCTCTGCAACACTAAGGTTTTTTAAACTGTTTCTGCTGAGTTCACTTTATGGTTGTCGAGGCTAATGTCTGTCTCCAAGACGATACATAAATTTCTCACTTAGTCTTGGCTGGAGAATCTTTCACCAAGGGGAGGGGTTTTCATAGAAGTCTCCTTTTAGGAGGTAAGGATACTGGGACCAGTATTCAGGTTTTGGAATCTCACTTTCTAAGCTGTTTGACCCATCCAGAACTAAGTTGCATCTGTGACTTTAAATGCCCCTCCCCCCTTTACTTTTAGTTGTCATCAGTCATAGCTGCATTTCTGTGTAATTTGCATTGTGTCAAAGTGGAGAGGGTGGTATACGAGCTGGTCCACACATGTTGTTTCACTGATGTTGAAAAGGGAGAGAATATAGCATGGCAGGACTGTGCATGGCTAATCCTTGGTGACTAGGCAATATAATCTTAACTTTGGTCTTTAGTTGGCTAGGAATCTTTGACTAATGTCACAGAACGCACCCTCAATTAATTCAGTGATAGGAGATAGTGGAGGGAGAAGTTTGTTGTCCACAGTATCACAGGTAGGTGAGAGGAGTAAAAGGTCTTGTTTGCTTCCCAGAGAGGCTACTTCTGCTGATTTAAGGTTATGTTCCTGGAGGAGACCTGGATCATCTCTGTTCCATGCAGGCGCAGCATGATTGAATGCCCGAGATTTTGGGAGATTTTTGTGAGTTTGCACTGGAGTAAAATAGTTAAGTTCTAAAAAAAACTCATGCAGTGGTGAAGACGTTGTCAGGACCTGCTGGATCAAATTCGTTGTTATTTTCCTTTTTTTCCACAAAGGAGGTTTTCCTTATACTTGGGGTCAATGGGTACTTAACATGTTCAAGGAGGGCTATTGATGCAGGTTCTTTTCACCGCACGTGGTTTCCAGTTGCTGTTTATCTGTAAACTGCTCTGGGACATGGCTTCTTCAGGAAGCACCTTCATGTGGGTGTTCTAAATGCGTTGGTGGCCGATGGCTGTCAGGGCAGTGCTTGTAAATTCACTGTCTTAAATGTTTACTACATCAAGGGATCCAATTCCTAGCATGCCCTGCCTCACCGTGTCTCCCATCCCTTATTTCTGTGGCTAGTTAAATTACCACGAGCTGTCTCTTTCCCAATAAAAGGCAATAACTATTTTTTGCAAACTGACTGGCAACAAATTGCAACTATTGCGTGTTTTTGTGCTGGCAAACTAGATCCTACAGATTCTTCTAAAAGACATGTATTGTATTTCAACGTAGTTTCCTAATTGTATGGGCGGGCCTTAAATCTTTTTTTGTTTTCAATTTATGAAATTCAGAATCCTCAAACGTTGCCCTTTAAAGAGTGTGTCGTAACAAAGTGTATTTTTAACCATCTTTTGAAATCAGCAAATGCTTCCATGATTGCTTTTTATATCGAGCATAAGGACTAGTAGCAAAACACGTTGCCTGTTTTTTTTTTTTGCAATTTGTGAAACTGCATTTTTCTGAGAAATCAAAATTTCGATTGTAGTTTTCATTTTCATCGCTGGAGTGTTGCAGTATTTTTCGTAGCTCGGGAAAAATGAATATTACATTATAAAATTGTGGGTTTAACCACCAGGAATTTGTTAAAAGCCGGTAATCTGGGAATGAGGAGATACTCATCCACTTCATGCCAAGCTCTAACTTCATTTCAGTTCGTATTTTAAGGGTGGACACTGCAAATATTAACCGTTTAAACTTGCAGTTGTTGTTGGAGGTGTGTGAAATGTGCGTTATTATGCGAAATTGCAGCAAATTACGAGTAATTACGCGAAGATGCAAATCTCTAATATCTTGCTGTATTTTAGTTCTAAATACATCCTTGCATCAGTTTTTGGCACGAGGATGCTTTGAAACAAAAGGACAGGAACTACAGCCACTTGCGTCCTGTTTTTCCTGTGCATTTGTAGTAAGTTTTTTTCTGCGAATTGTGCCATTTGCAGTAAACTTTTATTGTGGATGACGCCTAATTACGCAGATTTTGAGAATTTCACGTTAGCAGTATAACACAAAATTCCTGGAATTACACAAATTATCCTGGTGTAATTATAATTTTGCCCTGGTCTCATTTATTGTCGGCATATGAGAGCTGTCTCATGGTGTGTTACAGGGGACAAAGAAGACCAAATCCTGGCTGCAGGCCTTGCTGATGAGGTAGTACTGGTTCAGTGCAATAAGTGCTGCATAACGGACAACCGTCGAGTTGAATATACATAGCAACCGTAACAATGAAACAGTGTCATAGTTGACATTGCATATGGAGAGAGAGTAGGGGATGGGTAATCTATTAAAATCAAAGTGCCTACTGCCAGTAAAAAAAAAAAATGTCATGCATTTGTGTCTTGGCTACCCTTGAAATAAGGCATACAAGTGACTGACCAAACAGATGGGGACGATGCCTGACTCTTCAGCTCAGTGTCTGGTCTTCCCAGCAATACCCTGGTCATCTAAGGTTTGTGCAGTGGCGTTATGTGATAGCTGTCAGGCATCCAACTTTCCATTGCGTTCATCTAGACGGGATATAATTGAGATTACCTCTCTCATAGAATGTGTTTGGGTGTCTAGAGCATAGGTATGAATTTACTGCTCCAGTGGAAGCTCCCAGTAGCTTCATTCAAGTGCATGAAGCATTGTGAAATTAAAAAAAAAAAGTCCACCACTACCACCTAAAAAAAAAAAAAAGAGTTACAAATACTATGACAAGTCATAGCATGGAGGAATTATGTTCAAACACACCTCCATACAACATTTCTTCCAGAACTTTGCATCACTTTTCCAGTGCAAGATCTCTCTAATTGAGCCCAGGCATCTATCTTTCTGTGGTTGCCTCATTATTCAAATTATTAAGGACGCAATCATGAAAACCTTGCAAAAATAGGGTGCAAATTACATATGCACTAGTGATTGCACAGGAATTTCAAATTAGTTGGTGCACAGTTTGCACCTCGTTGCACATTGGGCCCCTTGGCATTGAGAAAATCCGCAAATAGCAATGTACGCAAACAGTGCATGTGCGCCGTTTGCTCCCACAATTTGCTTATCCATCATAATACCATTTTTGGTGCTAGTGAAGTTTGCGCCCAGAACAGGATTAGTGTCCCCGTCAGGGTCTTATAGTTAATTTTCTGTCAAAATTTGGGGCTGCTTTTCCAAAACACACAGTACTCCATATGAAACCTTATAGTAGTGTGTGTATTCGAAAAGATTGTCACAGAGCCTCTCCCAGAAGTAGGATTGAATCATAGGTGTCAGCATTACCATCACAGCAAGTTCTTAGAAGTCAGTGCTTCACAAGAAGATGCATTGTTTGCAGTTAAAGGGAATTCAAAGACTATGCTATGTCTGCTAGCAAAATGGCTGATATAACTATTTTCAGCCAATTAAAATATGTTATTGAGTAAACATAATGTTTTAACAGAGGTTGTGAAGTAGTTTACCACTCTGATGCACAAAATGATCCAATTTCTGGACATAGTTCGCACAATCATTTCTTTTTTTTAACTTGATTCATAAAGTATGGATTGTTAAAGTTTTAAATCTACTCGTGTTGGATTATTCCTCCCTTAAAGTAAATCTTTGTCTTTTAATGAATTTACGGAGAATTACAGGAGTAGTCATGGAAATATTTGTTAGTCATAGATTTCAAAGTCCTTCAGATTACTAAATTCAGTGATGTGATATTTCCAACAGGAGAAAAACTCTGCCAGCGTAAATGTTGAGGAAATGTGCATTTGCACTCATAATATATTGTTTTTCCCAGTGGACAAAACTTTTCATCTGTATACAGTGCAGTATTTAGTTGTTGAGGAGTTTTGCAAAACACTGTCGCCTTTCAGTTATTCCGAAAAGCTTGACACAATGGAAAATACTGCTTGATGATAAGAGGGGAATTTGAAGTCCAAATGGGTCAGGGTAAGCAAACCATCACCAAAATTCTTTGCTGTACCTCCTTTCTGTGTACAGTTAAGTTATAGGTCAGTCTGAATAATTCAGTTTCCAAACATTTCCTGAATTTATTGCATGCAGTTGGGTTCAAATCTCAATAGCATTCAATAATTCTAGCCTCTTACATGCCCACTAATCAGCGCATCGCCTTTCATCATTTTCACTGGATCCTTGCTTAATCTGATGGGCTGATACTGAGAAAGATTCTGGTTGTGGTTGTGGTGAGGTGCCAGTTTCTGCAATTATACTGGGTCTTTGTCTCACTTTACTCCATAGATTGCATACAGTCCTTAAATGTAATCCTGACATCTACTGGGAGCCAGTGCTTTAAAAGAGGATTTCATGTGGTTCCCCTTACAAAAACTAAGGTATGTGATTCTGGACTTTGGAGCCTGGCCATGAATTTATTGGTGAGTTCAGTGTAGATGATGTTACAATAGTCCGGATGTGCCATTATGACGGATGTTGATATATTGACTCTGTTGGATCTGTAGAAGACGGATTTGTCACAGTAAGGGTGCAATTGTTGTTGACTCGAGGACCAAAAGTGAGATTGGCTTCAAAGATCCCCTCATATTCCTTGCTTTTGGTTGAGTCAAATGCACAGTGGGTTAGGCTTAGTGTTTCAAAACACTAGAATCCCAGCCTTGGCAAATTTCATGCACAGGAAGCTCCCCTTCATCCACTGTAAGATATGGTCCAAGCATGAGGTCATATTGGTTGGAGTCTCTGCCTTTGTTTCCAAGAGGAAGTAAGTGTGTATGTTGTGGTTGTATACCTGATAAAGTCCCCTAGTACAGTACACTGAAAGGAAGACGCATGATCCTTGGGGAACACCACAAGACACCGTGCACGTGTAAGATTGGAATGATCCAATCCCGACTTTCTGGCTGCAGTTGGTGAGGAATGATTGGACACAATGCAGTGTTTGCTCGGATATGCCTGCCTTGCATTCAAGCATTTCCAGCAGAATTGTTTGATCACTAATGTTTATCGGTTGCAGAAAGATCAAGGAATGTAAGAGCAGTCTTGTCCTACTTAATCTCTTTCTTCATGTTAGCTGTGGTGGTTTTGGCTCCCCTTCCACGGCCTAATGAGGAATGGTGTTCACAGAGAAAGTTGTTTAGTCAGTTGTGCTGTTGAAGTTGTTTATGTTCATATGAAGGTGTCCTTTTACCTTCCTACCCTGGAAAAACATTTTCCCCTGCCTGTTACTGAAATTGTGTTTTCAGCATTCATAGAAGTGGAGGTCTATTAGTTTAGGAGTATTTGCTGCATTTTGCGGCCTCTGCCTCATGAAGCACCCATCCCTGTTTGTTTATTTACAAATTGGGAAAGCCCACTGTACTCAAGGATTTCTCACATTTCTAATTGTGATTTATGGGAGAAAACGTCTTCATTCAATTAGAATGTGGACTCTGAAGTGGGACTTGGGTCCATTGGCGTTTTGTAGAGTCTGGTTCTTTGCATGTACCTACTTTAATATAGTTCCACAGTAGTGATAGTAAACAAATCAAAATACATTATTTTAAGATGATTCTCCATTTATAACAGCCCCACCAGACTTGGAGGCTGCAGTTCAGGATGGGCACTATTTGTATTGGCTTTAAAGAATTTCCAACACTACTTGAAGAATATACAAAAAAGTAACTTCTTTAGGGAGATCCTTGTTGTAGGAAAGTACCATCTTGTCTGGCATGTTACCCCGATATTTCACTGTATGTATGTTGTTTTAGTCCTTGTGTCACTGGGACCCTGTATGTGTTCCCTGTGTGGTGCCTAACTGTATCATGGAGGCTCTGCTAACCAGAACCTCAGTGTTTATGCTCTCTCTGCTTTCCAAATTTGTCACTGCAGGCTAGTGACTAAATTTACCAATTCTCATTGGCACACTGGTACACCCATATCATTCGCTTGTATATGGTACTTAGGTACCCAGGTTATTGGGGTTCCAGGAGATCCCTATGGGCTGCAGCATTTCTTTTGCCACCCATAGGGAGCTCAGACAATTCTTACACAGGCCTGCCACTGCAGCCTGCATGAAATAACGTCCATGTTATTTCACAGCCATTTACCATTGCACATAAGTAACTTATAAGTCACCTATATGTCTAACCTTCACCTGGTGAAGGTTGGGTGCCAAGTTACTTAGTGTGTGGGCACCCTGGCACTAGCCAAGGTGCTCCCACATAGTTCAGGGCAAATTCTCCGAACTTTGTGAGTGCGGGGACACCATTACACGCGTGCACTATACATAGGTCTCTACCTATGAATAGCGTCACAATGGTAACTCCGAACATGGCCATGTAACATGTCTAAGATCATGTCCTGTGTTCTGGTATTGGGGTAGACAATTCCATGATCCCCCGGATCTCTAGCATAGAACCCGGGTACTGCCAAACTGCCTTTCCGGGGTTTCCACTGCAGCTGCTGCAGCTGCCAACCCCTCAGACAGGTTTCTGCCCTCCTGGGGTCAAGGCAGTCCTGGCTCAGGAGGGCAGAACAAAGGATTTCCTCTGAGAGAGGGTGTTGCACCCTCTCCCTTTGGAAATAGGTGTGACGGGCTGGGGAGGAGTAACCTCCCCCAGCCTCTGGAAATGCTTTGATGGGCACAGATGGTGCCCATCTCTGCATAAGCCAGTCTACACCGGTTCAGTGATCCCCCAGCCCTGCTCTGGCGCAAAATTGGACAAAGGAAAGGGAAGTGACCACTCCCCTGACCAGTACCTCCCAGGGGAGGTGCCCAGAGCTCCTCCAGTGTGTCCCAGACCTCTGCCATCTTGGAAACAGAGGTGTTGGGGCACACTGGACTGCTCTGAGTGGCCAGTGCCAGCAGGTGACGTCCGAGACCCCCTCTGATAGGCTCTTACCTTTCTTGGTAGCCAATCCTCTTTCTGGGTAGCCAAACCTCCTTTTCTGGCTATTTAGGGTCTCTGCTTTGGGGAATTCTTCAGATAACGAATGCAAGAGCTCACCAGAGTTCCTCTGCATCTCCCTCTTCGACTTCTACCAAGGATCGACCACTGACTGCTCCAGGATGCTTGCAAAACCGCAACAAAGTAGCAAGACGACTACCAGCAACATTGTAGCGCCCCATCCTGCCGGCTTTCTCGACTGTTTCCAGGTGGTGCATGCTCTGGGGGTAGCCTGCCTTCACCCTGCACCAGAAGCACAGAAGAAATCTCCAGTGGGTCGACGGAATCTTCCCCCTGCTAACGCAGGCACCAAAAGACTGCATCACTGGTCCTCTGGGTCCCCTCTCATCCTGACGAGCGTGGTCCCTGGAACACAGGAACTCCACCCAAGTGACTCCCGCAGTCCAGTGGCCCTTCAGTACAAGTTTGATGGAGGTAAGTCCTTGCCTCCCCACGCTAGACTGCAAACCTGTGTACTGCGTGATTCGCAACTGCTCCGGCTTCTGTGCACTCTTCCAGGATTTCCTTCATGCACAGCCTAGCCTGGGTCCCCAGCACTCCGTCCTGCAGTGCTCAACCCGCTGAGTTGGCCTCCGACGTCGTGGGACCCTCTTTTGTAACTCTGTGTGGACTCCGGTTCACAAATCTTCCAAGTGCCTGTTCAGGTACTTCTGCTGGTGCTGCCTGCTTCTGTGAGGGCTCTCTGAGTTGCTGAGTGCCCCCTCTGTCTCCTCCTCTAAGTGGCGACATCCTGGTCCTTCCTGGTCCTCAGCAGCACCCAAAAACCTCTACCGCGACCCTTGCTGCTAGCAAGGCTTGTTTGAGGTATTTCTGCGTGGGAACACCTCTGCAAGCTTCCCCGCGATGTGTGACATCTTCCTGCCAAAGGAGAAGTTCCTAGTCCTCTTCTTTCTTGCAGAACTCCAAGCTTCTTCCACCCGGAGGTAGCTTCCTTGCACCTTCATCCGAGGTTTTTGGGCTCCTGCCCCCCCCGGACACTATCGCGATTATTGGACTTGGTCCCCTTGCCAGGAATCCGTTTTCAGTGCACTGCTGGTGTTTTCTTGTTCTTGCAGAATCCCCCTATCACGATTATTGTGCTCTTTTGGGGTAGTAGGTGTACTTTACACCTACTTTATCAGGGTCTTGGGGTGGGGTATCTTGGACACGCTGACTGTTATCTTACAGTCCCAGCGACCCTCTACAAGCTCCCATAGGTCTGGGGTCCATTCGTGATTCGCATTCCACTTTTGGAGCATATGGTTTGTGTTGCCCCTATACCTATGCTTGCCTATTGCAACCTATTGTAATTCTACACTGTTTGCATTACTTTTCTGACTCTTACTTACCTATTTGTGGTTTGTGTACATATAACTTGTGTATATTACTTACCTTCATACTGAGGGTACTCACTGAGATACTTGGGGCATATTGTCATAAAAATAAAGTACCTTTATTTTTAGTAACTCTGTGTATTGTGTTTTCTTTTGATATTGTGCATATGATATAAGTGGTATAGTAGGAGCTTTGAATGTCTCCTAGATCAGCCTAAGCTGCTTTGCCATAGCTACCTTCTATCAGCCTAAGCTGCTAGAAACACCTCTATTCTACTAATAAGGGATAACTGGACCTGGCACAAGGTTTAAGTACCTCTGGTACCCACTACAAGCCAGGCCAGCCTCCTACACTTGTGACCCTAGATAAATATTTATCAAAAACTGAAACTGGAGTTCATGGATCAGTGGCAAGTGTCTTTTGCCCTTAGTAATCCATGACAGAGTTGGAAGGCAGTGGTAGGGAGCACTCTGGATTACATGACAATGCCATGTTGTCTGTTCTTTCCTTAGAGACCCAGGTGTAACAACTCAAAGGCACAGTTCAAGTGGTGAACCTGAACCACTTGAAATAGCGCTTCACTCTGAAGATGCATCAACCTGAAATTGATAAATAGATTTTTGAATGAGTATGTTCTACCTGTAGATTTTACCTCCAGTGTTGATGTGTGAAAAACCTCCAGGCATCTTACAAAATGCCAAAGGTGGTGATGTCTTGAGAAGTACTGTAATAGGTGAATCGTATAGCACATCAGAAATAGCCTTGGTAGGTGCTACACTCCATTGATGAAAATGGACCATGGCTTTTGAGAGAATGCTTCTCCCTTTGCAGCAGTTCTACTTTGACGAGGCATCAACTGCAACCTGTTAAGGAGTTGATTTCAGGCATTCTGTGGATTGAAAGATCGCTTCAAGGGCAAGTTGCACACCTTTTCACAGGTTGGGAAAGCAGCAACTATTTAAACTGTGGTTAGAGACAAATATGAAGTGGCCAACTGTCCTCTCCGGTAAGCAGCCTGTGACTTCACCTTAACAAATGGGCATGATTATTCAACCCAACAACTTAGGTCAAGAATGAACTTCTGATAAACTATTGCAGTTCTGTGATTCCTAGTCAACCCAGTTCTTTGGGGAATAATTCACTGCACCCCTCTCTGACCTCTTTTTCCTCAAACTCCATTCCCCCAAGCTCCTCTCTTCATTGTTTCCCTCATCCGCAATTCCCCAAGTCCTGAAATCTTATCTTTGAGGAAGAGCTGCAGCCCAAAGAGAATATCCTGAGACAAGATTCATATAATAGATCATGGCAGAACTGCAAACATCCAGTGCAAATGTCTAGCTCGCTAATTTGTGAGGCACAGGGTTTTCAAGTTAGTGGCTCCTCAGTTTGTCCTGACTACACATTGAACCCTTTGGAATGTAGCCAATACGTGACTAGCACAGACTGTTCCCCATTCCTAAGTATGCAAACAGTGCATATGTGCTACTTGTACCCATGATGTGCACATTCAACTTCTTGTTTTTGGTGTACATTTGCAGGCATTTAAATTTGTTGTGTTTGCTTGCTTCGTTTTGAGAATTGATATGCACACAACGTCTGCATTCTAGGTTGTATGTATTTAGTTTTATTATTATGATAAAATTATTTAAATCTGAAAAGCTTAATGTTGCTTTCAGAATGTCTCTTTTACGCCAATAGCCACATTAAGAAATTGTAAAAACAAATTCTGTTTGCGAAAGAAAGCAAGACTGTCTATACTCTGAAGCAATAATACTGCAAGTTAATTGAAATTGAGTGTTTGTAATTGAACAGTATAGTTTCAAAAGTAACATAAGAGAGAAACAAATCCAACATTGCCGAAAAATAGTTTCTCTCTGTCTTTTGGCCATTCTCCAGTGTTCTGGACAGGAGCCCTGGGGAAACTGGATATAATGCGTGACTTCATCTATTGATCTTTCATTTGGCGTGAACTGAATTAACTTGTGTCTGAAATTTTAGCACCCTCCTGTGAAAAAGATCACATACCCCGGTTCCTTTTTTAAACCAAACTTTATTGGGTTTCATTGGTATTGACAAAGTCATGCAATAACAAGACCAGGAGCAATGCAATTGAGCAGTTGTAGGGCATTTTTGTAGAACTGGTAGAGGCATGGTAATATGCCACTACGGACTCCCTTGGACTTTATCGGGCTCATCTGATGCAGGATATGCATTACACTGGAGTTTGTAGGTCTAACCTGGTCTGCCTGACACGCATAATTTTTCCTCTCTTGGTTATGCAGCAGAGAAGAGATGGTGGATGAATGCTATGACTTCACATGGCTGAGGCAGATTTTGCACATCATGAATTCCTCGGTGCTTGCAGTGACCTTGATTTGATTTCCAGTCCCACAAAGAAAAGTTAGATCATGGGGTTCTATTTGTTCACTGCAGAGGTGCTCAAATCAGTTTTTCCTCAGATGACCCATTCCTTTCCAAGATTACCACATACTTTGCTACAAGAGGTCTTCTTTCTGGTCACTCTGAGCGTTTTACAGCAGTGGTACCTCCGGCTTGCAAGATCGCTTTACTGTTAACTGCCCATTAATCAGGTTCTTTATGTTTGTGTCTGTCGAAATTAGAAAGACACGGGCTGAATGTGCACCATGCACTGGGTGCAGTTATGCAAACACCCAGGGGCAACTATTGGTGAATAGAGTGATCACATACATTCTGCAACTTGAGGTGCTTCATATGGGTAACAGAAATAAGTATGTCCTCTCCAAAGACCACTCTCTACCACTCTGGGGTCATTTCTCTAAAGTATATATGTGTAGGTAGGAATTGTGTGTATTCAGTTTTGCAGCCAATTGCTCCCAATTATTTTACACTTGAAGAATTTCAAGCAAAAGCTGAAAATAATGTTTTGAACGAGGGACCGATTTGATTTAAATCTGTCCTTGAGGGCCAAAGATGGACACCTCTGAAGTGGGTTGAACAATCTCACATATTTCTCCTGGTATGGGGGGGGGGGCTAAATAGTGTTAAGGAGTTGATATGATTATGGTGTAAAAAAAAATTCACTTGCTTGTTCTTCACCCCTTCCCAAAAGCCTGATTGCGCTCAAATTTGAATCCTTTATGTTATTGCTATTTGTGTGCTGCAGTCTTGGGTCATCATTCGATTCCACATTTCTAGGGTACTTAATATGCCAATTGTTCAGCAGGGTTGAGCTGCTGGCTCTGTGGTCTGTCTGCGCTGTATATAGCAACTTTCTAAAATCTTCTGTGCATGAACCTTAATGTAGCAGAAATATTATTGCTTCTTTTGATGTCACGGTAATCATCTATATGACAATCTTTGTGTTTTGTTAATTAAAGTACTGATGGATTTGTTATAAAGTTGTGCACTGAAAGCCTATATTAATGTGCATTTCCTGTAGGATAGAGGACAAAACTGTTGTGGTATATCCTTAAAGCTTCACGTTTAAACAATTAATTCAGTTCTGTATGATTCTTTATGGTGTAAATGAATAGTTTCCACTAAAACAAAAGTAGATTTCTGAAGATAAATGTTTTAAATGTTCCAAGTAAATGCTGAGATTGCGGATCTGCACAATAGTTAATACTAGTGGCGGCCGGCAGTTTTAGGAGGGAGGGGGGTGGGCGGGAAGCACACTCACACTCATTCTTTCACACACACTTGCATGCACGCCCATCCATCCATTAACAACACTCATCAACATTCAAACATGCACGCACACACCAAACATTCATTTAAAAGCATCACACACACGCACACACACACGCGCACACACACACACACACACACACACACTTACCTTCAGCCTCGGAGGTCCCAGGAGGGACTGGAAGGCAGCAGTCCCAACTTCGTCACAGAGTGGGATGGGGTCAGTGAGACTGCTGACCCCACCCCACTCTGTGACAAGGTGTCACTGATTGACACTCGCCCTGGGCACCTCAGGGCCTAAACCTGAAGCGCCAAAGTCAAATTCAATGGGTGACGCTTCCCTCGTCACCCGGGGGAGGGCCTCGACACACCTTTGCTGAGCCGAGGAGGTCACGCCCACAGAAGCTGTGACCTCTTCAGCCCAGCAAAGTTCAGCTCAGGCAGCCAGGAGTCTGTGCAAATCACGCTTGTCTACTCCTGGCTGCCTGATCTGAACATGAAGAGTGTCTGTCAGGCTGACCTTTGTTCAGCCTGACAGCCGCTCTTCATGAGGGGAAAAAAGTAGGGGGGCGTGGCCCCTCCACCTTAAAGGACAGGCCGCACCTGGTTAATACAATGTATTAACAGAGTTACCTTGTTTTAAATCTATTGTAACATGAACACTAATAGAGCTTATTAATGATGAATTCATAATGTTGGATGTTATATATGGATTATTTTCATAAATTAATGTACTTTTTTAATTCACTTTACTTACCCTAAGTGAGGCTTACAATGCCCTTTTTCTTGACTGAGCAGAAAATGTTTAGTCGTTCCTGCTAACATGACACTCTTTTCAGACTTTGTTCCCATGGAATGCTAGTTTGGTGATAGATGTCCTATCATTTTACCTTTAGAGATTAAGAAATTCACCTTGATCCCAGTACATTCAGAAACTGTGGAAGTCAAATATCTACATTTGTTTCAACTCGTACGGATGAGCTAAGATGGGTGCCTTTCCTATGTCCGTAATGGGAATCTTTACTGATGTTGCAGTTCCATGTTGTATGAAGGACTTTGATTGGACAATTACACCTTCCAAGTCATGTAGACTGATGGATGAGTGACTCATCTTGCACTATGGACTTTAATTTTTCGTTCCCCAGATGGATCAGCAGCATTCTTCACTTGGCTTTCCTTAGACTCTGAGAGGTACAATCCTCTCTACACTTAGCCCCTCTTTTACAGTGCTTTGATGAGACTTAGACATTTTCCCAAACCCTCAGAAGAAGACTCTTGATCGACCTTCTGACATGCTGACCCATTCCGTTTTTACCTACTTTTTGTCAACTTTGGTTAATCACTTTTTTCACAAGATGTCAATTTTCCAAATTCTTTTTGTGCTTTTTCTTTTTACTTTTTATCCACATGTGCATCAGCATATGTTAACTTTTGGCTTGCTAATCTGTAGAGTTCTCCCGTGTCCTAGCTAGCCAAGCATAAATGACTTTCAAATTGCCTTAATGCTTACAAGAACTGACAAGTGCTTGTTTTCTGTCCATCAGATTATTCTTCTGATTTTTTTGTATTGCTTTTGTTGAAGTTTAGTCCCGCTGATGTTTGTTTATTTGAATATTCTCCATCGCCTTGGCCAAAGAATGGTGATTCTGTATCTTTATAATTTTGTGTTGAGAATTGTCTACATGACTTTGAGTCTGAGCTTGTAATAAAACCCCTGAACCTTATTTCAGAGTGAAGTTTTCGTTGTGTGGCCAAATGGGTCGTACTGTAATTTAAATAGTGTTGATTGAAGGGATCCTGATTGAACTATTTTTCCACCCCTTCATGCTGGGTGAAAAAAAATGCATTGGCTTCGTTTGCAGCATAACCACAAGAAAATGCTTTATAAAGCCTGTAGAGAACAGACTGGTGCCTGAGCAGTAGAATTTTGTTGAGACGTCAAATGAAGTTTATGATCCTCTGTTGAACTCTCAAGGCCCAAGCCAAGTGGTTCTCTCCTCTGAACATATTCACAGTCCTCCTTCCAGGTCAGTGACTAAAATGATTGCTTTTTTGGCAGGTCTGGTGCTGGATCACAGTAACCTTGATTTCAAAGGTAATATGTAATGAGATGATGTTTGGGGGTTCATTCGTAAGACTGTTGTTTTTACTAAAGAGGGTAGATTTGAACCAAGTTTAATGATTTACACAACAAAAGTTTAATCAAATAGAAATCTCATTGTAGGAAAAAGTATTTTCTCTGGTCCACAGACGGGCACTAAATACACTCAAAGGTGATAAATAAAAAAATAAAATACTTGAAAAATTAACAGACGCTTATAGTCTTGGTTTGGATTTTTTGAACACCAACATCAAAAAATATAAGGGATAGAATCTCCCTTTTAATTTCCTCCTTCTAGAGTGTAGGGCCCTTCATTATTACAGTCCGTCCTATTTGAAGATTAAATTCAACATCTATGTCCCTGGGTGCTCTCTTCTCTCCCAGGACTCGTTCCTCCTCTCTGTTCATAGATTTAATCAAGGTCGAACCTGTGGCAGAGCTTTTTCAGGGGTGGCAAAATTATGGAGTACTCTGCCTCTTATGATATGAAAAAGCTCCTCTTTTAGAAAGGTCCTAAACAGTGGGATATATAGACTGCAGCTGATGACTTTTTCGTTTTTCAGGATTATTGCCTTATAGGCTGGTGTTTGTATCATGTTTTTGCACCAGGTCACCTTTCAGCTCAATAAATAAAATACAAAAAAATAAAATACAAGCACATTTAGATGTGTTCGCTCGTCGATGTCAAACTTGCACTGGGTGCATTGTATTGGATAAAGTACACCTATTGCAGGCATAACTCATGTTTGCCTTCATGTAGTATTGAACAAAAAAATAATACTGCATTGATGGATGTTTGTATCTCAGTTCACTCGTAACTATCTTCAGAAACTGGAAACAACTTGCTTGTATTTAGGAGAAAAACAGTCCAGTCTAATGGTGGCCTATACACAAATATGACAGATTTAAATGTTAGGTTGTGCGGATATGTAATTTTCTTGGATAAATACTCTGCCATTTCAATAAAGTATAAAGTTGTATTTTACTTAACTATAAGTCTGGATCCTCCCAAGGTTTTATTATTGGTGTAGCACACCATTATAATGGCATATTGCAGGTAAGCATACTAGCACCTGCTATTGCAATTTTTTTTTTCATATGTTGGAATACAAATATGCAGTCAATTGCTACTCTTTTCAGTACCTGGGCCTGGGAAGTCCATAATTTTGTAACCAATGTAAATTGAAAGCTGAAAAATGAATCTATAGATACACATGCTTTGCATAAGTCTGCCATACAGTCTTGGGCTCGGAGTGTTACAAGTTGTTTTTCTTCGAAGAAGATTTTCGAGTGACGGGATCGAGTGACTTCTCCTCTCGGTGATACTGCACATGGGCATGGAGTCCTTCTTTAGATTGTTCTCTTTCCGCCGTCGGGTTCGGACGCGTTTCCTCTCGCTCAAATGGATATCGGTATGTCTAAACTTTATTCAACTTTTCTGTAATATCGTCGGTATTGTTTCGATGGCGTTCCCATCTATATTCGATCCGATTTAGCCTGTTGGGGTCGAATTCCCCCCCTTAGAAGGGCCTTGCCCTTTTTAGGGTCTACTTCAATTTTGGGCTGATGGAACAAACTCTGTTTAGAATCAGTCCTCTGTGTCACGCTTAATTTACATACAACGATCAACATTCTATGTGTAATCTGTTTATCTCCAGATCATCGAGAAGAGACTTGCGAGCCCTGCAGATCGTTTTGATCTAAAAAAGACTCCCCCGGACCGCAGAGCTCATTGTCTCTAAATGGCGTCCAAGTCCACAGAAGACACACCTGATATCTTTGGTGAAGAGCACGCCTAGGAAGACGTTCGACAAGGGGCAGTGTTTTCCATCCAAGACTCGGACTCTGATCTGATGATGATAGCCACTACGTGCCTCCGGCTCAGGCTGTGAGTACAGCTGCCCCATCGCACCACACAAAGATACTTAAACAGACTTCCGCACAAGGCATTGGTCCTCCACTGCCTTCGGGCCATGGTCGGATCTGAAAACAAAGTCCGGATGACAAGCCTTTGGATTCGGCACCGAGAACAAAGACTAAAGTGCATTCGCCATCAACCAAACAGACTGCTACATTTGTCTCGGAATCAAGCTGAAAGTCAGAAAGGATAACTTCTGAGCTGAAAAAATTAACAACACCTTTGGAGCAGATGTTTTCAGTTCGAGCCATGCACTCCATACATAAACCTTTGTTGTCGAAAGACACGGGTAGCGAGCAAACTACTTCTACCCACCAATCTTCAGACATACAACCTAATTTAGAGGTGATGGACGCTAAACAGAAAAAACTACACATTGAAAAGGACACAGAAAGAATAATCGCTTCTCCTCCAATGTTCTGTAAAAGGAAATCAACTTTTAAAGATAAATTAAAGGATGCACCTCCACCAACAAAGTTCTCCAAGGATAAAGAGCAGGAAGAGGCTACAAGACACAAACAGCCTTCACCAACACATTTGCCTGTTCTTCCTCCTACATCACCACCACCACCATCACCCACATATGAAACACAGTTGTCAACACACATCCTCACTATCACCACACAGGGATGATTTTAGTGATGACCAGCAGGATAAAGATCCATAGGATATATATGATCCGGATCCTATTCTTTCAAATGATCCACACTTGAATCCTGCTAGCCCTTCCCCACCAGAAGACACTGCTGCATATAACCAAGTAATAGCCAGAGCCGCCGCTTATCATAATGTGCAGATGCATACAGATCAAATAGAACAAGCTTTCCTTTTTGACACACTAGCGTCGACATATAAACAATATCAATGTCTTCCAATGCTTCCAGAAACGCTCACACATGTTTCTGATATTTTCCAAGAACCCATAAAAGCCAGAATTAGCACTCCTTGGGCAGATAAAAAATATAAACCTGAACCCTCAGACCCAGAGTTTATCAAAACTCAGTTACTACCTGACTCAATTGTGGTTAGCGCAGCAAAGAAAAGGGCCAACAGTCAGTCCACAGGAGACGCTCCTCCTCCAGACAAAGAAAGCAAGAAAATAGATGCACCATGTAAAGAGTAGCTTCATGAGCTGCAAATCACTGGAGGGCTAGCCAACTCACAGGCTCTCTTAGCTAAGTATGATAGGGCCCTCCGGGACACGATGGAAGAACTCTTGCAGTACCTTCCTCCAGAACACCAAAAAAGGAGACAAAAAATAATAACAGAACTGCTGGCAATATCTAACAATGCTATTAGATCTGCTATGGATGCAGCTGATACAGCAGCCAGGGCAGTCAATACCAGTGTCCTTATTAGAGGACATGCCTGGTTAAGACCTTTAGGATTCAAACCTGAAATACAGCAAGCTGTTTTGAAAATGCCCTTTGATAAAGAACATCTATTCGGTCCAGAAGTTGATACAACCATAGACCAGCTTAAAAATAATTCTGAAACCACCAAAGCAATGGGTGCATTATACACCACACCCACTATAGGAAATTTTCATAGACCACAGTTTAGAGGGAGTTTCAAGGCATCAGCCACAGAAACAGCAACTTCCCAACAAAAACAATCCTCACACTTCTATACAAG
Organism: Pleurodeles waltl; assembly: GCF_031143425.1. Classification (NCBI taxonomy): domain Eukaryota; kingdom Metazoa; phylum Chordata; class Amphibia; order Caudata; family Salamandridae; genus Pleurodeles; species Pleurodeles waltl. The sequence continues at coordinate 1,055,609,886 of NC_090444.1, read as the reverse complement.
AGGATCTTTCAGAGGCGCCTACAGACGATCTAACAATAGAATCATAGAAATTAGCTACTTACAACTTCCATCTGAATGTATGGATATTCAAAAGGAAGCACACAAACCCACAGCTGTTATGCAGCTAAATGGAAGCGTTTTGTCTGCTATTGTCAGCTCAAATATATTGATCCACTTAATGCTTCAGTACAGGATATTGTTTGCTATTTACTACACTTACAAAAAGCAAACCTTGCATATTGATCTATTAGGGTTCATTTAACAGCTATAGCTGCTTACCTCTAAAACAGACATCATACTTCTCTTTTCAGGATTCCTTTTATAAAGGCTTTAATGTAAGGTCCTAAAGGGTTATTCTACCTAGAGCTCCTCCAGTCCCTATGTGGAAGCTTAATATTGTACTTGCACTACTTATGGGGCCACCATTTGAACCCATGCATTGTTGTACTCTACAGTTTTTATCATGGAAATTTGCTTTCTTAGTAGGAATCACTTCTTTATGAAGAGTTAGCGAAGTTCAAGCGTTCCCTTTCAACCTTTCTTTCAAATTCATAAACACAAAATAGTTCTTAGAACGAATCCAAAATTCCTACCAAAGGTGGTTTCACCTTTTCATATCAATCATTCCGTGGAATTGCCAGTCTTCTTTCCACAGCCAGATTCAGTTGCTGAAAGGGCTCTTCACACCCTTGATGTTAAGAGCTCTCATGTACTATATAGACAGAAGAAAAGACTTCAGAAAATCCAAACAACTCTTTGAGGCATTTTCAGAGCCTCACAAAGGTTAATCCTATTTCAAAAAATGGATTAGCCAGATCGATAGTGAAGTGTATTCAGACTTGCTATCTTAAAGCTAAAAGACAGTTACCAATAACTCCTAAAGCACATTCCACTAAGTAAAAAGGAGCTTCAATGGCATTCTTAGGTAATAGACCAATGGCAGACATATGTAAAGCAGCCACATGGTCTACAGCACACACATTTACCAAACACTACTGTGTGGATGTATTATCTCACCAACAAGCAAATGTTGGACAGACAGTGCTTAAAACACTATTTTAAACTACTCCAACTCCTACAGGCTAACCACTGCTTATTTTGGGAGGGGAATGCTTTACAGTCTATGCAAAGCATGTGTATTTACAGCTACACATGCCATCGAACGGAAAATGTACTTACCCAGTAGGCATCTGTTCGTGGCATGTAGTGCTGTAGATTAATTTGCACCCTCCCACTTCCCCGGAAGCCTGTGGCCGTTGTAGTACTATATTTTGTAAATATGTATATACCTTGCATGGACATCTCATTTCTTTACTATATATGTGCATATACACTTTTTACTTCACCCTCCTGCAGGAAAACGATCTAACAAAGGACTCAATGCCCTTGCGCATTATCACCGAGAGAAGGAGTCACTCGATCCCTTGACTCGAAAACCTTCTTCAAAGAAAAACAACTTAAAACACTCCGAGCCAAACACTAGATGGCAGACTTATGCAGTGCATATGAATCTACAGCACTACATGCCACGCACAGATGCCTACTGGGTAAGTAACATTTTCCATATATTCACTGAAAAAACATAAAGCTTACAGGGACGTTAAAGTTAGCTTAAAATTTTACATGCACAAAACCTTAGGCACTCAACAGTTATGGTTATATTTACCTCAAGAAACTATAACTTGTGCCCTAAGGACACTAAAACTCATGCCCCCTCCAGGCACAGTCTTCTCATCACTAATTTTATGGTAAATGTTGCAGTTAAATTGTGAAGGATGTCATACAAGATTTAATATGTGGGGTAAGTGTCAGTTTACGGTGAAAGCGCAGTAGTCGTGTAGTCGTGTCTAAAATCTCTGTGGAATTAACATTGGAAAGGCACTTTTTTTAACCCCCTCCCTTTTCTCACCCCTGCTTGATGAATCACCCCGACACAAGAGGGCACTTTTTTGGAAAGTTTTGTGACGATTCATCAAACAACGCTAAAGTTATAAGCAAACCAAAAAACACTTTTCCTATGGAAACTAGGTCCAACTACCTTCTTCCAGCCAGCACATAATGTCTTCATATTTAATGGTGCACATAATTTACGAAAACAAGGTACAGCTATGGGGACTTCATATGCTCCAACATATGCAAACCTATTAATAGGATTCTGGGAAGCAGAAACGATTGAGCGAGAAGAGGAACAAGAAAACCTATCACATTTGATCTTGTGGACAAGATTTATAGATATTTTTTTGATTTGGTAAGGTGAGATGATGGAATTGGAGAGATTAATTTCCTCTCTCAATGATAATGATCTTAACTTGAACTTCACCTCACATGTGTGTGCGATGCAAGTAACATTTTTGAATGTTAATGTTTTTGTTAAAGAAAAAACTTTGCACGAAAACCCATCGAAAAGTGACTTCATGCAACAGCTTACCCCATGCAAACAGTGGTCATCCAAAGAAATTTAAGTGGAGCATCCCATATGAAGAAGTGTTAAGGGCCAAGAGAAACTGCTCTGAAACAAGAGATATACAGGAGCAACTACAAGACATGAAAGAATGTTTTTTGGCAAGAGGTTATCCATTTGAAGTCTTAAATGATGCCATGAAATGAGTAAAAATGAGACCAAGGGAGGAACTGTTAGTGGCATGTGTTGCAATAAAGGGAAAGAATGAGGAGAAAATTTGCATTATCATAGATTATAATAATCAATACAAATAACTCAAGAACATCTTGGAATGGAACTGGAGGATACTCCAGCAAGATAATATTTTAAAGAATGTACTAACAGAACATCCCTGTGTCACCTACAGGAAAATGGCCTCGTTAGGGAGTCTCTTGATTCAAAGCCATTTCTCTAAAAAAAAAAAAACTGCCACCTATGACTATGTTAAACACGACTGGCTTTTGCCATTGTAAGAAATGCAAAGTGTGTGAATTTGGGATTAATATGTCATCATATAAACTATATGATGGTTGAAACGAGAAAATCATGGAACACATAACGTGTGAATCAAAATTTGTGGTCTATGTTTTGGAATGTTCCTGTAAAAAACAGTACATAGGAAGCACAAAAAACAAATTGAAACTAAGGATTTTACAAAATGTACGTGCTATAACAAATAAGGGTTTTTTATTATCCACTTGCAAAACATTTCCATGAAAAACATAGTGGTGGCATCAGTGGATTAATGTATTATGGAATAAAAGATATCACAGTTGGAGAATGTGGAGGAGATAGACAATTAACCTTGAGGAGAATGGGCTTGCGCTTAATAATGTTGCTACCAACAGAGACTCCATATGGACACAACCTGGAAGCCGAACTACATGTGCATTTATAAAAAACATTTGGTCCCAAAAATTTTAAATTAGGTGGCACTTATACGACATTGACTATATGCAATTCCTAAACACAAGTGAATGAAATATTAGGATAAGGTTTGAAATTAGAGAGAAGGTGGACTATGATGCAAATAATGGTAGAGATCCTTGTATTGCTTGTTATCTAATTACCTTGATGAGCATGAGATGGCAAGAAAAAGAAGACTTGATTATGTATTGAGCATATATCATATGCATGAGTGCTTTATTTCAAACCAAAAGAATCTATTTGTACCTCCTAAATTTCAGCCCTTTGTATAATCATAGACAGTTGTGACACTTTCATATAGAAATTTGAGTGGATGAGGGGATACTTTATCAGTTAAATGAGAATGATGTAGTAAAAATAATGTAAATGTTTATAAAGTTAGAAGGTGCTGGTAAGTGAAAGGCAATATATTAAGAGTTGGAGAAAATGTTTTATAACATGTTCAAAGGGGGCATAGTTGCTTCATTGTACTTTACAGAAATTTGAATAGGAGTAAATATGGCACTAGAATTGAGAAGTAGAAAGAAGCAAATCATACGCTCTAGTTTATTGTTTTTAACGGATATGGTAAAGGGACTAAACTGTGTGAAAACTTTTTAACGTAGACCATTGATAATGTAAACCTCTATGGTCCAGTTGAAGGCATAACGCCAAAATGGGTCAACCAAATGTTTCTAATCTCCTTCCCCTTCCACTGTTCCACTGAATGCACTTTATGGAGGAATTAATTGAACAAAAATAAAACGAAATTGAAAATCAAGGATGAGTCCCCGGTGCGGTATTTCTGCCCTGGAGGCAGGATGGAAGTTAATGGAAAAAAAAAAAAAATGTGTATATATATATATATACATATATATATAGAGAGAGAGAGATATATATGCCAAGCAGTAAGTCAGAACAGAGTCTCGTGGCAACCCATTTATTTCTTAGTCACCGTAGATGTGGTGTCACTCTACTCATCAACTCAACATGAGGTAGGTCTTCAAGCCCTTGGATATTTTTCTCAGACAAAGAAACATAAAGGAAACAAAACATTCAATGATGCTCCTAGAAATGGTGGAAATGTGTCTCCATAATAACGTGTTCCTATTCAACCATCAGGTGTACAAACAGGTACGCAGAACTGCCATGGGCATCTCTCTATCACCGAGCTATGCAAATCTCACCATGGGGTGGTGGGTAAGAGAAGTGGCATGGCAAGATGATTATCATGAACATCTTGACAAGAGTGTCTTATGGCTGCGTTACATAGATTATCTGTTTATAATATGGAATGGATCAGAGAAAGAATTTGGTAAATAGTTTCAGCAGTTGAATCAAAATGATTGTGGCCTCCTGTTCACATGTAACATTAATGCAACACAGATAAACTTTTTAGACATTCAAGTCTGTGTGGAGAACAATCAACTACATACGACCATGTACAGAAAAGAAACTGCTACAAATAGCATCTTATATGGAACAGGTTTCCATCCCAAACCACTACTCAAGGGTATCCCATTCGGGGAGTTCTTGAGGACCTGAAGGAATTGCTCAAATGATGGTGAGATAGAAACTCTGTTCATGGATGTGAAACAGAGATTCCTTCGGAGAGGATATCCCAGAGCACATATTGAATTGGGAGCTATGAAAGCAAGAGGTAGAACACGTCAGCAAACATTAATTGACAGTACATTAATCACTCTGCAAAGAGAAAAAAAAAAGGAATGTTCATGGCTTTATACTAACTTACAGCAATGAGAGTAAGGCAATTGTTAAAGTTTTCAAAAGATACTGGCAAATACTGAGAAGTGATCAAGACATTGAGCAAATAGTAGGTGCAAGACTCCAAGTAACATACAGAAAATCACAGTATGTAGAGGATATGTTAGTCAGAAGCAATTATATCTCACAACCCACAAAAAATTGGCTGAACAAAGAATCATCAGGTTTCTGTAAGTGCAACAATTGCAAGGCCTGTCGAATAGCTAAAAATGTGAAATCCTTTAAAGACTACAAGGGGAGAGAAATACACATTTCACAAAGAATAACATGCAACAGTCAATATGTTGTTTATTTAATCGAATGTGAATGTGGCTTACAATATGTAGGCAGTACTTTTTGCCCGTTGTAGAATAGAATACTGGAACATGCGAGAGTGATACAGCACCAGTATCAAGGATATGATGTTGCAGAACCTCATAACAGATACCACACAATGGACTGGAATAGCATCAGGTTCTTTGGCCTGGCACAGATCAATAATAATGAGCGTGGTGGGGACAGGATCCTAAAACTGCGAAAACTTGAGAGCAGATACATTATCCAACTTCGAACTAAGACACCTCACAGGTTGAACATGGACGAGGAACTCTTTGTACATTTATAATAGGCAAAACATCATGATTTGAAAAATAGAAAAAAAAGTTTGATCAGCTTTTAATAGGTTTTGGTATTATTAGGATATTACACATTGACAGAACCAGCTTCAATACTATTGCGTTAATGGCACTAGTGATTATATCTTGCTCTTACACCCGTATAGCCTCTGGTTAATTGGGGTATTTTGTATCTCATAAGGGAAGGTCTAAATATGTTTTATTTCTCTGTTTTTATAGGCATGATGACTTAAATATCACAGTTTATCTAAACTTATGGCACTTAGCCTAAATTTTAGTTACAATTCGGTGGAATCAATAATATATACTCCTTTCCTTTGTGTTAAGGATAGTACATCATATGCTAACTGGCACTCAGCCTGTACCAGGTAGACGTCTAATATGAAGTAATGTTCTTCGTTGGCAATTATTCTGGTTCTACTAAACCTTTATGCAAGTAAGATCCGGTGGAACAATTGAGGAACATTACTTCCATAGTGCCTAAAATATGTGTGTATATTCCTAAGTATAATACAGAGTGGACTTACGTTGTCGGCTTATGCAGTGGTTTACATATGTTGTTTAAAACATATCCCTCTTGAAGTGTACGAAATGTTATATTCTTGTTTTGTTATGTTTGGTTATATTTTTAAACTACTATATCCAGAATGCCTCATTACAAGCAGGGCGTAACATAACTATTTAAAGGCAATAGTAGTAGGATTCACTAACCATGAGCAAGACTCTTAAGGAGTTGAAACGCGTTGGTGGTTGCTGATTGTTTTGAATAAAGACATTACATTTGGATCTTTTGGACTGCAGTGAATTTTTTGGGGATTAAAAAAAAAAAATATATATATATATATATATATATATATATATATAGTATTATTTCTATTTTACATAGTGCACAGTGGTTTAACTTGACTGCTGACTCCCAACAGTCGTCGGTGGAGGTCAGTGGTGCCCTTTCAGATGGAGGCTGCAGGCAATCATGGACCTCAACAACAGCGTGGACATGTTGGTCATTAGACATGGAGCTCATTGTGCGTGTGTAGGCCTGAAGTCTCAGTGCCAAAAAAAGCATGGAGTTTGGAGTCATGTATGCGCTGCTGCAGTATGGTGCTATTTGACTGCTCTATTGAGCATTAGCGGGAGAGGCTTTGAATGAAGGAGTTCTGTTTTCTAAACTGGGAACACACAGTCTGAGTAACCCACAGGGTGGGAGTCACTTTCTAGGGTTGCAGGAAGTGCACTGTGTTGAGGGCTCTGTCTGATGGCTGTGGTGTGTGGCAAGTAGTCTTGGAAAGGGGTGTCAAACAATTTAGGAATCCATATGCTTTGCCTTTTTACAGATAATTGTGCTATATCAGTCTCCACTGAACTCCTAGTTTCCCTTGCTTAAGGATCCCATATCTGAGGTATCTAAACTTGCCCGACACTAGAACACATTTACTGTGTAGACACTGCTCTCCCAGCATTGCTGCTCATAGGGATGGCTTGTGAAACATTGAGGCCCCACGATGCCTTTCTATTGCTCTTCCCTGAACTTAAAGCCATTCTTACGCAAGCCATAGACAATACATGTGCTAGCCTGCACATTAAATACATGACATCAGATGAAGATAAACTGCTTTGCATCATAATGCTATGACCACCACTGGGCCCTATGTCCATCCTAAAGCCACCTGACTTTTCTGGTGTGTCTGTGTGCCGCACAAGCTGTTAGAACAGCACTGAAGTGTGTCCCGACAATTGAAGTAACCCCACTTTAACTCTGCTTCAGCAAATCCAGCAGAACCACTCAAAATCTGTCCAGCAGGGAAATTTCTGTGTAAATGGAGTGAAACAACTAGTGAGAAACTGAGGAGAATGCTACAGTGCACAGACACCTCTGGCAACTCAAGGGCCAAGAGAATATATTTGAAACCCTCACATTCAGACAAAATCTTTAACGCATCCTATATTTACAAGAAATGTTTTCTCAGAAGACGTTTGTATCTGCTCCTGGAGCTCTCTTGTGGACTTACCTATTTTTAAAAACGTATTTGAAAATGTGTTCTTAAGTATGTTCTCCACCCTGGCTTTACCTTCCACTGCTTCTGATTGTAATAATACATCCAAATTCCCCAAGTTTCATTTAGTTTTGGAAGTGCATTTTATTACTTTTTTATCTACTCTTGAATGTTACTGAACCATCTGGAGCCTTTGTCTACTTAGACTTTTTAAAGACCTGGAGTCAGTGGTTGATAAACTGCTGTAAATTAATCATTATGCACTGGAATAATACTAGAAAAAAATTACCTTGTACTGATAATGCCTCAGCCAAAATAAAATCTGCATCTGATCACAATGACCTTTTGGATTTTCATTCTATCTCCATCCTTGTTTTTCTGGCCATATTCCTGGAATGAGCTCTGACTGCTGGCTTGAAACCTTTGAAGAAGGTCCCGAAAAATTCAGTAGTTTCAGTTTTTTTTCTTCAAACCAACATACGGCCTGGCACGCACACTGAAAATGTGATACCTTCTCCTAGTAATCTTGGGAGGAGGCATGGATTAAGGTGGTGGTGTCAAAGTGCAGATAATCTTATGGATTTATCTTCTGCCTGTGACACTATCAGCCAACCACTCCTTCAGCCTTGCTGCTGCATCCAAGTTACTTATACACAATACAGTGTATTTCAAATACGCTTCCTTTTTGTGGCTTGGCTCAACTGCCGTTTAAGTCCCCTTCAAAACCAGTACAATTGAGCATAAAGTAGAGTTCTGCTGTTTCAATCATCTTTTTTTAACTTGTTTGTCCATTGGTAAAAAAAAAAAGTTTCCTTCTTGCAGTGCTAGATTTATTAATCATGAGAAGAGGGTTTAGGAAGTTAACAGTTGCTGCTAACCCCCTGTGATCTGAAGGTCATAAGTTCAAATCCCGACAAGGCAAACTTCAGTCTTCCATCCTTCCATAGACAGTAAATTCCACACAATTTAATTGAGGAATAGTAACCTCTTACCTACAGTACTTACAACTGGCAGAAGTGTATTGTACAGTGCTGAACATTATGTATGCTGGTGATAGCTAGATCTGCGCCCGAGGTATTCAAACTATGAGGTGCACCACCCTGTGGATCTGTGGCTGTTTTCCCAAGGGCGTGCAAATGCCTCAGAAAGTACTTGTAAATGGTAATGGCCTAGAAGTACAACCTTGTTTATTTGGTGCGTTTCCAGGCTGTCTTCATTTAGGTGCAGCATTTTAAGTGCATAGAAAAGTATGAGAGCTGTGATGGTAACTGCAACTGGGGCAGGAAGGTCAGTGTGCTTGGTTTGGTGGTCAACGACGTGACTAAAAAGAAGAAAACATTTTGTAAGTATTCTGTTATTGTTTTTTACCTTCAGGTAACTGGCATATCCAAATAATCCGCACACCTTAAATGTAAAAAAATGCAAATTAAACTAATCTGTGGGCAATAGACTAATTTATGCCACCGCATCTCAGTTGCTTAAGGCAGATGTCTGTATGTGACTAGGCAGTCAAAAAATCTGGATCTCGGATGGTACAGGGGGGAAAAGGGACTTGTATACTTCCAGTGCTACAAGGGCCAATGCTGTGACGAAAAGCACTGTGTACATTGAAGCCATTATTTTACAGTTGTATTACATACAGTATAAGATAGGCTGTACCAAAATGATGTAATGCTTAAGACAAAGCAAGCGCTTTCAGAATATATATTTTAGTAATACACAATCAGACTGTAACTAGTGCAACATTTTTATGTGTGTGTTTAAAGGAGGCATTGCAGAATTCATCTAATAACACCCTTATATTGCTTCTTGGAAAGAATAAATCTTTGTGACCATGATGCTCTGAGTAACTCCATCAAAGTCTATACTGATTCATAAGCAGCCCTTTCATTTGATTGATTAACCAGTTGTTTACATTTGCACTTATTTGAGGTCCTAGGCTCCCTTCTGAGGAGGGCTGTTTCTTCTTCAGCTTCCTGTTCCTCTGAAACCCGACCCCTCCCCCCTTCATTTTAGCCAGAGGAGCCTCAAAGATCTGCATTAAAGGTTCAGGGATAGTTATTTGTAACGAAAAAGTATAGAACTGTTGTCAGAAAATTTAAAAATAAAAAAAAAGTAATGGCACAGCAATCGCCATGGACCCTACCGACTTAACCATCTGTTTATTTGGGTTTATCCTTGCTAGCATCAGGGCCCTAGTCACCCTTGCTGCTCAGGGAAAAGTTTCAAACAACAGGGTGGAGCGGCAGATGTTGGGTTTTTTTTATACAAAGGAACAGGCAACCTTCCTTGGCCCTCAGGCCTAGGAGTGATGGCCCAGTGGAGCTGGCAAAAGAGACCCATGTTAATACCAAAGGGCAAAGAAGCCAGCCCTTTTTCGATGCAGTTACTATCATTAGTGAAGCAGGTGCAATGTCACTTGGTCCCAGGAGTGAGACGGGGGCCTACTGAATTACAGTAACGACTGCCTATATTTACCGTAGGGGCATAAGAGTTCACTTTTCTTGCTAACACCAAGTCCAAGGGCACTCTTGCTGCAAAGAGTGAGACAACATATTGGAACTAATGTTTTTATGAGAGGGACAGAGCCTGTTTTCAGATTGGAGTGTTGAACAGAGGATGTTGGGGATGGGTAAAAGAGGCAGAAGAGACAGTCTGCAACTCAGGGTGGCAGCTAACGTTAGTGCAGCAAATGTAGTCATGTTGGGGTACATGTGTGATGGGCTCACAACACCCCAATTATGGGAGCACTGTTTTCTGATAAATTTCTATTTTTGTTTGATGCATTTGTCCTTTTCGAAGTCTCTCATTTATGACCTACAGAGTAAGTACCCCTGAAATGTTCTCATATGCTCTCCCCACTACCTCAGCCATGCCGCCCCCGCTCCCCCAGACTGTGCTATAAAGTTTCGGGGGGTGGGGGGCGCTGACTTCAATATACTTTGCTTAGGGGGCTCAGAGAAAAAAGTTTGAAGAACTCTGCTGCATGTGGTTTCCTTTTGGATATTGACCATTAGCACTAAACATAAGCCCAGCAAGTCTACCGTTTTTAAATAATCTCTCCTCGTGGGATACTTGGATACCACGGTGGCCTTTGGGGCTGCCCCAAGCCAGCCTTGGTTCTTGGTGAACAAGAACCGTGACCTCCTGATGGATTCCGGTGTTTAACTTAGAGCAGAGCAGTCTAAAGCAGCTGTTGCCACCAATGGAAGCTGATGTAACTCATGCTGCCACATCGTGCTTCTTCCCATCTGGTGGTGACTGTCACAACTTTAGTCCCTTCTTTGACAGTCTCTTCCGTCGGCATGTGCTCTAGGCTGCCGCGGCAGTCGTTAAGGCACCGCCAGGATGTCAACAAGGATACATTTGCTTACAGAGCAAATAGGCACTTTTAGCCATGGTTCCCCAGAACTGCATCTACTACATTGGTTTACCACGAACAGGTTCAGTGGAGTTGTGCGATTCTGCAGTGTGCGCATTTTCTGCATAACTGTGGATATATTGCGCTTGCCACATAATCCGACATCAGCAGCATAACTTGCATATTTCAATAGCAAACCTTTCTTGCAAAAAAATCAAAGTTACTAAGCAAAAGGAGAAACATTTAAATAATAGGAGCCTCCGGTCTTGTCATAAAATTGCCGCTTGAGGCGGAATCAAAACTACACAGCCTTGGCCTTATGCGGAACGAAATTCAGTAGCTCCAGTCGCGCAGGATTGTGAGCAAAACTTTGTCCCTGGCACCAATTCTTTTAAAAAATAAGCACCGTTGATATGTTACAGTCGCAAAGTGGCGACTTAGTTACTGTAAGAAAACGCGCTGCGTGTGTCAATTAAATTGCTGATCTTTAGGTGTACCTTCCTTTGCCGCATAATCGCACTGGCTCTCAGCAGGAGAATACTCCACCTGTGTGGGCATCGTTCACAAGACCTACTGTCGCGCAGGCCCGCCCATTTCATCCACTAACCTTTACCAGTTTAAATCCGCTGTGTGTTTTTCATCAGATTGCAGTGGGTTGAATCACAAAGCTTGGTGCCATTAGTGGGTGTGACGTTTTCTTGGAAATTAAGCCCTACGTCATACTTGCTGACAAAACAGTATCCGGGAATCGGCCGTAGGCTTGTAATGTTGGAGTGTGCACGTGCAAGAGCGGAGGAGCGCTCCTTTGAAGTCCGATTTAGAAATTGCAGACTTAACGACATCAAGGGTTAGTCCGATCACCTGAGATGCCCGAGAGTCTCGAAATATTGCTGTGTGACTTAACAAATCTCGTGTTGTGCCTAGAGTACACTGCAGTCATGTCTAAGCACCGTCTCTGAAGCGGTGCAAGTATACCTTTGTCATAGCCCGCCGTGTTTAAACTCACCAGAACATCATTCATTTTCAGTTAGGATCTTATTTAAAAGCCCTTTGCACCACCGCCGCATAATTTTTTTAACGCAGCTGTGGCGTTAGCAGTGCACTCCATATTTACAAACTGACCCCTTGAGCCTAATGCGTCAGTTTGTCAAGCGCTGGTCTTTAGTTTGAATTAAATTGAACTGTTTAATTATATTTTACAAACCCTATCCCTGCGCATTTTTAGTTTGTATCTTAATCATATACAACCTATGGTCGATTTTAGTTCAAGATAGCATGTTTTCTTTTATTTTTTTACCGTGTGCTGACTTTACACTAATTGTAAACTCTTGCTATCGTTTTTTCATAATACATTGTACACTGTGTATCTCTACTTAATAATTGGAGGGGCGACTCCTCGGGGTGCTTTCTACTCTGTGCTTATTCTAAATCCGGAAACTGTTAATCGATTCTGTGGAGCTCATTAAAACATTTGCAGCCCAATAAGATGTCTGGATCCACATATTCATTAATGTCCCTTGCAGTCTTGGAACACCATTCTATTAATAAAGTACCGGAGCTGTCAAAAGATGGCACCAATCTCATAATCTGAACTGACATATCTTTCGAGCCCAGTTCATCAATCAAGTTTTATTGGCTTTAACAGAGCCAAGCTGCTATCTGTCATTGAAACTTTGTGGTGGTGACAAAAACTGGTGCCGCAAATGTGCTGCAGGTGTAACTTTCACTCAGAAACTATTTCTGGGAGTCGAGAGGGCTGGTCGCGTGGGACGAGGGCGCCCTCTACTGGCCAATGACTGTGAAATTTTCATGTGCGCAGTTATTTGCATCGAATTTTCATGTGCGCAGCTATTTGCAACGAATACGTCTTCTAAGGCTAATTGCTAAAGAGAAAGCATATATTTTGATGAGAAAGATACCAGGTCGCATTATGGTTTTTTTTTTTGGGGGGGGGGGGGGTAGTGGGGTTGAAGAAAGTCTGGAGGTTTCAAATGGCTTGCGAATACAGTCTTTTACTAGTATTGCGATTGTTTGACATATTACCGAAACGGTTTATTTATGACTGCTGGCTGCTGAAATTAGACCTTCAGACCGTTATGATGGCATTATTGCTTTGGTAAAGCGAACCTGTGTGACGTCGGTCGCTGCTGGCAGGACTTGTCAGCCCGGCTTTGCATGTACAGAACTGTCATGTACGCCTGAGACATCGAGCCAGTCTTTACCCATGCTCCCAGCCTGCCTGTTAGAGACAATAACAACCAGGCCATTGCAGGTGTCGAAGCTGTAATTTTCTTCGCCTTATAAGACACAAGACTTAAGATGTGGCGCAATGGTTGTATACGCTATTGGGCAATGGGTATACACACCTAATTGGCAACGTATACAATCAATCAACATTTAAACAAGCAGGCTTATCACCCAGGGGATCTCAGGGCGCTAGCTGGTGGACGCGGGTCGGTCGAAGTTCCAGGTCTTGAGGTCCCTCCTGAACTGCGCCAGTCATGGGAACTGTCTGAGGTGGAGCGGGTTCGTGTTCCAGGTCTGCGTGTCGAGGTAGAAGAAAGATCTTCCTCCAGCCCTGCTCTTCCGGAACCTGGAGATGGGGTATACACACTGCATTATGGGTATAAACCAGAGGTCTTCAAACTGGGAGGGCGGGCCCCCCTAGGGGGGGCCTCAAGTGATCCCAGGGGGGGCGCCAAATGCTGGCCAAAAGAAATATTATACAGATAACATGCCTTTGTTTTAAGCAGAAGCATGTTATTGCAGGTTTAAAAAGGTAACAGTACTTCACTGCAATGTTTAATTGGGTTTAGACATGTTTAAACATTGCCATCTTTCTAAAATAATTATGAAAAATTCTGAGGGGGGGTCCAGAGATTTTTATTTTTCAACTGGGGGGGGCGCGGCATTAAAAAGTTTGAAGACCACTGGACTATAAACTGATGTTGCACCATGAACTTACACCGCTCTTTCACAGTAGGCGTCACTACTATTGCACAGTGAGCATTGAACACGATCACACGATTGTACAGTTTGATATTAGATGCACCCCACTAATGCACACTTGACCTACCGCGTGCTAACTCCTAAAAACATCCAATGTGCAAAAAATAGCAGGGACCGCATTTATGAGAGTTGATGTAAAAAAAAGTAAAGAAAAAAAACTGATTTACGTTTTTGCTCCCATTAGGACTTTATTTTTTATTAGAAGTAACGATGTTGTATTTGTACTGCCCACGCTGTTGTTATGGTTTGTGGACGGACACAATGAAGATCCACTGCGCAGCGTGATATGTGCTTACATATAGCATAGAAGACAACCACAACGTTTATAGAAAACGCCACAGTGCGTTTTCCCGGTGTGTGGCGTTTTGGACTTGGTGTGCCCGGTTACACCTAGTGTGCACCTGAAGTGTTATGACAGTTGAAAGAATATCTTCTGTCGCTGGCTATGCAGCGCCTTGTGGTTATGTCGCGTGCGGTTACTGCCTGTCAGTCAACCGGCTTCCTGCAGAAACCCGCAGCAGCCGCAGGAACTTTGCACAATGAGCGCCAGATGCGTCACGGTGACAGCAGGCAAGCAGGCTCCGCGGAAGGTGGGTTCATTAAAAGAGCCCTGGGATGAGCGCCTCGCATTCGAGCCCCCACTGAAAGACGTGAGCTGACGATGGCGGTGACCTCTGAGTGCAAGTCACCGAACTATAAACAGAAGGGCGCGGAGAGCCATTGGCCGCGGTGAGGCTTGTTCACTATCCTGGGCTTCGTTTTTAGTTTATCCAAATAAGTGCGCTGGGCCCGGGCTGGGCAACTGCGCGCCGCAGAACAAGGCGAGGCGGCCGCAAGGCGGGCAGTTCACCCCCCTCCTCACCCCCGCCCCCCTCCGCGCATGAGGAGCTGCTCTGAAATCTGGTACACCTCGGAACACGCAGTGGGATTTGGCTCGTGACTCTGGATACTCCTTACTATTTTTTTTGCTAACACTCAGCACATCTCAGACACCAGGATAGGGGATTCCAGTTTATAACTACAAGCAAGGTGAGAGCTTTAATTGTGTCACTAAGACTGATGGATATTAGTTCAAGACGACTAGAAAAATGTTTTTTAAAAAACAAAAAACAGGCGTGTTCTGATGTCCCCGTGTACCAGCCTGCGAAAAGCCTGTCAGCTCGGTCATATGCTTTTCTCTCTCAAAGGAAGAAGTAGGCTTCTGTGATGTTTTTAAAATGCGTTAACCTTTGTACTTACATATTGCATGCCTATTTCAATATGAAGCATGTAACCATTATTTAAATGTCCAGTTTTGAGTGTTAATGATGTTATAGATTAACTGTAATTCACTCACTGTGGACGCGTGTTTGAAACACAATAGCTTAGAAAGCCGGTTGTATCGAATTGTGATATTTTCATTGCACACTGTATTCTAATGTAACGTATAGAAGAGTGTGCGGATATCATTACTCAAGTATTGAGCGTTTCTTTGTTGAAAATATTGTTTTGCTGCAAATAATGGTCATACTGTTACGGCGAGGTAATCGGATATTTAATATCAGTACACGATTATAGTTTGCAACAATCACTTAACATAAAATATCTTTAAAATCGTATTTGTCTTTGGTCGCCCGAAGAACTCCTTTGGAAGATTTATACTGAGTGGTTTTGCCGGGTGTGTCACAAAAAATGATTACAGATTTCCATGTCATGGACATTGAATCTCGGCTTCCCCCTTTCCTTCATCAAAATGTTTTGTCGGGTAGATAAGATCACTTTGTGCACCATTTTCCTTATTTGGCAAAGGAAACGTTAGCGCCCCGAGGCGTTTCATTTCGGAGCTCGTCGTACACAAGGAAACCATTGCGTTATATGCGCTTCCGGGACATTCATTGAAAGTGGTCAGTCGCTTTTAACTATATGTGATATCCGTTAGGTGTAGTGCTACAGAATCAATGTTTAACATTTTTAATGAAATATGTAATACTTAATTCACTGAACCTCTTATATATTACCGATACCTTTTTGGTTTTGTGTTTGATGTTGTTCACTTAGACGCGAATCTGCAGTTACAGGTGCACCCAGCGAGCTAGTAAGCGTCTTTTATTTGGGTGTTTTTTCCGCACAAATGTATCTCCTCCTCCTGCTAGTTCTTATCGCAGGTCGTGGACCTGCTCAGCTGTGAAACTTCATTTCCTTCTGAGGGGAGTCAGCGAGTACTTTTCGTTGGGGCGGAGAGGGCCAGGTAGGGAGGCAGTTTACGCTACTGCCGTCAGGCCTTCTTTAATTTAGTTCCTATGGTCTGGTGACCCGCGAGCCCCAGGGTCCGGTTACACGCGTCTTTTCTCGGGCTGCCAACTGTTCTCCAAGGCGCACCTCAGATGAATGATGTGAAAGACGCCGGCGCGCTTCCCTTATTTTGTTCCCACCGACGTCAGTAGGTTACTGCGGAGAGCGGTCTCGGCGTGCCAGCTCCAAGACGGTTTTTTAATTGTTACTCATAAAACGCGCAGAAGCGGCGTCACGCCACACAACTTCGACTGTTGACGCCTTTGGCGCGGAAGAAGGAGGGACACAGACGCATGACGCGGCGTCCTGTGCGTGTCACGCTTGCGCTTCCCAAAGCCCGTCTCGGCAGATCCCGGGCCGAGATGTAACTCTGCATCATGACCGGACTCTCTCCGTCACGCATGCATACATTGTTGCTTCAACTGGCCTCTGTCTGGCAATCCTCAAAAATATTTCTGTCGGGAGCCATTTGTGTGCTGTCAGTTTACCCTTTCTCTTAGCACCAAAAGCGGGGTTGTGTTGTTTTGTTCTTTTTTTTCGTTTTACTGTTTACCTCCGGTCTTATCGTTGTGTCATTCTGTATCAGTATTTGTTCACTCCTTGTAAATGTAGCTGTTATCTAGTGCGCGTTTGACAGTCAAGTCTCTGTTTCTGAGATATCACCACAGCTCGCTCTTTTAGCTCAAATCCATCGCAAACATTAATTGCTGCTAATGCGGCATGAAGCTAGAACGCGTGTTTTTTTGGACAAATCTTTTTATTGTGCAGTCTAGGGAATTACATATAAAGGAACAAACGAAATACATTTTCAAGCACATCAGTGGAAAAGTCGAAAGTTCGAGAGGGTTTTCCGGTTCCATGCATAGCACATTGTTCATCCCTAATGGAATTTACAGTTCACCGGTTGCCATTGGTGTCTAGTAGGCACAGTTTGCACTACTCGGTTTTCGGAGAGAAGCTGAAGTGCCCTGAATAGAACTCATGTAAATTCCCATGGCATGTTGGCACTGTGGTCTACTAACCTTTGGCTTTAGTTGGCATATTCTTTAGCAGTGCTTTAAATGGGCCGGTACTGTCCGGTACTGAGTACCGGCACTTTTCTATTTTGAGCGGGAGAGTACCGGCACATCTCAAGAAAAACGTAATACTTTTAATTGGGGAGTACCGGCACTTCTCAGAAACAAGCAGGTACTCTAGCACAGAGTACCTGCACTTTATTTTTTCCATTTCAAGCACTGCTTTAGCCAGTAAAATCTGACTTGTTTTCCCGACTGGATGCTCACGAAGGAAGTGAATCCAAGATTATTCATTTGTGACTAGTAAACTGCCGTTTCCACCAGGGCCATAATTCGAAGGTTACATTGTTGTCAGTAAATCCACGACGTTTAGCCTTTATTTGCAGACATATAATTTAGAGTGAGTCAACATCTTTTTGATTTTATCTGATTTTTGTCCAGTGGCACATTTTATGCAATTTTAGGGTTCTCATCTTACACCCCAGCATCAACCTTCTTCTTTAGCATCCATCTATTGCAATTCAGTACTGCCTCCTTTGAGAAACTTTCACTTACTTTTTCTGCACGTATAATGCTTTCGTAGCACGCTCTTCTTCATACTTAACACCCGTTCTTCATCAGTGTTCCCTCACCTGTTTCCCCTCCTTTACCATCACCACCCAACTGCCCTCACCCACTCAGCTTCACCACTTCATGTGTTTCCAGTAAGCATCCCATCACCTTTCCAACTATCCCCTTTACCACCAATGTTTTCTGTGCGTTTTCTGCACAGAGGAAATTTACCTCCTTCAAGCACTTCACTAGTGCCCTAAGTATTTCACTTTTTTACTTTCTGTACTGCCCCTTTCTGATAGACTTTACCTTAATCATTTGTCCTTCTTAATGTAACAGCGGTTAACACCACCTCTCGCATGTCATTGTTCTGTAGAGCAAATGCAGTACACTCAAAACACCATTCCTCAATTTCCCGTTGTCCTCAATTTTCTGTTTGTTTTAAATCTTAAGAAAACTAGGTGGGGTAAAACCCACCAGGCCAGTTTGTATAGCCTGTTTTAATCACATTAATGCATTTGTGTTTGTGTGTATTGTAGCTCACAGACATGACACGTCGAATTGGCGTTGGTTTTAACTAATCATGCTAATAAAATTAATATATATATCATTCTGCTTTATTTGCTGTGTCTCACTCCTCATGCTTCAGGTCTCCTTTCTCTATCTCCATCAAGTCCCTCATCTTCCATGGTTCGTCTCTCTCCCAGTTAGCACTTATGTCAGCACTCCATCCCAGTACACAGCCATGCTTAATCCGTGTCACTCCTGTACTCACCACTCCTCTCTGTCTACTGTACCACAACAGACCTTGTCTCATCATTCTACTACTGCTGCGCGGTACACCTTTCAAAGTCCACACTCCTTCCATCATTACCAGGTAGATTTGAATTCCGTTCGTTAGAAAACCTATCCCTCCTGCTCACACCTTCTTGGTAATGCTATAGGCAGAACTTGTCTCACAATATCAACACCACTCTCATTGACCCCATTTCATTTAACATTCCCCTTTAGGTCCTCTCTATTTTCCGCTCCCTTCTCAGTTCCATTGTTTAGGGGTCCCCTCACCTTTATCACCCTTAGCATCCACCCCTCCTCAGAACTTTATATTCACATTTATCACCCCCTAATTTCTTTTCGTGTTCATTCCCTCTACTCACCATCTGTCCAAGCCTCGTCATTCTCCAAGCAAACAAAACCACTTTCCACCTCTCTACCTTCATTAGCCACTTCAAACCTCCCCCTCATAAATAGCCCAGTTTTTGTTTATAGCCCTCTCTCCTTCAGGCCTCCATTTTATCTCCCTCATCAGCCAACTGTTTAAAACGTATTTCTCTTCTTCTAATTAACTCTCTTAAGTCCTGTCCCTTTTGGTGCTCTTTTCCACATCAGAGTACCCCCATCATCATTTAGAGCTCACACACGTTTCCAGGCATATTTAGGACCCTGTTTTTACCCCATTCCCTGGTTGTTAGTATTTCATAATGATTTTATGTTATTTGCTTGATGCACCATATCCTTTGCCATTCCTAAGTGCATATTTTAGTCAACCTAGCAACACAAGTTGATCGTCTCCTGGAGCATTAGTCTAGTGGTCCTGTCATTAAGTTACTGAAAGGTGTAAGACAATGACTATACACATGGAATACTTTCAGCATAAAAGATATATATATATTTTTTCAGAATCATCAAATATTTGACTTTTCCATAGTGACCTTACCACCATTGAACTCAAGATGGATTATTCTGGGTATCTGTTAAATATTTGAAAGACAATGCCATCACAAACATTCATTAATTGTGTTGGGACACAGTGATTTAGAAAATTCCTTTGGAGTGTTAACTTTTCAAAAACTCCCTAAGTTAACTGTGTACTTTTTTCCTAAAGCTGTTACTAAGTAATGTTGGATGACAGACAGTGTTGTGTGGCATTCTAATTAGCACTTTGATAAGGAAAGTGCAACAGGAAACGTTTTCAGGTGCATTATGACCGGGAGTTGGGCTATTGTTGCACCACAACCATAAAAGGTGCTTAGGGCCCCTGGCCCTCTGAAGTATTTACTTACAGCTTCTGCTGCCCATGTTTCACAGTTGCTGCTGCACACACAGTAGTACCTGACAAACATCAAACATAGTCAACAGGGGCTGCAAGAGCGGAAGTCAGAGCTCACCATTGCTTCTACCAAATAGCTTTTCCTCATTTGGCAAGGCAGTGGTGGACTCAGGATCTTCCGAGATTTCCTCCCTTTCCTCTTTCTGCAACTTAATGGACTATGTGACCAAAAGAAGGGTGGGGGAACTCTAGCTGTTTTCCTTCGCTCGCACTCACTGCATGTCCCGTTCCTCTGCCCAGTCCCCGTTTACTGAGAGGTAGAGACCGAGGCTGTAGATTGAGGTATTGTAATGTTGACAGCAGCTATACCAGTATCTTGGCTTGCTTCCATGTTGTCCTCAGTGGAACAGTCAACATTTGAATGTTCCAATACTTTTTTCTTTTAACTAACAATAATCCTTTCACCTTGGACATGTTATCATCCTAGGTTCTAAACTATGTAGTCTTTGCAGGTCCTTATCTTGTTCATAAAATCATTTTTGTGAGTAATGAAGTGTTCAACTATTCTGGCAATTGATCATTAGGCTCAGTGTGTAACATACAGACGTCGAATACTTACAAACCTGTATTTGATCCAAGGCTGAGGGTTCACTGCCATGGAATGTCCCTTACGATTTTTAGATATCACAGCCAAGATGAAGTTGATTCCCTGAACCAGGAGTGAGCAGAGCGTTTTTCAACAATGTATTTCTAAACTAAGTACCCTTTGTTTTAAGTGCAGTTTAATGGAAAATATCATTCTGTCACCCACCATTGCGTCTCTCCCAGACATTACATTAGACGGTCTGAAGCGTTAGAAAGGGGCTTGTTGATTGTGTTATTCACCAATGTGAGTGTGGGCAGAATACTCAAGCAAATGAACGATTGAGAGCCAGGCGCAAATTGCCCAGTCTACGTTTTTAACTTGTTGGGGGGATGTGTCTCCTTAGACGACTTATAACCATTGGGCCGGTTTGTCACTTTGTAAGATGTCATGGAAGCCTTTAGTTTGGAGGAAGGGGGAGGGAGGTCAGTTTCTCTATTATGCCAAGAGAGAATCCACAGCAAGGAAAACATGGAGGGGATTCCCCAATGCCCCTGAGCTCACTCAGACTCTAGTTGTGCTGCTAACACTGATGAGCAGAAGGAAGCTTATTATCCATTTGTTCAGCATGCTGCGGGCAGACAGACCTAGACCTTCCCTTAAGATTGAGGGAACGTGGCAGCAGTTCAGTGAACATCCGATAATGACTGCGGAATGGACTAAGGTACACAGAAGGGTGAGGGAAGTGTCTGCCAACTCACGGTTTAAACTCAATACAATAAAGTGCACATCGCATACTTTTTGCTTATGTCTCTGTATACAGTGTGCCCCGCCTAGGAGTCTGAGGTATACACGGTGTGGGCACACAACAGCAGGCTTCTTTCATGTCATCTGGACTTGTCTGCAGATCATTCATTACTGAAAAGAGGTCCAGGGGCACCTACATATTGCTACTGGGTGGGTGATACCTGGAGACTTGAAACAATGCCTGCTGGGACCGGTGCCTGTTGAGGAAAAAATGAATCTCAGTTTGGAAATTTGCAATCCTTGGACTGACTTTGACCAAACAATGTATAGCCATTAGATGGCTGAGCCCAACACCTCCTCAGATGACTGAATGTCTGGAATATTTGACAGAATGAGCTAGGGCTGAGGAAGCACATATGAAATCGGTGTGGTGTGATGATATGCTGGAGGATGATCTTCTGGCATGGGGAGCCATGATACATGACCTAACCGATGGTGGAGCTGTTGTCTCCATGACTGCGACGAGTGACAGTGACGAAGAACCTACTCTGATATCACTCTCCTAGACTATGGTAGGAGCAGGATGAACTGCTTGGCAGGATGGATATTGATCATGAAAGTTGGGAGTAGCTGTGGGGTGGACAGCTGTGGTTGAATTGAAATGTTGGGTGTCCTTTGGATCATAGACCTTGCAATGAGCAGAGTATGAGATTCGGGTGTTTTTTTTTTTTTATGCAATCTGGTTTTTGGGGATTTTCGAAGTGGGATTTTAATGACTGTATGGCATTTGGTGTTATAGAATGTGTGGACAAGTGCTTGAAAGACCCATATGGCGATCTTGCTTATATTGTGGGGTGCTGTGTTACTGGTTGTAGATTTAATGACTGGCAGTACTGTGCATGATCTAGATATGTGTAATCCTGAAATACCAAGAAAAAGTTAAAAAAAAAACAAACAAAAAAAAACGAGCCAGGACTGTATATAGACTGCAGGGCATGTTTCATCACCAAATTATTGACAAGATCTCTCACTTGCTCTCTGAGAGGCTTCTTAATGGATGGCGCCACTTCTGCTGCAGCTTTGGCTGAGCTTTGCCAGTACTTGACAAAGGAATTCATAGGCTCATATAGTACAGCTTCATGGACTGATTTGCTCATGTGCTTAATTTGTGCCTGTGTTTGCAGGGGATGGGCACCAGCAGTCAGTTCTTGGGCTAGGGCTTACTTTTCCTCTTTAGATCTATAGCAAGGGAAAGAAGGACAAAAAAGAAAGGAAGGGGGAGGAATAGAAACATAGAAGAAAATTACAAATGGAGAAAGTAGACATGAAAAAGAAGCTGCAAGAGTTTGGTATAGGGACAGGAGGTGGAAAGTGCATGAAGAAAAAGGCATAAGGTGCAATCTAGGCAGCCTTGACTATCTTCTACTTAAGAAGAAGGCTCCTAAGAAAATGTTTGTGCCCATGCAATTATTTATTTATTTGTTTTGCAAATTAAGCACTGCCAGCCTCATTCAGCAGAATGCTCTTTACTCTTGTCTAGCGGCACACACTACTGAATTTGGCTACCAGGCTTGTTGGCAGCTTCAAGATCACATTACATCTCATCTCACCATGTTTTGCTGTCTTCCTGTTACTAGAAGGCGTATATTATTGTTCATCTAGGATCCATCGAACTTTCAATTGGAAAAGCCACCAAGAACATCCTTGATCCTTTGTACAGGGGACTACGTTTACCAGCATCCTCAGGGCCTCAGGAGGTGGTTCCTGAAAACCCCACCACCTCTTGCTGATGGAAGCACTATAAAGACTGTTTCCTTGTCCCGCTGTTTGGGACCACCAACAGCATTCTTGATTCTTTGTGGAGGGAGTATGTTTAACAGCAGCCTCAGGGCCCAGGAGTCAGTCCCTGAAAACCCCACCACCTGCTGCTGATTGACGTGCTATATAGTGCTCTTCTTAGTCCCGCTGCGTGAGAGCAACAACAGCAGCACTCTTGATCCTTTGTGAGGAAGCTAAGTTTACCAGAATTCTCAGGGCCCCAGGAGTTGGTCCCTGAAACCCCCGACACCTGCTGCTGATTGAGGTGCTATATAGCGTGTTTCCTTTTCCCGCTGTGCCGGACGCGGGCAGGCACGTCCTCCACCTGTCAGCTCCAGGAAGAACCGGGGCAGGGCCACCCCCTTGGTTTTCTGGCTGAATCGCTCGCTGCCCGGGGTTATTTCAGGCACCACAAATATTTTGTGGCCTATTGACTCACATGAACTTTGTACGGTAATATTTCCGCTGGGTTGTACCCGTTTGTGGCCCTAACCCTGTGACTCCTGTCGGATTGCTTTGCCATCCAGCTACAGCTAAAATAGCCTTGTGGTACCATTTTGTTTCTACTTTTACCGTTTCACTATACTGCAGCTTGAGTGTAATTTATTGCTCTGATGTTTGGTCGGTTGTATGTATATTAACCAGTTGGGGAGGTTGCTTATCTACTCAGTCCTGTTGCTGCTACCCCAATAGTCAGTGTTTTTAAGAATTTGAGCATTTTTAATTTGGTGATCAATTGATGTTTAAAGTTATGGCGAATAGAAAGTGCTCAGAAAAATTTGTCGGTGAATCCACGGGGAACAAAGCCCTAGATTGTTCCTTTCATACAAGCAGTTTGGAAGACATTGACAACGTTATAGAGGAAGTGGAGAATATTTTGCACCCAGATGCACCAAGTAACTCTGGGGCTAAACCAAAAAATTTGCAAGTTGCTCCCCTACTTAGGAAAAAGGTTGGCAAATCTAAATCATTGCAACCGCGGGTTATTAGCCCTAAAGCGAAGGAGCAGAAAAATAATGTTGGAAATTAGCCCGAGCTGTGTTGTTTTTCTAAACCCCCAACCCTCTAGATCCCGTAATTGTATGTTTTAATCGTCTTTCTCTATTGGCTATCAGTGCCCTGTCCCTTAATGATTCAGGTGTGCCCACAGCTCCGGCCTCTCAGATGCTAGCACTCAGATTCAAGAACTTTGGGCAGTCATCAGCTCCCCGAGGGCTGAAATAATGGATTCCTATTGAAATCCGTGTATCCTGGGCCCCTGCCTGCAGGCCAGAAAGAGGGCTGCTCATAATTTGGGGGCTCCATCCCATTCTGACCCACCTTTCAACCTGCCCCACTATAGATCTTATAGTGAGGTCACTGAAGGTTCCCTCAACCATTCTTGGGCTCCTGTTTGGAAACCTTAATTCGTCCGCCTGTTGGCAAGTGCCATAATCCTGCTAGTACTGGCATAGACCATAGTTATGGAAGCTTGAAGCATGGCCTCTTGGAGAGAACAAGAGGTCCCTTGCCTAACCCAGCTCACCCTCCTTCCAACCCTCTTTTAACTCCGGCTGCAGCTCAGAAATCTGCCTTTCCTTCTAAGGTATTCCCTTCTTCCCATCCCTCGACTAGCACTAATAGCAACATTTTTTTCCCACATCCGTACGATCTATATGATGGGTTTTCCACAGCTACATGCACTCATTAAGGAAGAGGCTTCTTTAATAAACAGAGTGACACACTCGATCAGAGACATGAGGAATTGCTATAGTGTAATTCACTGAAATAGTTAGGGCTACTCGATTGTCATTTTCAGATGACTCACACTGTATTAAACTGCTTATTTTCTGATCCCTCAATTGTGAATGGCTTACTGTCCCTACAGGCGCGAGCCCTTATTCCTTCAGGGTCCTTGATCTAGTTTAAAACGAGTTTTCCCCCAGCAGAGGGTGGAGCAAACCCAAGTCCTCTCCCAAGTTGGCTAACTGGATACCATAGGCCCCCACATTGTGAGCAACAGCCCACGTTGCAAGCCTTTCCCTAAACAGGTTTCTATCGAAAGACCCGGTCTTCTCCCAGTTTGTTCCTTTGGAGGTTCCAGGTGGCTTGATCCATCCCTCTAGTATGGAAGTGTATTTTTCCCCTACTAAAGATATTTTCAGTCCCCTGTAAGATGTTTCCACTTTTTTTACCCGGGGATTGCAAGTTCCTGCTAAGACTACCCTTGCCAACTACCTTACTTTGGTCTCCTGGAATATTGGCGGGTTAGGGAGCAAGCATGCTCAGTGGGATTGGGGGAGGGGGTGGCTTTTATTGATTCGGCTGACATTTTCATGTTCCAGGAAACTTAGGAGACTGACCCCTCTTATAGGCAAGGCTTTAAGCCCTTTCATGGGCCGGCCCACAAGGTTAAGGCAGGTAGACCTTCAGATGCCTTGTCCATTTGGTTTAAGATCTCATTGGATTGCCATGTAAGACGACTACCCATTGATTCCCCTGACTTGCTTGGTCTCAAGGTTTCTTCTTGGAAAAATGTAAAATTACTTCTTTTTAATGTATATAGTAGGAGCGTCCCCAAGACAGCCAAGCCCCCAGTTGTACATCTTTTGAGTGCTATTATTTCTTCAAAGTCCAAGGAGAAGGCAGTTTTGGTCGTGGCTGGGGACTTCAATGTGTGTTTTGCGCCCTCCGCACTATTAGGGGAATTAACAGGCAGCAAAGATCAATACTAGGGTATCAAATCCCAGCCCCCGGTCTAACAATCCCCCAGGGTAGCTCTGCCTTTCTGGATCACTGTATGTGTTGTCACCCGTGGCAGAACCGAGTCGGATGAAGAAAGGCACTCCATTTTCAGAAAGAACTCCTATTGGAGCCACATAGACTATATCCTGATGGATCTTCGATCCTGGGAAAAGATTATCGATATGGAAGCTTTGCCCAGGTTTGAGAGCGACCACCTTCCCTTGCACCTTACCCTATGTGGTAATTTAGACAGGGCAAGCAAAACCCAACGATTACCCTGTGGTGATTTGTTGATTAGTAATAACTGGAGGAAGGTTAGATGGGAGAGTGTAGTGAATAATGAGGACGTATATGCCCAATTATATCAAGGCCTGGTTTCTATTTTATCCCTGATAGCGGAGTCAGCACTTGATACGATCATGGATGTCCACGTTAAGTGGTTTGAGGAAATTAATTTTTTTTTTTTTTTTTTTACCCAAGCCCTGCCTCATAAGAATTATTTTCTGACATCAGACCCTAGGTGGTACAATAGGGACTGCACGGCAGCGAAAAGCCACCTTCTTAACGCTCTGAAAGGTGAGCTCTGAGAAGATATTCAATCCGCTAGATCTTCCTACAAACTAGCACAAAAGCATGCAAAATCCACATGGGATACAGACATTTGGAGCAACATTCTGACAGCTGTGCGCCCAGGCAACCAGTCAGCTTTCAGGCACATGAACTCTAACGGTGCCAAGAAGTCTTAGATTAAGCCTGAATCCTTTATGCTCCCACAGGACTGGGTTAATCATTTTGAATCCCTGTATAGTAGTTCTTCATCTTACTCTCATTCTATGTGCCCTGTTAATCCGGCCCCAAGCTGGCTGCAACATCTTGTCTGACTCCCTATGAGTCTGATCTTTCCCAAGCTGACGGGTTCTTCACTATGGCAGAAATCAATTTAGTCATTAGTTTGCAGAGCTCTGGTAAGGCCCCTGGGTTAGACCGGATCCCGGTGGACCTTTTTATCTCTGAACCTGTCATTTCGGCTCCCTCTCTTATGTGCATTGCTAACACACCATTATGGTGGGTGCTGAAATACCTATATACTGGAAAGGTGCAGAGATCATTCCCATCTATTAAAAAAAAGTCTCTAAGTCAGACCCAGCAAATTATTGGCCAATCAGCCCGATTGATTCTAGCCAAAAATATTCTGTGAGCTAATACTTGATTAGTTATTATCCTGGATCAATGAAAACGAGATCTTTACCCAGCATCATGCTGGATTTCGCTCTGAAACCAGTATGGTGGACCAGGTTTTTATGATCCAACTAATTAGATGGAAAGAAATCAATCTGAATAGAGGTTGACTCTATGCCACTTTCATTGATTTAAAAGCGGCATTGGAAATGGTCCCCAGAGATAAATTATGAAGTACCCTTAGAGACCCAGGGCTTCTTGGGCCTCTCCTTCACATCATTATCCAGCTCCACTGTGATAATTTTCACAAATTCGCTGGGGAACAAACGGGGAAACTACTTATCCTTTTAGGGTTGATAAGGGAGTTGGGCAAGGATGCAGACTTGCTCTCACGCTGTTTCTGTTGTTTATTAATGGTTGTATAGATTACCTAATGGGCTGCAACAAGAATTCCCTGGTACTAGGGGGCACTAAGGTACCAGCATTGTTGATCTCAGACAATACTTTGCTAGTATCCAAAACTCCTAAAGGCATTTAGACTCTTCTGAATTTTTTTATTTATTTTGCTTGGATCACGGCTTGGTAATCAATGCAAGTAACACAACGTTTATGGCCATTCTCCCTCACAGAGGATTTAGAGGAGTACTAACCTTAGAAGGGGAGGAGCAGGATAGACTGCTCGGTTTTGATTATCTTGGCATCCCTTTATTTAGCGCAAACACCTGGATTGACCAAGTCACCAAAAGCACTATTCTACTGTATAAAAAGACGGCCACTGTCCTAAAATTTGCAAACAAGACCTCCTTTCATCCAGTCTTCCCCCCTTCTTGAAGTTTGGAGGGCCCAAACGGTAGTTGCGGCAATATATGGTGCAGAACTTTGAGGCTTTAGTAACATAAACACATTGGAAGCAGTGTAAAACAAATTCCTGAGAGCGAGGCTTAATCTCCCCACTTCTTTTTTAAACAAGATTTGGGTATTCGGTCCGGGGTTTGAAGAAACTGACTATCATTTATTGTTCTTCTGCCCTAAATAGCTTAAGCCGCGCAAACGTTGGATCATCACCCTATGTCGCTTCCTAGATGTTTGCCAATACAGCGTTGCCCTGAGAATATGTAGAGCAGACACGCCCCATGTCATTTCCATTGCTCAGTATTCAGAGAGCATTTGGCCAATACAGCCTAAAATAATCTCCTCATTGGCCCCAACAGATCAATCTCAGCCTCTGTTAGCCGCGATCTCGATTTCGGATCTTTTAGATATTTCATTTTAATTTTGTACTGCATGGTTTTATCGTTTTTATCATTGTCATAACTGTGCTGCTGCTATGTGAGATTGAAAATTATCTTTTTTATTGAACTTTTTTAATGACTGTAAAGGTGCGATGTATTTGTATTGTGGTATTGATTTGTTACTTTTATGGTCAATGACCAAAATAAAGTACTCGAATTGAAGAATTGCAAACGCTCTAGGTGTGTCGATGACACTTAACGCACCTACTGCAAACTCTGTCCGAGTGATCCATTTTTGCTGAAATCCCAGGCTGTTTTTGTGCATGGAGGTTTCCATAGACACTTAAAACCGAAGATGCGTGTGTTGTGATATATGGAGTTATGTGTTGTTGGGTCCCGTGTTGGTATGAGTGTGCAGGTAAAATAAGGGTCTTTTTCTGTATTTGCTGTAATGGAGCTGATATACATAGATTGATACACAGATAATGTATAATCAACGATTGAACAAAAAAATGCTGCGGGACAGCACCACGGTGTCTCACGTGAGTTGATAAAAAGAAATGCATGAACCTTTATTAAGAACTCTACGACCCCAAAGGGCAACCTAAAACAATTGCTGTTTATTTGAGGATTTTCCAGGTTTTGTGGTTTTTCAGAGTCTTGTCTTTGTTGGAACAATGGGTAGGAAATTATCGAGAAACAAAAAGCATCTTGTAGGCCTGTGGTGCCCAACACTGATCCACATGTAAAGGCAGAATCATATAATAATAAAACAATACCTTCATATAATATTAATAAAGTTAATATCATTTTTATATAGAGCTTCAAACCCCATTCTGACATTTCCAAACACTGTAAATAACAGGTGTTAATATTACCCAATTTAATGGGATCATTATGAGATTTATTAGATATACATAAGACCATTTCACACACTTATTCTAAATGGAAGCATTTAATCAGTGAATAGCATTAATGTTTGTCATGAATCCAGCTTCAGGAGACTTACGTGGCCCTTGTCTAGGTACTGTGAACCAGAATTGCTCTTCTCAAATAGAGGTTATGGGGCAATATCCCATCTCCAAGGGACTTCCAAGGGAAACCTCTGCACCTGCTACTACCCCTGCTTGTCAGTCCCTACCTGACCAAGTGGGGTGGGCACGAATGATGTTGGTTGTTGAGTCTAGGAAGTGCTAAGCCATTTTTGTCAGAGGGCTCGCCATTTTGTGTTATGATGCTGTCTGCTCCATCCATTGCACTTATTCAGCTTTTTAAAGCAATAATGCGTTTCATAACTTCGGCAGTTGAAATTATGAGACTGCAGCATTCTCATTTGTGTCTGATGAAATCGAGTGTGTTTAAAGTACAGGGGTGCATTACTGTCTACAACACGTGCACTCATTGTGCCCATCAAAAAGGCACTTTAACAGCTCTGCTGATTGGAGTTCATGAATGTGGTTTGTTCCTAATCAGTTTTGCACTGTACAGTATTGGGGTAACAACGGCTTACTGGGTTTAGTAAGCATGCAGATTCTCCACCTTACTCTGCCACACCTCCATCAGCCAAGTGTGCCTCCCCTCCAAGCCCTTGCAACATGAAAAAAATGTCTCACCCCAAATTAATCTAAAAATCTCCGTCTAATAATTACTCATTCTTGTTTCTATTGCACCATTGTCCGACCCCCGCCTTCCACAGCTCAGTGCCTGCATAGAGCAGGAGAACAAACCACCCACCTGGAAGCAGCTCTGCCTTTGTGACAGTCTTGGTCCAAGGATAGCTGCACCCCTTGTTTCCTTCGGTCTAAGCAGACAGTGGCATAGTGAACCCTCACACCCCCACCCTGACAATTTATTCAGATATTGCCGTGGACTCTGATAGACTGGTGAACTGGGTCCCCCTAAACCATTCATTAGTTGTTTATTGACCTTTTCTGTCTGCAGACAAAATAATAATAAATAATACTGTTAGGAAATATTATGTTAGAGGGCTGTGGGCAGAAATGCACAGTAAATGTAACCGAGAAAGAGATACATAGAGACAGTGACAGGAAATGGCAGAGTTAGAGACAAAGGTAAGAAAGAAAAAAAGTAGGGATAATAAGATGAATAGAGGAAAGAAAGTAGGGAGGAAATAAGAATGGAAAGGGCAAAGGTAGGATGGAAGGAAAGGTGAAAGAAAAAAGGAAGAGTGGAAGGATGGATAATAGATGGAGAAGGATGAAGGAAAGTATTCTTGGAAGGGTTGGGGTTGCTTGTGTAATGTGCTCTGTGTGAGGAGAGATAAAGTTGAATTGGGGGAGGCATTTAATTTTTCAGGCTACTCCCTTGTTCGCAGAGTAGGTGAAGAAGTCTGTTGAGGAAATGAAAATGTTATACCTTCCTTGGCTTTATGGTGTCTGTGTGAGGAGACAGAGGAAGTGGAACAAGCAGGTAGAAACAAACACTGAGATTTTTTTTGGGCAAGACAATGACTAAACCCAAAAAATGAAGCTCCCATGTTCAAGGCTTTGTCTTCAAAAGAGAGCAAAAGGGGAGTTTTGCCAAGGCCTTAGGGTAATTGGCCACAAGGCTTTCTTCCATATAACGGATTTAAACGCTATAAAAGGTGACACACCATCAAGGACATCCTGGTGGCACCGCTTTATCTGGAAAGACTGCCAACAACGAAAAGCCTCAGACAAGAACCAGTGTCTTTGATGCAAAATACGGAAGACTAATCTGAGGAAATCTGATTGTGAGCACCCAGTGCACTAGAATGGGTCTTGAAGAAGGCCACACCATATGCATAAGGTCAGTGCCAAGACACCATCACACATCATGTTGAATGAAAAACAAGCAAACAAGACACATGACGAGGAAGCTTCAACTCACTAGGAAAGCATGGTGAATACATTAATGAATTTTAACTATTGCTCACCCCTGCTCAGCTAGTACGTGAAAAAAATCATAATAATAGACTTATTTGATGTGTTTGTGTTTGTATGAGAGGCCTGGGGAAACCCAAGTACCATCATGGTAACCACGAGAGAAAGTAGCTCTCTATGGGTGCATTTATAGTTAAGTAAGATTACCAGTGCATAATAAATAGTGAAAGGTGAGTGGAAGGGAAAGTGTGGGTCATAGTCTTGTGCCAAAGATTGAGCTTGGTTTCAGAAAAGTGCAGCCATCCTGGGTGTGCACAAATCAGTTAGGACCATTTTGTTTTTCGAATCACATTAAATCCAGGTCTTACAGCCTTTTTGGGTTAACGCATTTTTTTGCAATAGCATACGAAGATCACTGCACATTTAAAAACAATAAAGGGGAGCACATGAAATTTGGGCTGTTGCATGGTTCTGTCATATAAGCAGTCCTCACTGAAGAATGGCCATGTGGATCTAACCAGTGTTCCAGAAGCAACATGTCTTTTTTTTCAGCTCATACTTTGGTAAAGTCATCCTCTCATCTTTGAGGAATTACCCCAAGGGAAAAATGTGCACATTGCTAAATCCGTCCGCTGTCTCAACCACCCGTCAAGAGACTATGTACAGTGGACCAGTTTGATGCAATCAAGGATTCATGTTGCTGTTACATTCTGAAGCGACTTTGTATTTTCTTTCTCTTCTCCGTTACTTTATCTACTGTGCTTCTACCTTGCTTCTGCTCCAGTAAATGTGCTTATAACGGTCATACTTTTGCCAGTTTAAATCCCATGAAGTGGGTGTATTTTTGTCAATGCACACATAATCTATATTCTTTGTGTTGTCGATTGTCTGAGCACCGTTATGAGATCTTCTTCTGACCTTGCCTTTCCACTTTGGTTCATTTCCTTTTTTACAGTTGCCCTTATTTCTCATAACATGACTGACCTTGCCCGTAGATCTGTTCCCTTTTCTCATGCTTTAAAGTTAGACTCATGACCTAAAATCAGTTGCAATTTTGAGCTGAAAATGTATTGATCTGCTGTAGCTTAGGGGGTGCGCTGCATTTGTGGAAAGCTGCATTGGCTGATAGGCCAAGAACCCAGTTCCCAGCCAAAGAGGCATGGGAAAGAGATCTGGGGACCGCAATTGCGGTCGAATGGTGGAACAAGATGTGCTTGTTGGTGTGCAAAGTGTCCTGCAATGGCAGGTTTAAATTGACGCATTTCAATTATCTACACCGTATGTATATCACCCCGGTCCTGTTACACAGGATGGACCTTAATAGGTCAACCGACTCTTCCCGACTAGGAAGTCAATGCAACCTTCATACACCTTGCCTGGCACTGCTCAGGTGTGAGGGCATATTGGGAGGAGGTGTTCATTATTTGGAGACCTCTTGTGGGATAAGATGGGAACAAGACCCTGCAGTGGGACTATTGGGGCAGGTACATTTCCACAAAGGTAAAAAGATGGAATATAAGTTTACGCAACTGACACTACTGCTAGCCAAGCACAGGGTAGCCATGACCTAGATGAGAAGGAGGGGACCCAATGTGGTCCAGTGGAAGAAAGATGTAAGGGAATGGGCGGTAGCAGAAGAGATCTGTCTTAAAAATATACACACGGGTGATAAACTGGAGGACGACTTGCACCCATGGGGAATACTACTGAATAGTTTTGAAGGAGGGATACCCAATCCTCAAGAGATAAAATGGATGAAGAGGGGTGAATAGTGGTACAAGGGAAAGGTAAACACCAAAGCATTGAAAATAGTGGGGCCATTTCAGGGGGGAAATGAGGTTGATGATTGCAATGTCGGAATTATACTATACTTCAGTATGACTCAATGTGGAAACTGTATGATTTTTATTTGCACAATTAAAAGTAACAGTGATCTCCAATGTTTAAAAGCTGTTATTCAGTTGTTGCAGGTGCAATGATGTAACTCTGAAAGAAGAAATCAATAAACAGATTCTTAAAAAAAAAATGTATTGATCATGTAAGGGTAATGTCTGGTTTTACCCTGATTGCAACCTTGTAGGAATAAATCGCACAGTGCTCCAGTTTCTGAGCAATAACTAATTTTTGCCGACTACTGCTTTCTCTCAAGATTATTTGGACAAATGAATGAGTTTTTCCATGGTAAGAATAAGAAATGTCCTTTTTGCGCGTCACTTTAGCACCAAATCTGAGCGAATAAAGAATTTTTGGTAAGCCCGTCACAGAGGAGGAAAACACTTAGCTGATAAGAATATTAAGCTTTGGGGAAAGAATAGCAGTTACAGCAACAAAGATAAAAATGCCACCTCTGTGCCTCTTCCTCCCCTCCCTCTTTTCCTGGCTGCTTTCAAGTACCAGGCAGGGCGGAAAATTTAAGGTCGAGCAAGTTGTACTTGAATGGAATAATTAATACCTCCATCTTTCATCAAGAAATGGGAAAACTGAGGAACTCGACCAAACAGTTGCCGCCCTGGTGACATCAACTAAGTCTGGATCTTAATCAGGAGAGGATATAGGGTGCATGTGAGACAAGAGACCTGGGTGCAGTTACCTAGCTCAGCTACTGAAAATGATAACTTTACAGTTAACTGCAGCGCCTCTTCTTTTTTTCAGAAATGTAAAACTGTCCAAAGCTTAATTGTGAAAATGTCTAACAAAAACGTAAAAAATAAATATGCAAAAGGGGATTTTGACGAAAGGAGGTTTTGATTGTGAAGTATATACTTTTTTGTATGGTATATGTGCAGGTTCTGGAGTTTAATAGTATATTACACTCTGCACATCTGCATTTGTGGTTTGTGCCATGGCATTTTCTTTTGGGCATTTGTTTTAGCAAACGTGTTAAACTAAAACCAGGATGTAAGTGGTTAAATTTGTGTATCCATGTAAAATCACAGCCAAGAGGCATCTTGACAATTGGTCCTGAAGTAAAAATTGAAAGGACACACAAGGGGACAGGGTGGGGGTATCCTGAAATCCATTGTCATGTGAGGGTTGGGGTCCCGAAGAGACCTTCCCTTAAGTCAGTAAGCACAGTGAAGAAGTAAGCACAGTAAAGAAACATAATTTTAGGTCTCCATTACTGTGGTAACAGCTCCAGGTACCATAGCACCACCTGTGGCACAAAAAACGATAAACACAAAAATTACATGGATCTGACCACAGGCCAGACCCTTCCGGCTTTTGCCATTGTCCTGACCATAGACCCTTCCCACTGGAGGTTTGCTGCGGACTGTGGGTTGGGCGCAGTACAACCCCGCCAGTGCTCACTGCTGAATGCTCTGCACAGTGGGAGTTGGCAGCTCCTGGGGTTCATTGTCTCACAAATGTATTGTGGTTGTCCACATCCTCGTTAACGTTGGAAAGTGAATTAGTTGATCAAAAGTTTCAGTTGTTCTATAATAAAGTCATCATATCCGGACACTGATCCTTAAATTACACCAAGCATCACTAGTCGCAAATACCAGGAGATGACCTATTCTAATCCTCAACAGTTTCCATTTGGTGCAGACATCTCATGGCCTCTAAGAAAAGATACACCATTATAATGTCTACATTAACTACAATTACTTTGCATATCTACTACCTTGCCCATTCTTTTAAGTGCATTTCAGCCAGTCTCCTAAATATAACTCGTAACATCATTTTGTTGTGATAAATGTATAGGGCTCCTCGTATACGTATCCACTTCATGCAGTAAGCCTCAATAGTTTCCTTTACCAATGTCAAGATAAGTGCCATAGTTCATCTTGATCTCGGACCCATCTGCAGTCAGATGAAGTCTATTGAGGTGTTCTTTATTATTTCGCAGTCCTATGAGCTTTCTCCAAATTGGAGCTTCTATTTCACCTACCGGAGTACTATTAATTAGAATCTGATCGTCGCTCCTCAGTCAGTGGTTGATTGACGTTGCTTTGGCATGTTTTGCTTGCAAGAATGGTCTGAATGGGTACCTGCCTGAGAAGTAGGAGATCCTTTACCATTAGTGTTTGTTGTCAGTTTGCTTCGATTTGAGAACCACAACTCATCTTGCTATCAAATACTGCGCCAAAGTTCTTTATACTGCTTAGCCTTATCTTGTGAGGCAAAAACGTGTAGTGTGCCTCTTATTTGCTGTTCTTTAAACCAGACATAGGGCATTCTGTTTAATGTATGCTGTTTGTGGCAGCTTGAGTCTTCTCTCCCTCTTTTGCTTTTGCCATCACATTGTAAAGAAAATGACATTTATTGAAGGTTTCTTTGTTTGCCCTTCGATGTTGTAAAGCAGTGAGTTGGTGTTTTTACAGTGCCTTATTTCCTTAATGGATCTTAGATTGCACCACCGTACTTTATCGAATTGATTGACCTGGAGTTTCATTGGTGAGACGTTATCGGACTGGGCATGTAAGGTTTTAGCATATCCAATAATTTCAGCATTGCTGATCTGTATTTAGCATTAATTGTACATGTGTGTGCGTTGAAGGCTTTTCCTCTAAATGGATGGTAAGTCAAATGATGTTGTCCTTTGCAGCCATTACTTTTATTTTATAGCTGTTCATGCATTACCAAGCCTTTCCAAGTGACCTAAAATATTGTTTTTTTTCCTCTTTCATTGTAAACATTTGTGTTTCCTCAGAATGTTCTGATGATGGATCAAGTTGCCCTTTATTCTTAAAAGCAGTTTCCAACTCATAAGAGCAAACAACATATGCACAGAGAGTGGTGCTGTCATCGCACATTGTCTGGTTTATCAGTCGAGGCTACCAAATGAATGCTGAATGTGGACAGTGTTCGCTGTAAACTAAGCTGCTCCTCCTTTCCCCATGCCATTCAGTCATATCTTGAGCTGTCACTGCCTTTGCATACCCCAGGGTAGAATTTCTGTTAATTGTGGGCATCTAGTTAGTAGATGACAATCCGTCAGAAGCTCATGCTTACGCCTTTCCACCTGTTGCCATGGCCGTTCGGATGTTGTTTTGTGTGAGGTAAGCGGTTGCTTAGCAGGTGCCTAGCATTGCGGCTGAAATCTAACCTTAAATTGCTTTTCCTACTTAAAGGTTTTAGAGTACACTTAGAGTTCTGTCGCCACACTCGCATAAATTTGCAGTATATTAAATTAAAACAAAATACATCTTCATGTGCTTGCTGCATTCTTCTTCTGTTGTTTTTGTTCTGCATTGGGATGTGGGCCAACTCATTAACTCCTTTGCAAGTGAAAGAGCCACATAGCCAAACAAATAATTTGATTTACAAGTTCAAAGAATTCTTAAATGAGAACTTGCACTTGTAAATCCTTATTCCCATGTATACAACTGGGCCATGATCGTGTATTGTAGTGCATTGACACATTTGCTTCCTCGGGTTGAGGGAAGTTGGAATCACTTCCGGAGGAGGGGGTTCCTTTAACCTTTTGAAACATCGCAAACTATGAACGTTGAAAGTATTATCAATCAAACCTCTGACAGCTTCTGGAAATGGTTATAGATTTTCTCATGTCATGGGTAGGAGAAAGTCCTTGATAGTTTGGGAATAGGAAGTGATCACCACCAAAACTGGTGTGGTAAGGCGTTCTTCTGGTGCATGGGGTGGCGGAACATTACTCTCATGATGAGAAAAAAGCGCAACTGCACATATGTGTTAATATGTTGGCATGCACAATTACATATGCAAAAAGCTTTTCACATGGTTGCAGTTAACACAATATTTCCAGAAATATTCTTGGAAATCTTTATAATTTCCCGTTTGTTGCAGATCTACACCCCTTGTGAGGGTGTAAAGTAGTGGGAGCAAACTTCCGAACACTTTTGACACAGGCCGTTTCTGTAGTGTGCAAGCCGATGTTGTACATAACGCTTCTTTTCTTACATCCTAACATTATGATTGTTCTTTTTTCTGTGTGTTACATTGAATGTGAGAGGTTGCCTTGCCATTCTTCTCGACAGTGACCGCATTTGAATAACCAAATTAGTTTTAGAAATACCACATTGCAAATGGTTGCCTAATCACCACCTAAATGTCACCCATTCCCCAATACAAAAGGAGCCTAGCTGTGTTAGGATATGATAAAAAGTTTAATGCTAATTTTAACAAAGAGGAATCACTCCCTAACTATTCATTTGACTAGTTTAGTAACTCATCACGCTTTGAAATGCATCTTTGAACACTTCATCATACATTTGTGATCATAAAGGAATGTTAAAAATGAATTATTTTACAAAAGGAGATTGGTAACTAAGAACATGTACAGTTGCAGATTCAACCTCCCTCTAATAAACAGTTTTGTCTTTGGCGTGGATGGACAGGCAACCTGAACATCTACAACTGTGCAATAAAAGTGTGCACAGTCAAAACTTTATGTCTGTTTCTGTTCCAACCATATCATTTTTTTTTTTTTTCGTGCATGTGTTTACTTTTTGCAGTGGAACAGTACTTGGTGTTTGACCAATACATCCTTTTTAGTGTAAACATGTATTTTATTGAATTTCCACGACATTGACAGATGACAAATAGAGTGCATTAAAAATACTTCAGTTTCTACTAGTAGTATTTTACGCAGCAAACTCTTCGATCCAAAGCAATAGTCATTCCAGAGGCCAGCAGTGGCAAGTTTGGTATTTCAGCTTCCTTTCCTTGTCTCACCCTTCCCTCCGGGGTGAGACAAGGTAAGGAAGCTGAAATACCAAACTTGACACTGCTGGCATCTGGAGTGACTATTGCTTTTATTACTTTCAGTTAAAAAAACGAACCCTTGAATTTCACAGCACAAACCGAAAGTTAAAGTGATGTTATAGCTAGGTGTGTCAAAAGGAGCTTAAAAAAAAAAAAAGCAAAGATTAAAGTAACATTATAGTTAGGTGAATATGTCAGTGATAGCAATAGCGTTTTGAACTTCATAAATAACACAGAAATTCACCAGTTATAGTTAGCAGTGCAAACTAGAAATTGCGCCCCCGCTATTCACTGCTTATAACCTCATGTATGGCATCGATCATGATATGTTCCATGACATTTATGACATCACTAATGACATTTCAAATGACATCATTGATGTCATCACTGATAACATCATCCACGCTTCGCTTTTCTGCAAATCGGTCTATTAATTGCTATGACTTTATAGGCCTGGCAAGTAAGTACAAAATAGTTCAGGAGAATATCAGCCATTATTACTGCCATCACAGATACATCTCTCCTAGGTGTAGAAAGCATGCATTATGTGCAACATTGACCCTATGCCATACACTTTGCAGCTATCATAGTTCACATTAACAGTCAACCACAGATATATAGGAAACCCTCATTGAGTACGGTGTTCAATCTGTATACCACTGTTCAGAAAGATCAGGAAAAAAACAAGTTCCTAAAAATACTGATTGTCACTTCCAAAACAAATGACCTACCACAGCTTTTATCTGAATCAAACACCTGAAACTCACCAAACCTACATTGACAATGAAGTTGATATCTGTAGAGAACTGGGTACTGTATACAGTGGTTATACTACGGAGAGAGCTTACTTTATACCACACTGTTTGCGAACAGTGAAATGTTCATAAGAAACACACCACTGAGTATTAAAATGTATCTACTAAGAGTTCTGTACACTCTGCGGCAGTTGTTAAAAAAGATAGTATTTGCTTAAAGAATTATCAAGATCTGAAGGTGCTAAACATCTTGCCTGCACTCTTTGTAATTCATAAAAACTCTACAGATAGTCCATCTCCTCAAGCAAAACAAGCACATGTATAAAGATTAGTACTTGGTGCACACAGTCTTCTAAGTTATGAAGAAATTGGCATGCTGGCACTATACTGTGTACTAACTTAAGGCTGCTTACAAAAGTTAGTATCTACTATGTAGAATCTTATTCCTAAGCAATTTATTAGTTAACAAAAACCATAAATAAACAGAAAGAAACAAGTAACAGTTTGCCAAGTCCATCATTAAACACATTTAAAAACGCGATACCAACTTATCCTATAAAATACATATACAATACTTATTTGAGTGATCCTCCAAGATTGCCTGCCCCCTATACTCCCCTCAGGAGGTGTCAGCAAGGGTTGGCACACCCCATCATAGTAGCAGCACAAATATCACAATTAAAATCCATGGGGCATAATAATTCTGTTATTTTACAAAGTACAGAGTGTATAAAAGAAAGACAGTAAACGGCTCCATCCCTTAATCATTCTAAATGTCTCTTGACGGGACGAGGGCAGCAAACATTAAAGAGTCCACAGACATAGCAAACCTCCTTTTCTGGGACAGGGGCCACACTGTTCTCCTCACTTTTGCACTTGCTCTGCCCCCTGACAACCCATTTCCAGAAGGGGCCTTCTATGCCCACACCTTCTTAATACAGGGGGTCTGGTCAATTCCTGTTTAGGGCCTTCTTTATTGCTGCTCTTACTCACCACCTGGAGCTGCAGGACCACCCTACTGAGCGACTTAAAAACTTTAAGTAACTGTATCAGCCTGATGCTCAACACTATGTTTCTTGGGTCCAAAGACTTAATTAGGGCTTGCCTACAAGACTGAAAGCCTAATACGTTTAATTCTCTTTTCAGCAGTCTTCTTCGCTGTAAGGTCATGGCTGGACGGATGTAAATTAAATGCTGTAATGCCTCCTCTGCCTGGAACATAAACAGCACTTCTGGTCTTCTCTCTGGCCAACTTCCCTCCTCTTTTGGAGGAAATGTAATGTTAGAAATCACCAAATCTTAGAGAAAGCAGTCTTCATCTTGTCTTCAGGACATATGTGGCCTCCAAAAAGATTGACTCTTTTTGGTCTTTGTAAGATTTTAGTACCAATCAACCATGCAACCTCTTCAACACCTCGTTTTTATCATTTGCTCAACTTTGAAATTTGACAAACTTGTGTACTGCTTTGCTGAAGGCCTGAGCAAATATGTTAAGGTTCCACAAGTCACCCAGCTCCAGCCTTTCAATAGTGTTTTCGAGGTGCATTTTATAATCACCACTTTCCCTTGCCAGGTTGATTTCTGTCCACACAAAATGTGCCAAAGTGCCTTTATCGGCTTGCCGAAGTTTATAGCATTTAATAAATGCTGTAGGCCTGGCAAATGACTGCTTTATTAATGAAAATTCCAGATGCCGATCTGGGTAGACTGAATACTTGTTTGTATATTCTTATCATTATTTCATCTTGGAGAATGGTCTCTGTGCTTATCGTTATTTCAGTATTGCAGGCTATAGTTGGTAGTAATTTAGCCTTCATTACTGAAACCAGTTCTTTAAGGTTGTGCCCCCAGATAGTCCTTGCTAATGTCATAAAGGCATGATTGAATGCCTATGCTTTTTCCTTCATCACTTCTCTTTGGGGTACATACAAACCCCTTGTATCTATCTTGACGCCTAGATAGACGTAAGTGGCTGTTTCATCAATTGTGTTTTCATTTTAGAACCACTTACGCTGATTTAAAATGCCGCGATTAAAGGAGATCATTTTTGTTTTTTTGCAGTTTATTTCCAACTCTTTGATCTTTGCATATGTCCCTAAACAATGCAAACGCCTCTGTGGGCCTACTCTAGTGATGCTGAGTAACAGCAAGTCATCTGTGTATAAGATATTGGATAGTTGCTGACCCCCAAGACTAGGGGTGCGGGCTGTCTGTCTATCCAGATCTAGGGAGAGGTTTGCAATATAAAGATTAACCCTCTTTCAGACGGGTTAGGGTCTTTACTTTCCTTGACCAGTAGGAGCCGTCCACAAGCTTGACTTTAACCCATGTGTCAGAGTATAAGAGTCTATTGGGTTTCAGGATGTTCGATGGTATTCCCAAGTGCTGCAACTTAACCCATAATCTTCCACACAGGACACAGTCAAAAGCTGACTTAAAGTCAACAGAGCACATGTACACAGGTGTGCCTGTGGCCTTGGCTCTACTGATGGTTAGACCTAGTGCCAAAAGATTTATTAGTGTGCCTTGGTTCTTTATAAAACCAGTTCGATTGAATGGTGATCTGCGAGTGTCTGACACCCATGCCTCAAGGTCATAAAGTAGGTATGTAGAAAAGTACTTTAAGTTGACATATAGAAGAACAATTAAGAGATAGTTGCTCAGCACGGATGTGGCTCCTTCCGTAAAATGGGATGGATTATTGAGTCTCTTCAACTCTTGGGGATTGTTCCTGTTGCCAGGATGTAACTAAACATTTCTGCCAAGAAGTTTGCCTATCTTGATGGCGAGTGTTTGAAGAGTGCTTGTGGTATCCCATTT
This sequence comes from Pleurodeles waltl, assembly GCF_031143425.1. Classification (NCBI taxonomy): domain Eukaryota; kingdom Metazoa; phylum Chordata; class Amphibia; order Caudata; family Salamandridae; genus Pleurodeles; species Pleurodeles waltl. The sequence continues at coordinate 1,055,568,479 of NC_090444.1, read as the reverse complement.
GTGATAGGGGCTCAATCCGACCGGGAGTTTTTAATGATCTTGATTATTTCTGCAGAGGTGAATACTGAGTCTACCTGATCCTCTATTACCCGATTGCTCATCTGAAGCTGGTCTATATCAGTTGTAACATACAAACTTCCCTTAAGGTGGGTCTTCAGGAGTTCAACCCAGTCAGTTTAAACTTAAATTTGTGTTATGTGCGGCTCTTGGTCTTTTTTGGTATTATTAATGAGTTTCCAGAACGAGTCAGGTGATTTTGAGGCATGCAGCAGTTGCTCCCACAGCACTTCCTGTTTAGTTTTCTTCACAAGACCATATCTCCTGTGTTAACAGTTTTTACTCCACGTGCATCTTCTCATCCTTGGGGGTGGGGTGACGTAATTGCCTCAGGAGGCTACCAACAGTGGCTCTTCTTAGGCGGACAGATTGTGGCATTACTATTCTACTATAGTGCCCCAAGCGAACTCCCTTATTCTCTCTGGGGGCAGGGTGTTTATTTATAAGATTCTTTGCAAATACTTCCCATGTGGATGACAGGATGACAAGTTTGTACTTCCTGCGGCCTTGCTTTCCAGGGTAGCCACCGCCTCCTCTGCCAGGTCTTTGACGGAGCTGGAGTTCCACTTAAAAAGCTTCAGCTTTTTGGTGTAAATCTCTCCCTGTAGCGCAGTCGTGGCCTCCTGTTAACACACTGTTTGTGTCAAAATTATCTGTGGATGGTGAGCACTCTCGTCATGGAGCGACACTTTATTTTCACACACTTGGCTGAACAAAGGAAAGTTTACCGTGGTATAGTCCAGGAAAGAGACCTATTTGCCCAGTGCTCTTGTCCAAGCTGGTGGTATATTTCCTGGCTTCCGACCATTTACAGCAAGCAGGCCAATTAGCTCACACGTATTTATCAGTTTCTCTCCTATCTTATCCTTCCGATTGTAATGTGGCATGCTTTGAATCGGTAGGTGCCCAACTGTGACTGCATGCTCCTTAATTGGTTGGTGGAATAAGTTGAAATTGAAATCACCTGACACTAGCCAGTATGGAGGATAACCTGTGTTTTTTTTTTTTAAAGGGAGGAGAAATGAGATAAGTTTATCTGCTGTTGCTCCCTTTCTCTAGAGGTTAATATACACGTTTATAAGAACCAGTAATTTCCGTGTATGCTTAACCCAACTTATCCATGCGTATGGTCAAAATGCATGATTCGCTCGTGTGAACTTCTGAGACCTCGGCCAACAGGTTAGTATTAAAATAAGTCCCCAGGCCCACTTTTGCCCTTCCAATGGTGCTACTTTTGTCGATAGGCTTACAAAATCCTTCATAGCCAATAAGTGAAATACTGCCTTGAGACCAGGTCTCCTCAATCATTATTATATCAAATATGACCAGGTGCTGGATGACAGCAGGACCTTCGGTTTTTGTCTCTGAGCCGCCTATATTCCAGGGAGGGATCCTGAACATGAGCAGTTGGTTGGGCTGCCAGTCAGTCTTTACAGGATTTCGCCTGGGGTAGAACTGTAGGGACCCAGCTCCAGTTGCTTTGGGGCTTGCACTTTGTTGTGATTTTTCACTGCTGAAAGTGCCCTTCTCCTCTAGTTATTTGAATGGTAACATTGTATTGTCCAGATACACCTTTTTGGCAGCCCCCGCTTGCCCTTTTTAGGACCGACATAGCTACATCCGAGATCCTTTCAGTGTGCTGCTTTTTGAGTAACAGGTGAGGGTATCTATCCCCTTGACAGTGTATTAAATCCATGCCCCAGGCCTTCAACAGCTTTTTCCTTTCTAACACTTGGGCGAGAAAAGCTGTGGGTGCAAAAGTCATGAGGGTTGGGTGTGAGTGCTGCCTCCCTCTTGCTGGAAGAAACTTTATAGCCAGGATGTCCTCTCACACTACATGGTCTAAGCCTTTTAATGGCTTTATTAGTTTTAGAATACTTGTGCGGTTAATTACATCCTGTGGGCCCCTTGACTGAAATTCGGGTATCCATAGTAACTTCCCTCTCTGGGCGTTATAGTCCCTCGATTGTAGGTTATAATCACTCTTTCTTGTTTGACCCCCGGATATGTCTTTGAATTCAGTTGTGCTACTACCAGGTCCAACGTGGTCCCTTCCCAGCACTGTCCTGTGACTTTCTATTCCTGTTTGCCCACCAGGCGCTCCTCTGCCTGCCTCTATGATCACTTTCACAGCTGACTGAGCTCAGTTTCTCAGGGGACCAATTCCACTAAATTCAAAGTTTGAGTTGCTTCTTCCTTAAAGAGTTTTGACTGATTTCTCTTCTCATGTCTGCCATTATGTACCCGTGCCAGATCATCCAATTTTGCTAAGCCCACATCGTTGTTAGAAGGGGCGACCTCCACCGCTGCTGCTTGAAACCCAACTGGTAATATAGGCCCAGTGCCAAACAAATTAAATTTTGGATTCCAGTTTAATTAGCCTGGGATCATGTTCTGTCATACTCTCTACCTTGGCCTTCTTGCCTTCATTAGTTGGGGGTGCGTTTGCAGTCGCATTTGCAATTACTCTGTGTTCGTGGCAGGCTTAATTCTGCCCTTCCTTGCACGCTTCATCTTGCTCTTGGTCAGTTGTAGTGGGGTGTGATTTTCGTTTGGACACCTCACGAGTACTGTATTTCTACGAGGGCTGGCATCCCCCTTTGCAATTCTTTCTTGCCTATTCTTGCCTCCACTGCCTCTGAGAGGTCTAGCCTTCCGGTCTGTTACTCCTGGTTGCTTCATTTGCTGCTGTCTATACTTTCATCTAGCGATATGGTTTTTAATGTCTTCACCTGCACAACCCAGTATGGTGGGACAGATTCTGACTTCCTCCAGCATTCCTTCCAAAATTGCCGGCAGTTAGGTCAATCTATCAACTACCTCCTTTCATGAGCATATCGCAAAGACATTAAGGTGGGTTGTTTGTACACTTGTTATAGGGGAATTTAATATCTCAAGTTTGCTGTCGATTGCAGAAATAAAGACAGCCATTGTGTTAAGTAAATCCACCTGAATATCCATTTTGTTTGAGTGGTGGTTGAGGGCCACTTCTGTGGCTTGCATTGAACTCAGAATTGCAGCCTACATACTGCTTGAACCGTTCATAGTTAGCCAGTCCGTAATGGATTCATCTACCTTTCCCATTTGACTTTTTTCTCCTCCAACAGGGGTTGCATGGTAACTCCCCTTCATTTGGGGTTGGCCTCCTGCTTCAGCCCTCCTGCCTTTGGCGAGCAGGTTAAGAAAGTCTAGCTCCAGGGCACTACTACCTTTGAATTCTTGAAAAGAGTCAAACATGAGGTTGGGACTCTTTGGTATATCGCAGGCGTGGATTCCTAGGTCTGACTTATGAGGAGAGCCAGGCTTCATTAAAGGGCGACAATACGTCTCCGGTGGGCCTTGGCATCCCAACACTACAATATCTTGTTCCTTCTTGAACCAGCCATGGAGATGCTGTTTTTTTGTAATTAAAATTATTGGCGAGAGCGGGATTCTGGTTGAAGTTTCCTCTATAACCTCCTTATTTCCTTTACTCAACTGGGTGTCAACACATTGAGAAGGGTTGGGAGGTTTGGGGGAGGCTTACTGCACTTGGGGCTACTCTTCGATAGATAGTACTTTGCCATCTTCCTCTCTTAATGTCAGGAAAAATCTGTTACCTTGGGTATTCTGTGTTGTTGATTCGAGCTCCCAATCCCTTCCTCGTCTGGGATGCTTCCGGGATTACTCTGCTGTGTGTGCTTTGTTCAATGTCTCCGACATTATCTAAGTACACATCAAAGTTACTATTGTAAAACATGAGGAGTTTGTGCTATTTGCTCTTTTTTTTTATGCCACTTCTCGTCTTGCTGGTTTCCTTTTTTCTCTTGTTGGCGGCTGATACTTTGCCTCTTACTTTACCAGAACTCATTCTAAGGGAGGAGATATTATTTGAATGATAGCTGGATTTTGACACTGCTTATTTGCTTAACATGTGCTTGGCGCCTTTTCTTTTGTACACCTGACGTACCTGGGCAGAGGGGCATGAGCACGCTAGGGGGTAGATAATCTCAGTTGTAGCTCAAGGGATTCTCCCTTGCGCCTCCTCATCTCACCCAACACCCTTGCGCCAGAGGAACACAGGGACTCAGGGACCTGGGGATTGGGAGGGCACAAGCACGCCAAAGATGCCACCTCACCCTCTGTGGCAGTCTCCTCGGGAGGCCTCCCCTTTTCTCTTTTTAAATCCTCTGTTAAAGGTGCATCCTCAGTTAGCACAAGTCACTTCAGTATCACTTCAGAGTGGTATGTCTGTTTGGCAGTGTGGCGTGCATAGCAATGGTGCAGCAATGATATAGCAATGGTGCAGGGGTGCAGCAAGACAATCTAGCAATGCTGCGGTGTGACTGGGATTAGGAGATGTGTAGAATGATGGAGTATTAGATCTTCAAATGCACACTATGTCCTGCATGTGTGGCCAGCAGAATGAAGCGTGGAGATGGCTCACCTTGCAAATGCTCTGCATGCTCTTGATCTGTACATCTTCCAACTCGATCTTTCGTTGGCACGGGGGAAGGGAGGCTGCTTCCTGGAACCCTGAGCCTGATGCCCGGTGCTGGTGTTTCTGCTGGTCTTTCTGCTGGAATGTCTGCTTTTCACCCTTCTCCACTCCTCCTCCACTCCTCTCCCACTCCTCTGCTCCTTTGCTCACCTGGAGGGATTCACGCCACTTCGCAGCCACTTCGGTCAGAACCACTGGCTTTGAGTCCCCACAGCAGAACGGCTGGATGGACCGTGGTATAGGAGCAGCCCTTCCTGCTCCCATGCAAACAGTCCAGTGGAGGTGGTGGGGGTAATAGAGGGCTAACAAGTGGGGAGTGAAGGGCTCCGACCTCTGAGTCCCCAAACCCTCAGCACACCGCACTCCACACGCAGCACACCGCTGTCTCCTTGCTTCTCTTCCGTTTCCTGCTTTCAGGATCAGCTCCGCCCCTTGCGGGAATCAATGTACCAATGAGTCCACCCAGTACAGTATGTAAAAGAGTATTCCTGTTGAAAAAAACTTCTGCAGAAACATAAAACTTGTGTGGAGCATAACGAACACTAGTCAACTGTCAACTGCACACAGAGTTACTCTTGAATGCAAAGATTTATAGCGTGTTCAATACCTTTTCACACTTATGGTGATTTAGGAGCAGATGTGTTTTGTAAACACTTACATCCATTAGCTGTACCTAGGCAGTACACAATTAGGTAGGCAAGTAATATTGTAATTACCCGCCACTATATAAACTATAAAACAAACTAGCACACTCATTGGATGATGTCATCAGTGATGTCATTTGAGATGTCATCATTGATTTCATAAATGATGTCATAGAACATGTCATGAGTAATGTAATGTGAGGTCAGAAGCAATGTATGGTTGGGGCGCAAGTTATAGTTGGTGCCAAATTACCTTTTAACTATAACTGGTGAATTTCTGTGTTTTTTCCAGTTTAAAACATTAATGTTATCACAAACATATTCACCTAACTAAATTAGTTGAAGCTTTTCTTTCCAGTGAATGTATATATGTGTGTGTGTGTGTGTGTGTGTGTGTGTGTGTGTATATATATATATATATCTATATATATATATATAATTTTAATTCACAAATTAGAATTGTTCATGTAAAAATACATATATATTAATATATAGACAATTTCATCTATTTAAATGTAATAGGTTACAATCTATAATTTTCTGTATTTTTAATAATTACAATAATTAAATTTTAATCCAAAATTAGTAAATAGCAAACTAATGTTGTCATTAAAATGTATATTACTTGTTTAATTATATTTAATTGTGTTACTTAATGTAATTTTAAACTACATACCTCTGACTCACAAGAAACGCCTTCCTACCCTACACACACCCATCCATGCTGCCTAAAAACTCCTTGCTGCCCTTAAACACCATGAATCCTTGAACCCTAAAAAACGTTACTACCCCTTTGTGCTAGCCATGCCTGAACCTTAAACTCAACTCCGTACAACCCTTAAAAAAAAAGTATGAAAGTTAAAAAAATATATATATCTATATATATATATAGATATATATATAGCTTGAACCATATATTTAATTTAATGTTCACATATTTAATTAAATTAAGATTAAAATGTTAAATAATCCTAGTTTATGAATTACATTAAGTCTAGTTATTTAAATGTGTTATTATAATTCAAGTTAATGTAATTAACATGTAATGTTGTTGTTTTGTGTAAATATATAGATAGATATAGATTTTATATTTGGAACCTTGTTAAAATAGGAAATGCCTTTTTATGTTGCTAGTAACTTTGACACTGTTTGTCGAATCTTCACAAAACTTTCCAAAAAATGCTACGATTTGGCTAGTTTGCACATGGAAAGTGATAGTCAAGCAGGGGCTGAGAACAGAGGGGGTTTCCTAGATGATGTTTCCCTCATTTGTTTTCTCATTAGGATCTTTAGACACAGCTGCAGCCGAAACTGCTGAATGGATGTACACCTAGTTTGACAGAAAGCTAGAACTTAGTCAAGAAAGAGTGCTTTTTGTGTTCTGGTGTAAATCCATTCAGTAGTTTTAGCGAAATAAGGTCAAACAAAATTGTATATCATGTCATGAAGGATTTGTGGACCCAGAAAATCTCAAGTTGAGATCTGATTGGCTGCCACCACATCAACCAGGAAGTAGAGGCAGCCATTTAAGGAAGCTGGACTCAGGCCGGAGTCCAAACAAAAATGCATACAAATAAACATATGAGGCAGTGGTTACACTATGGAGAGAGTTTACTTTATACAAATACAAAGAAACCGTGCTTTATGTGATTGACTGTTCTTGTTTGTTTCACATTAGATAGATTTCAGTGTTGGAACCTTGTCACATTGACAGTGTGTTGTAGTCTAAAAATAGGTGTTCTTGTCTATTCCGTGAAGGGGTACATTAGGAATTCCAGGAAGAACTACACTAAGACGTTCTGAGCCAGTCCAACAACCTTTAGTAGGGACGGGGAGAGGGACCAACTCTAAAGAGCTAGAACAAATGTTTCCTAAGGTGCCATTGTCACCACAAGTCACGTGCATTTGTATATACTGACAATGTTCAGTGAGCTGTTATCTTTGTTTCTTTTTCAAGGATATGTTACGCAGTGCTCAGTGTCAGTGTCAGTGTTTCGCCTAAGATGTAGTAGTACCGCCCTTATTGAGTATCGTGCCGCTGCAGACTGGTCTCGGTTGCATTGTGCCATCTGATTTTTCCATATCAAGAACTAACTTTATATCACAACTTGTACATTCCTGTAACAAATGGACAGTTAAAAAAGTATTGTTTGCTCTTCTGTGAGCCACGCTTTTGTTTGTTTTTTAAAAAGGGATTGTTAGCACCAGACAAGGTTGAGACCAACCGATGTTATTTTTTAAAAATTCCAATGTTTCCATCGTAGTAATTGCAGTCCGAAATGTTCATGCAGGGATAGAACAGTTGAAGGAACAGGCCTCTTGTATACATTAACTGACTGCTCAGTATCCTTGGTACTGGATTTATTGTCAAACAGCGGCATGAAAATCACCTTTAAAAGGGTGAAATTGTCGCCAGTTTTAATAAAAATAGCAGATTTCAGGCAGTTGCTTCATTCTGCTAAACAGTATAACATGCAGCCAACAAGCTCCACAGAAAAAAAAGATGCTCTGTATAATATTCGTTTGGGTATTAATGGGACACAATACAAAACCCGAATCATCCAGTGTTTATATTTATTTTCAGTAAGGCGGAGGCTGTCAATGGTGACGTTTCAAATACCAAAGTTGGAAAAAGCTGACAGAATTTTTACTCGTGTAAACAAAATGGCTGAATGATTCTGCGATCTTGTATTGTGGACCATCCAATGCCTAAAAAATGGTCTGTGTCAAAATTCCCCATCAAGGGGGTGTTTTCCAAACCTACTAGTCAAAGATTTGCACGCGGCACCTATGCTGTGTAAGTATAAGGAGTGTTGGAGAAGCCCCTCCGCAGTAGGCAGACGCTTCCAGCAGCTGTTACACCCTGGCAGAATGTGCCCCCTACACTTGCACAACGTGTCCCGTTAAAACGTCTACTTTTAGATCTGGCGTTTGCTGCTCTTCCCCAGTGAAAACACAGATGTCGGTGTTGACAGATGCCACGCTGCACTCCAAGCGTTCCGGCAATAAGGTGCTCAGATGGTTAATGGACACTGCCCGCTGCCCAAAGCTTCTAAAGTGCAGCTGAAAGAGCCGAACAGGGCCCGGTATAAAGAAGGGGGTCAAGACATCAACCCCGAGACCTAATTTAATTCACGGAAGAGAGGAAGGTTCAATCTGATCGCAGAACATGGGCACTAGTACTGTCCGTTCACGCGTATATGGCATACAGATATTTTGGAGTGTGTTGCACCAGGAAACCAGCAGCAGAAATGTCATCGTGGCGTTACCTGCTGATTGCCTGTCAAAAAAAAATATACAAAAAAATGAACATCCATTTTTTTTTTTTTTTTTTTTTTAGAAGTGCCATTTATTTATGTTGTTTTTACGTGGTGAGTACAAATGTTCTCGTATCGGCGGATAGACTATTGTAGACTTCCCCCCCTAATTTACTTATTTTAACTACTTGCTATGGAAATCAAGATTGAATGACGTGGGAAAGATGGATCTGTACTTCTGTTTATCGTGTATTGCACAGGAAATGGGGTTGGCGTGTTTAACCAACTTTAACTTTGCATCCGTGTGTTGCTCTCTTGTGTTTCGTGGGGGTGGGGAGAGTTATGCACCTCTGTCGAGCAGAACTAGGTCTCGGGTTCCCCTAGAAAGTGACAGATTTGCACATTTTGACCGTAGAGTTTTAGTTTCCACATTGCCAAATCCGAATAGGTCTCTTCCCTCCAAGAGACTTCTTTGTGACTGTGAAATTAGGACGTGTATTATAGGTGTGCCATGTCCCTTTTAAAGCTAACCTACCCAGACAATGATTTGCTTCTGTGGGTTGAATAACAGACTTATTTAGAGCAAGACAAAAACACCAGCTGTTTGTTTGTGCTGGCACAGCCTTCAGTCTGGGGTTGGAGAATACTTTTTGTCCTTGTGTTCTTCATGCACATGAACATTTTGGAAATCAACCAGGATTTCCCAGGTCGTGTGCTGTTTCATGTTTCTTCATGCACTGTACAGGATGCGTTGTGATTTACAAGAATGTATTTATTATTTTTGAATAGCGCATCGAAGGTCCAGGAAAATCAGAGCGATTCACAAAGAAAAGCTTAAAACCTGGTCTATAATAGAGCCAGAAGTGAAAACAGTAATAAAATAGTAAGAAAACACGTATGCACAGTTGTATCAAGAAGTATTTGAGTCAAAGATATAGGGGGAAAAGGAGGAAGTGGGCAGTCCTATCAAGGGCGGTGAAGTGGCAAAGTAGGCCTAATTACAGACCTCTACCTGTTGAGGTTTCAAGTACAAGTAAGCAGGAGAACACCAATGAGGTCGAGGGGAAAGGGGGAGGTGTTGAACAAGGAGAAGCTATTTTAGTTCTTTTTTGAATGATGAGAAATAAGGTACCTACTCGGAGAAAGACTGATTTAGAATATAGTTCTTGTGAAAAGGAGGCATTTCCAGGTGGGGAACAAATCAATCTTCAAGCAAGCCAGGCTGTTCTATAGCAAGTCAGTTAAGCACAGACGATAAGCCTAGGCATGCACACAACTCAGATGCACCTGGAGATTTGGGAAGACTAGGAGACCTGCAAGTGGTGGGCAAGGTAGGGTCAGTGTGTGCAGATGCTATGAGTTTGTTGTGACCACGGCCAAGACCACAGTTAGGTTGACAGGCCTTGGCATAGCATGAGGCAGAGGTAATGCACAGAGATTTGGAATGGGTATCATCCTAGACTTTATTTGCTTGAATAGGAGATGGAGTCATGAGAAGAGGGGCAGGTGCTGAAATAGCTGGAGTAGGGACATTTTAGAATGAAGAAAGAGCAATGAGAGGAGGAGGAGGAGCAGAGAAGAGCTGTATTGGTCATATTGAGAGTTTGTAATGCTGGTCTGTTGCCCAGTAGTTAGTGTAAGTCGGTATGTGATGTTGGTGCCTCTGTGGTGGACCTGAACTGTGTTGGACATGTTCACCAAACATTTTCTGTTGTGTTTGGGTTGTGCTGTGATGTGATGTGATTGCTGGCTGACTAGCATATCTGGACTGTATGGGATGTTGTAGAATGTTCATTCCAAAGTAACCAGCTGCATGCAGTGAGTAAATGCTTTGGTATCTTCTAGTACATTTCTGTGTGTAGTATCGGTGTTTCACATCTTGTGTGGCTAATGTTTTTTGCACATGTGATGTGCTAATAAACCATCATGAGCAAATGTTGGAGCGATAAGTCCACAACTTGTTAAGTTTGCATTGTGTTAGATGTGAGAGAGATGTTCACCTAAGTGTGCTTTGTTTTAATTTGTACGTCGTGTAACTTGTTATCTAATGGCGTTGGAAGCACCACAGTAGCCAACTTTAGCATATCTGTTTCGCTACCTGCATCTTAGATATTTGGTCTAATGTGCTGTGTCACATTCGCAGGTTAGGACTGATAGTTTCTGTAATCTTCCCTATTTTCCCTAATGTCAATTCTAAGGACAGCTAACGACTGACAAATTTAATAAATTACGATCTTTTCTGGTCCTATAATGGAGCCTCTTCATATCCCTTGTGAAAATGAAGTGCACTTGCAGTGTTCTTTTAATGGGAGTCGGTCGAAAAACAGCTGCAACCCCTTAGATCAAAGCTTGTTGTTAACCAATGAACACACCTTGCCTTCTGTAACAGCTGTAATGCCACTTTGGGATAAAGCATGCTGGTCTTTCGGAAACATTTTAACCAATGTTTCACACGATAAATTGCCCTCAGTCGTGGTGTTTTCCATTAACGTGAACGACTTCGATGTAACTCATCAACTTAAAGCAGTGATCCAATATATAAAAAATGTGTTTTTTCCAGCTACAATGCTTAAACCGAATCCCTACTATTACGCACATGTCTCCCATTAGGTTTTTTCTTGCACACATGCAAATGGAATTCTATCGGAGGGGAATTCTTCCTAAACACTAATAAAGTCAAAAAGGTGGTGTGATATACACCTGTCATCATCTCCATTATTGTGTGATTACAAAAAATCATTAAAAACACATTTAAGGATAAAAACACTAAAAACATGCATAGCCGTGGAGCAAACAGCTCAGGAGCTCAAAACAATGCCAGCAATTAAATATTAAAAGTGGGGCCCACATGAAGATTAAAACAAAAGATAAAACTGACAGTAAACCTCCTAAGAAAATCAGGCATGCACAAGCCATGCCCACCTCATTATGCATTCCGATTGCAAAGCGGGCTGTGGACGGTGGAAAACCAAGATCTACACGCTGACATGGCAATGAAGTGCAAACAAGCTGATAGATAAAGTGCTGCATACTGGTGCTCAAGCAATAGAATGCGATGTGCCTTAAGGTAACTGCTCTCTCTCATCTTGAAGCCCCTGCTGGCTCAGCAAAATGTTTACCGAAGTGCCACATGCGGATTCTTATGTAAACAGGCATAATATTAAAGAGCAGAGTGCCTGGTGTATGAAAACATGCACAATGTTAAGGTGGAAAACTCCTTCTGCAATCTAAGACTTTATGGGCAAGCCCTTTGTGAATATACTGCATTAAAGTGCACGCTGCTTTGTCGTGGGGCGCATGCGTGGTGTTAAAAAGCATGGTGCCCTTGGAGGGGAACTCCTGCTGCAATCTGAGACCAGATGGTTAAGTACTTTGTCAACATGGAAAGCGTTAAATGTGGAGCACGTTCCCCGTGCGGCATCAGATTGTTTGCACTTTCCATTAATGAAACTGAGCACATTTAGGCTTCCGTCCCCCTTTTCTGGTGGACACTACATAGGCGCCTTCCAGCCCCAGCAAAAAACTTCCCACTCCGTGATAAGTCCATTGGGCTGCCTGTTGTAGCCAGCGCCTCTTTACTTGTTCTTATCCCATTTTGCAAGAAGATGGTTCTCAAGTATAGTCACCTCTGATGAAGCAGTGCGGGGCAACAGCAAACAACGTGCGCGGCCGATTCAGAATGAAATTGGCACAACCTGCATTCCCCTTGGCCAGTGGGAATGTTCTTCCAGTGGGACCGGTATTCCCATATAGCAGGGTTAACAGCCTTGTCAACAGAATATTCCTTAGGGCTTGTTACCCAGGGCCGGTTTGAGATATGATTTACAAGAGATGACTACATGCGAGGTAGCTCGGCCCTCTGGCTCGGAATGTTGCTAATTTGTTCTATGCCCTGCTCCCTTGATACACGCTTACCTTGCACTTTTATCGACCTTTTTCAAAGGGCCATTGTTGTGAGAGGGTCTATAATGCCCTATACGGACATATTCAATTGGGCGATAGCACTGTCCACAAACCTTTATATACACCTGTCCTCCTCGGGCTTCTGATTCTGTACGTAGTTGTTGAATCAAAGATGTTTAGCAACAAAGGTTTCTTTACCTTTCTCGGTTTTAAACCTCCTACTTCACGCCTAAAATATTTTTGCCTTTCTATTCATGGCTATGGACATTTGCTCGCTTTAATTCAAGACACTTGCATCATCATGGAATTAAAATATACAGTTAAGTGTTTGCAATAAATTATCATTACGCTTGTTCAATTATATAAAAACAAAGTTCTGTGAATCCGGTAAATTATATAGAATATACTACCTGATGTATTATACTTCCCTGTACAAAAATAGTACTATTATGCCCTTACCCACAAAATTAACTCCAGACGACAGTTGCTTCTATTTTGTACTGTATAACTGAATTTGGTGCATTTGATCATGTGAGGATACCCTTTCTGTGGCCTGTCATGTGAACCCTGGAAGTAGGGTTTTATGTAATATCTGGCTGTAAAGAATGTTACTGTTACTAGTGTCTGTTTAAAAGAAAACAACTTGACTTTAACAATGCTTCAGGGTCACGGAAACATACACAGTGAAAGTCATCTCTGCTGCATTGCTTGGGTCAGAGAAATAGGGAATTGCCTGTTGCTGAGAGTTATTGATTGTGGGGAATACCTTTTCACTGTTACTCATCCATTTACCGAAAAGACCACACTAACCTGCTGGATGGAGAATGCACTTTTTACTCCTTGAAAAATGTGCTAATCATTTTTTCCATTGGCGTTTTGGGTGCTTCTGAGGATACATTCTGAAGTTGCCTTTCTTTGGACACAGTTATAGAAATTGATGTCTTTTAGAGAAAAAAGTACAGCTGGAGGAGGTTTGGTTTGTTAGGGAGAGAAGTACATTTTCAGCCTGAACCCCTGAACAGTTTGCAAGATTCACAGATCCTGAGACATACTCTCCCAAGCATGTGTATGCCACCTTAGCCTCCCCCCCACTAATTATTTTTGAAAACGAAATTATTATCACCTGCTGTAGTGCCATCTGATGCATTGAAACCACCTCAGATACTGCCTCGGAAGCCTCTGCCACGACCCCTTCTAGATCTGGAGGGGTAGAATCCAGATGCGGCATAGGTGCCACCTCGTCCTCTTTGTGAATAGCCTCCTGAGGCCTGGTAATATCCACGGCCTTGCGCACGGCCCCTGAAGCGCCCAGCGATGTCAAATAGGCCCCCACTAAACATCATCTTCATCGAAATTCGGGCCTTGTCTAAGGCAGAAAAGGAGGCCACATACTTTCCCAAGTCTTTAACAAATTTATCCCTGAACACCATTCCATTTGCCAAGGTCCGGCTTCGTTGAGTGCCAGCTCCCGGTCAGTTCGCATGATGAGGAAAGATCGTCTACACTTTGTAGGCATCACACAGTTGGCATTGCCTAACAGGCATATGGCTCACTGAGCCCACTCCAAAATCGTATCCGGGTCTAATGGCAAACTAGATTCCTTCGCCTGCACTGCGAGTTCTAGGATTTTCGTGAGGGGACTGGAAATGTCAAGCATCTTGTCCTGGTAGCCCTTCCATGCCTGGTCCAGATCCTTCTTGGGATCCTTTGTGAATATTTTAATAAATGTCGCTAAGTTCGGGTCCAACTCGGGCGTTTTCTCCACCTTGCCCAATAGTGAGGGACGTGGGCATTCGGAGTGCAAGGTACTATGGACATCCCGATCAAATCCTTAATGTTGTCTGTCCTGCACATAGTGTGCTACCTCACCACAGGGCACCCATTCAGTGGATTGATGGTGGATAATGGTTTCTGGGTCAAAAGATAAAGTACGTTGAGTCTGATTATCATCCTCAAGGTTCCGGGATTTGCATTTGCGCTTACCCGATTCTTGAGGTCATCTTGCGCTTGATCCAAATCAAAGGAGTGGGAAGAGGTAGACAGGGAGCCATCCAATGCGACTGTGGAGAGCCTTGGGGCTGAGTCTGAGGCTCCCAATGAAGTGAAGGAACCATATTCATGGGCTTTTAACACTGATGCAGCCATCTGCTCAAGAATCTCTGCTTATGATGCAGGACCAAGAGAGGCTCTCCGGGCAAAGCCCGAATCAGATGTCAGGCCATCTCTAGACACATTTGAATTAGGGGTCTGTCCCCTGAGTTAGTGATGACCATGTCTCTTCAAGGGGTGAGCTAAAGGTGTTGAAGCCTTAATTAGAGCCTGATTCACCGAGTCCTGCACGATTGCCCAGTACCTCAACTAGTCTCTCCTCCATATTATGGTCTTCATTCACTTCAGGGAATTCCTGATAATATTCTTCCTTATTGGCGTAGTACGTCATTGTTAAGATTAATAGAAATGGAGGATTTCAAGGGGGCAACCCATCAGGTCAAGCAATTATTATAAGCACCAGGTGCATGAAGGATAAGACCGCACTAAATATATGTGGAGGGAGCACCTGCTTATTTACCCATAGGGCAAAGCACTGCACTGTTTTTGCACCCTTTTGGGAAAAATCAGTAGACTGTAGCACACGATGCGCTTGGGACGACACCCTCGAAATACAGAGCAAATCGTCCGAATGCATGCACAGCACTAGAAATAGAAAGAGGACTATGTCCTCTTACTCCAGCGGTCGCCTGAAGGCGTGCCTAAGCGCGCAGTGCCACATGTGCCGAAATTGGCTGATCAACCTGCTTTGGAGCAAAGCTCACTTTCGAAATAAATAACACAATGCTCAAGTCGTTCTGCGAGCAATCCGACTCCCCAAAATGCCTAAAGCAGATCGCGTGCGCGCAGACGGAAGAACAGGCACAGCAGCATGTCGGGTTTGAGTCCCGCTACCGCTCCATGCTGCCAGTGAACATATATAAACACACACAGTATAATACCTTATGAAAAGGAATGAAACACTTATCTCGGGCTGCAAGCAGCAAAGAAAGAGGAAGGACTTTGTTGCATGGGCATATATATATATATGGTGATGACATACAATTGGATAGTGATACGGACTAATGGGGATCTTGGGAGAAGTAGTTTTTGTGTTTAATATATTTCATTGGCTGCTGTGTTCTGTGCAGTAAAGAGAGAGAAGCATAATCCGAAGCCTTCGGTTCTGACATTGAGTTGAGTGGTGTTTGTCTATTTGTTGGCCCAAGATAACATATACTTAGTTTGGTTAGGTATCTTACTATTGACATTTTTGTCTGGCCAACAGCAGGGAATTCCTTACCAAGAAAGACTATGTTATTGTCAATATTACCCGCTCTGCATTATTGTACCGTCACCATACTGCTTAATAAGAAATATAGTGAGCAGGATGTCAGATCCAGAACATGGCATCCCAGTAGTACGATATGCATTATCCCAACATCCCAGGCGAGCTTGGGCACAATGCGCATGGAAGTTTAAAAATGTGTTATTCCAGTGAAAATTATGTCACAATGATTCTGTACTGAACCTTTAAGTACTGCAGTAGAAATTAACTGCTTGCTTCTTGAAACTTTCATTTTACAAACCAGCTGTCTATGTATAACATTTATATTGTTTTAATCACTTTTGTTAGGAGTTGTAGTTGCATCAGTGCAGTCTTATATTTTGGTATGGCATAGTATGGTTGTTATAGCTTTCATGTACTTAGTTTACATTAATATGAACATTTACAAAGATACTAATATTCCTGGCCTGATTGTCTACTGGTCTTATTGGTCTCCTACAGTATGCTATACTGTGTTAACCCTACACAACCCCTAAATACTATTATATCAGGAAAGGTATTTGTCCTTGCTTTACCTCTGAAGCCATACATGTCTAAACACTCCCTCCATGAGTAGTAGATTTTAGAGGTAAAGCTGTACTTTTCACGAGTCCAATATGTGCACACTATCCTTGCAGTGAGTTGTTTTTTTACTGAAAATTGGTTGATGCAACGCAGAACCATTGTGTAGAAAATGCAGCACGAAAGACCTGTAAATGTAAATTTACCACATTCCCCACTAATTCATGTGCCTTAGAAGTTTTGTTTGACAGGCCAAACACCCTACTGGAAATATTGTGCAGTATGGCAAAGCTGGCCTGTTTTAAAGAGACTGGGCAGGTGCCGGCTCATGTGTATCTGAAGTACTTAAATATCTTGAAGCACAGTACTCCATGGTCCACATGATACCAGTATCCCTTGGACTCTGACTCCGGGCTTGATAAGAAAATGTTTGTATGTGTAAAAAAGCTTTAAGGGTGGTGTCGTAACAGAGTAGATTGTGCCTGTGTAGACATGAGAGCAGGTTGTACAAGGTTTCAATCATTATACAGTTTTCAAAGCGTTTCATTTGATGTAAATATATTCTCTACTGCACACTAAATGAAAAATGCTATTATCCATTTTTCCATCACCTTTAATGAAATTCTTGGGGTACAGAAGGGTGAAGGTATGTTGCGCCTGGCACAAACAGAATGGAATTATGCCTAGCTTTTGGGTGAAATTTGAATTTACTTGTCATGTACCATATTTTCATTTTTTTATTCATGATTGTTACACAAAAGTTCCCAGTAAGCCTCATAAAAGAAGTTTTTGTGAAGGCGGGAAATAATTATGGATCGGTTTCACAGAAGAAACACACATCTACTATTAATCTTAAACTGTGCTTCATAGGATCCCAAACGTTTCCCCTTGAAATGTATGACTCCTGGATCTCCATGAGTAATCCCCCTTTCCTATAACAATGACATGGGATTGACTACAGTGAACAATCTTAGCCTTGGATTATCCCCATGCCCACATATACAACCCCACTCCCATAAGCATCTTTCTGATCACTAATTGAGTATGCACTTTGTTCCATTCTTAGGCACCACAGAACACACATTTTCAGGTGTGTTACTTGAGCCCACTCACAGAAACTGGCCACCCACGTTTAAGGAAGGGAAACAGGCAATATGGTGCTCATCCGATCTCTTTCACCTGTCTTCAGAAGTACTCCGAAGTGATACCAAGCCAATATGTAAATAACCAAATGAATACATGCATTTTTCTGTATACTATTAACATGTCACAGTGAACAAATACCATTTTTGATTGAAGTCCTTGATGGTTTTCGTTTTGAAACCAAGCTTTTCGAGATAGTAGAGTGCTTTGCTGTGCGACGACAGATAAAAAGATCACTTTTGCTTTCATTTCAAAACTTTAAAGTTAATTTATTGATTTTTACATTTGGTGGTTCAGGTAATTAATGTTTTTTTAGCAAGATTTTTTTTCTGTTCATGGTATTGCTGAAACTGGGGATCTAGTGATTAGCTTTGTGTCCTCCTCATAGCAAGATTCACTGTGATGTAAATAGCTCATGACTTGCCCACATTATACTGTTAGTGACTTCATTAAAATTAATTGCGTCTGACACCAAAAGAGATTCTCGGGGTGTTTCAAATCTGTTTCTCTGGATACGGTCCAAACCATCCCTATTATTTGAGTTCTAAGCACAGCATGTTTTTGAAGACCTTAACACCAGAAAGTAGGTCACATGCAGCAATGTTTATTGTAGTTCTTCAATTTCGTATACTTTGTAAATAAATCGCATGTGGTGTACATGACTAAGCTATGTTGGACCTGTGTTCAGCCCATAGCTGAGCCTATAAGACTAAGCCTGTGTTAAATGTAGAAGCACCAAGTTCTCATCAGCATTCTTATTTAAACAAAAAAAAATGCTTGTGGAGAAACTTGGGTAATTGAGAGATTGCAAATAGGATGGGTAGTTGTGAGAGGGGCATTGAAGCTTCTTGACTAGTACAAAATAAAATTAATGTAGAAAGAATGAAGAAGATTGTGTGCTACCAAGCACGTGCAGTTGCTAATGGTACATATGCATGCTGTTATTAAGTGTTGTGGAGATATTTCATGTCAATTTCCCACCAACCATTACTGTTTGATCTTAGCAGCATTCAGTGATGCATAGGAGTCTGCTGATAATAGTTTACACATTCCGTGATAGTCCAGTCAGCTCATGATAGTCGACTACATATGGTAGTCCAGCCTGGCGAGAGTAGCAAGCTGAGAATAGCTGCCAGGAATAGGCTGCTGGTTATAGTCTAGTAGAGTGATCTTACTAAGTTGATAAGTCTGTAGTCTGGTGATAAGTGTAGTCCAATAATGATAATTGTGTGAATAATCACTTGATCCAACCAGGTGATGATTGTGGGCTATTGTGAGATATTGATAGTTGGGTGTTGATAGTTGGGTGGTATTCTTCAGTTTATATTAGTTTGACCTCTCGTCTCTGGTACTTTTTCCCCCAGACAACCTGAATATTAAACCTCACCTAGCCTTTCGCAATGCTCTCAGAGCTTGATTTTTAACTCGATAACCCACTGTCATCGTGCCATCTTGTTTTCAATGTTAAAGGTCACCATGGAGGTGTTCGCTGCTTCTAAGTGTTCTTGATAAATGCTTAAAAAACAGATATTCCTCAAATCATGATCATTTTTGCTAAACTTTTAGAATACACATTGTTGACTTTAACTCGTAGCCATTACAGTGTAGACAGAGATGTTTTAAGGCATAGCCAAAGTGGGCACTGGCCCATGGAACCAGCCTTTCAGGGGGCTACACAGATAGGGCCAGCTCTGATCTGCAATCTTGCCCTGATGACTTTGAATAATTCTTAAACGTATTGTTTTAAATGCCGTTTTCCTTTCATTTATTTTTAATGTGCTTGATGTGTGAGAATCTGTTACTGACATTTTGCAGAGAAATGTTGTGTTTATGTTTCATGCAACATCCATAAAAACGCTCTTTAGCTTAAAACAGGACCTCACTTATGAGAAATGGGAGTGTGCACGGAGATTATTTTTTAGTAATATTAGTGAGCAGCTGCTGTAATACAATATTGAAAACAGTCACTATCCCTTAATATCAGATGTAAACACATAATAATTTGGACGAGTGTGCATGTGCACTGTCAGTGACCTGGCCAAAGAGGGCATAAAAGAGCTGAAATTGGATCATAAACAGGGCCCCCAAAATATGTTTGCTCCAGGGCCCCCAAAATCCTTAAGATGTACCCGAGTGTAGAGCAACAATGACTCATTGTATCAATATAGGATTTGTATTAATAAACTAGTATTAATTAACTAGTTAACAGTTTATGCTCATTGGCTCTAACTTGAAGGTATAAGTGGTGTTTTGAATCCGTAGTGAATCCCTCTCCCCCCAATGAATGGCATAAAAAACTATTTATTATTAACTATATCCTTAACCCAGCTCTTGCACGTGCGTCTGGAGTTTATTAAGGCACAGGAAACAGAAGCTGTACCAGTGGGGAACGCATTTCTCTACTTGGCCGAGAACGGCGTGATTTTAGTTTTTTAAATGGAAGGCCCTGCTCTTTGGTTTCTTTGTTACCTCGGTTGGACTTTTCCCAAGCCATCGAGCCAAGCATTTTACATACTAATGCGGTCTTGGTAAGTGTCTTTGGCAGCTGTTCATGTGATAATAATGAAACCTACTGTGTAACTCCCATACGGCTGCTGGAAAAAGTGGGAATTGCTTACAGTGAACGTGAATAGTAAAACTCGATTTATAAATGCACTGAAAATTAGTTTGGACTACGATTTAAGGAAGTGTTCTACATATTCGAGTTAACTGGGCTTATTTTTCTTTTTTAAAGGTAAAGAAAACTTGCACAGAATCAGATGTTTCAGAGCCTCAAAACTCCAGGTAAACAAATATAAAATATTCTCTGACTTCCGTGTGGATAGATAACATTTGAAGAAAAAATATTCTGGATTCATGGAGTATATTCTAGATAGTATCCAATGAAAATGTTGCATCATTTTTGCATGGGCATGGTAAACACTACTGAAAAATATTGTTAAATGGCTCCAGCAGAATAAAAAAAAAAAAAACAGGAGATGTGATTAAAGAGGTAAACGTTGTGTGTTGTCTTCACTCTTTGCTGCACATGACATGGAAACACAATGTTCTCCACGCCTCAAAAAATGTAATTGAACATACATTCTTAATTACAGACATTTTTCATACCCTTTCCAAATCCGCCAGCTGTGTATTGATTTTGAAGAACGAATCTTGTGAACATTTTATATTGTTGGCCTTGTACTTCATTTTGAAGTTAGTCATTTTCCCTCTTTCTCTGTTTCACTTTGCCATCCCAGTTTGGACTCAGCCAAATGCAACTCCATCTTGATCCTGCTCCCCATAGGAACAGTCCAGCTGACCTGCCAGGCCAGGTCCTCCCCTGGACCGGAAACAGACATCCCTGGACCTGTTTCTGGGTTTTACCCTTTCCTCATCAGTCAAGCTAGCTTGAATCTAGTGGCACAGTGAGCAAGGGACTCGCATCTGGGCATACTCTTCCCACTTAGAGCGACAAAAGCAAAAAGAACAGATAATAGTGGAATGCGGAACAAATCAAACACCTCCATTCACCGATCTGGGTTTAATCCATTGTTTTTTTGCTCACCATGCCACCTCAGTTTAAACCTAGCCAAATGCAAATCATTTTTGGTCCTGCTCCCCATGGGAACAGTCCAGCCTGAACTGCCAGGCCATGTCCTCCCTGGGCTGGAAAGAAGAATCCTGGACCAGTTCACCCTCATCAGCCAAGCTAGCGTGCATCCAGTGGTATAGTATGTGTGCAGTGTGGAAGGAGTACGTTTGGGTGGGGTGGTCTAGGATGAGGAAGGAGTCAGGGCCAGGGCAAACATTAGGTCCTCCTTGGGGATGCACGGCAAATAGTTTTGACAGCATTAGTAAACACCTAGGCCTGAATACATCCCTAAACCCCTTCAGTACAGAGCAAAAACTTTTCAACATAACCAAAAGAGACATGTTGGGCCTGATATTGACTCATCAAGATGGGATACTCAAACATCTATGTGATGCAACCTTCCATCTGCAATTGTCATTTCAGGTATCACTTTGCTCACCATCATTGTTTTCCCATCTGGACATAACTAAATACATTTAAATGTCATTTGGGGTATGCATAACTCTATCAGCAATGTAGACACATTCCTGTCTATTTCAATCAATGCACTTTGGCATTAAAATTCATTTTGTTTGACAGAGGCTGGCTTACATGGTCATTTGGGAAGAACTGAGGATTCATGACAATCTGCTGCTGTCTACATTAAATGAATTGAATTTTGCTATTGAAACATTTTCTAACAAATTTCAGAGAAAGAATGATGCCATTGTACACGTTTCCAGTGCTTTGGTGATTGTACCAACTTACCAATGTAAACTCTGAAACAGCAACTGTCTCACAAGTGTTAATGTCACCAGTAATAGGGCCTACATTAGCTACTCACATCTGTGATGGAGCATCACAGCTGACCTAATCCTCAAATGGGGCACGTATAGTACAAATGTCCCTCATGACATGAAGACAATGCAGGTACCCCTTTTTTCGCATGCTGCCCTGTATCTGCTCAAACACGTACTTGCTTGTAATGAGAAATCCAGTGACAAACATTAGCGCAAAACTTTATTGCAAACACCGCATCAGACACTGTCTGAAAAACTTACACCCATCATGTTGATGACAAAAAAACATTGCTGTAAATAAAAAAGGTTAAACAACAAGATTAGCTACATACAGTAACTCACCCCCTTGATGCTACTGTTGAGCCCTCAACTGCCCATGAAGCTCCGGGTAGGCCACCACAAGGATGCAGGCCATTAGAGGGTTCAGGCTGCGGCGCATTCACTTACCTCATTGGGAGGCAGAGGCGGACTTCTGCTGACTTCCTGGTCCAGCGTTGGAGGTCCTCCTACCTCTCCCTGCAATGCAGGCTGCAGTGCATAAAGGTCCCTGGGGTCCGCTCCTTCTTCACTATGTCCTTGCACAAATCACACTTCTGATGGGTGTTGACCTTTATGGGTGAGAACAAATAACAACAAAAGAGGTTTTGAGCAATTACGTTAGTCTGTAGTGCAGTCAAACAATTTCGTAGCAGCTCTTACTTGCATTCCCAGAACAGTCAGTACAGAGTATCTACAAATGTTTCAAAGATCATAAGAAATTTGATCTGTGGAGTAGTTTCAACATTCTTTTCCTCATGTTATAAATACAGGACACAAACACCATTTAAGTCCGGGATAGGAAACGTGTCATGTAGTGAGACCCACTCCACATTAGTCCAACTCATTGTGAGTTACTAAAGGCTAAACAACCTGTACATTATTTAAACATAACCACACACACATCTACATTTTATTCATGCCTAACCTTCTAAGAGTCCGTTACTATGGGTTGCACCACATACAGTGGCTAAAGGCAGAGTGGGCGGGCTGCTTTTTGTCAGTGAGAGCTTGGTCTTGAGAGTTGTATGAATAAGTGTGTGTAGTAATGGGACACATGTATATGGCTAATTGAGAGCCTGTGTCATTTAGACTGGCAGCACAGGAAATACCTTTCCCCATATGTGGCACCACAACATATTTAAAACAAAGATACCCAAATCCAAAATATTGCCTGTACATTAAGCATCGGACAGCTCCATTACTTTAAAGATTCTACTTGGAATGTAGATTTCCACAATTTTTACCTGGGCTGGATGTTTCCACTTAAACTGGTGGTACAGTGCCTACTAGCCACTGGAAGCAGGGGCCTGCATTTTGTTGCATGAAATCTGGAATTATGAGCAACAGGCACTGAAAACTCAGCTAATTCTTACAGGGGACTTTTCATTTCAATGCACAGACATTTCTAACATCCTCAAACAAAAACATTGTACCCAGCTAAATCATGCAGTCCACTACCTTCCGATCACAACACTTAACTCATGAACAAAAGGGAACCAAATGCCTGTGGATAAAGAGGAAACAAGTTACTTTGGCAAACATTTCCCACTCAAACATGTACCTGTTCCTTTGGATTCCCATACAGCTGGGTGTAAAGGGACAGGAACTTCCTGGTGAGGAGTTCTAGTTCCTCAGGGAAGAAGGCAGGGCCCCTGCCACCTGCTTTGCCTGGCATCCTGGCTCCCAAAGGTCAGTAACTTCAGCTTTAGGTTGTGAGGCTGTGTATTTTTTAATTGTTAGTGCGTCACCAACCCTGAAAATGGAGGCTAGTGTCTAAACAAATGTTAGATATGAACTACACTGTTTATGGCAAGAATTGACGCATTACAACGTGAACCATGACTGTGTTTGGCATCAATAGTGTTGCGGGGGAAGTAATACCTCCATGAATAGTATTTTGGAAAAAAAAAATTATAAAAAAAAGTTACATGCAAATAATACATTTCAAATGTGCGATTTGCACATAATTAAAGAAATTAGACATGTAGAAATGTTTTAAGTAAAACATAATTTGATAACATTATATGTACATCTATGGCACAATGAGAGTCCTAATGTTACCAAGACATAAGATGTGTGTTGATTATCAAAGTATGGTGCTACCATTTAAGCTGATATTTTCTTTTCCACACATGCAGACATTTGAACCCTGGCATTGGAATGAGGTGACGGCCTCAGGTTGTTAGCCATTTCCAGACTTTTCCATCATGGAGGAAAGGGATGTTAGTAAAACGTTTCACTTAAATAGGGAAACTGTCATGGATTTGTGTCATCTGCCTAAGCCTAATCACCTGCATCACAGTAGGAATACAGTAGTAATAAAACAAACAGTGACTCATGACAGTATTTCATTTTGTGGCCACTGGCTCTTTTCAGTACTCTTACAATACACTGCGGCAGTACCTGGAGGCATGTCACAACCAACCTTCAGTGGTGTGCTACAAGAAGTCCTTTCTTCAATGCTGAGACACATCATCAGCTACATCCAGTTCCCTCGACAACAAGATTTGGCCACTTTGAAGGGAGAATTTTATGCTTTGGATGGCCTACCACATGTGATTGGAGCAATAGATAGAAAACCTACTGCCTTGTTGCCACCACATGCAAGGAAGCAGGTCTGCCACAATCAGAAGAACTTCCATTCCATCAATGTGCAAGTTGTTTGCTTACCGGATTTGTACATCTCAAGTGTGTGCACCCACTTTCCTGGGTCAACACATGATTTCTTTGTTTTACGGAACAACACCATACCCCTGCAAATGTCTCAATCTGGAGCTGAGAGGGCCTGGCTTATTGGTAATGACAATATGACTTGAGGATCATTTGCTTTAACCCCAAGGGTGCCCCGGACTAGCTGGTCTCGCCCACGGCACCGTGCAACCGGTGCCCAGGATGAGACCAGATTGTCCTGCTATGGCCCCCGGGGGAGCGCTGGCCGAGCACCCCCCTCCCCTGGGCAGAGATGGAAGGGGAATCGCTTCCCCTTCCAACCCCGCCCCCGTGGCATCTGATGACGTTGGCGCACTTTCACGCACTGGCCTCATCCAAGGCCTACTCCCCCCCCCCCATCGAAGGAGAAATGCAATAGCATTTCTCCTCCGATCACGTGGAGGGGGCAGAGAGGCATGAAAGGAGAGGAAAGGCCTTTCCTCTCCTTTCATATCTCTCTAAGCATTTCTGCTGCCTGATCGCGATGCGATGGGGCAAATTATTACTAGGCCATTTCTGCCCCCTCCCCTCCAGGGGCAGATCGGCCTTGCGATCTGCCCACGGTGGGACAGAAACCACTAGACACCAGGGATTTTTTTCCCCGTATTTGTGCATAAGGGGAGCGGCTCCTTGGGCAAGGGCTGCTCCCCAGGGGGTCAAATGATTTTTAGGCCATTTCTGCCCCCCCCCGAGGGCAGATCGGCCTAAAATTATTAGGCCGATCTGCGAGCCTTTAGGCAAGAGTCGATTCCGGGGGGGACCAAATTATTTTTTGGCCATTTCTGCCCCCCCGGGGGCAGATCGGCGTAATATAATTAGGCCGATCTTCCCCTAGGGGGGTCAGAAACCACGAGACACCAGGGGATTTTTTTAAATTTATTTTTACGCATAAGGGAAGCAGACCTTTTGGCAAGGGCCACTCCGCAGGGGGGGGCAAAATATTTTTAGGCCTTTTCAGCACCCCCCGGGGGCAGATCAGCCTAATATAATTAGGCAGATCTGCCCCCGGGGTGGCAGAAACCTCTAGACACCAGGGATATATATATTTTTTTTATTTACTTTATGTTTTTATGTATGGGGAGCGACCCCTTAGGCAAGGGTCGCTCCCCTGGGGGGCAAATTGTATTTAGGCCATTTCATCGGCCTATTGTTGTTAGGCCAATCTGCACCCAAAGGGGGCAGAAACCTCTAGACACCATGGATTGGTGTGTGTGTATGTGTGTGTTTTGTTTGGGGGGGCAGCCCCTTGGTCAATGGTCTCTCCCCATGTGGGCACATTACTGTTGGCTATAACTGCCCCCCTTGGGGGTAGATTGGCCTATTTTTGGATGGCCCATCGGCCCCCAAGGGGGGGGTGGGGTGGGGCAGAGAGCCCACCAGAGATCAGTGAAGATTTTTTTTTTCAAAATAAGAGGTTGGGGGTATGGCCATACCCCCACCTCAGATAAATGGGGCCAAAGTTGTTCTGCCCACCAGTGGGCAGATTGGGCAATTACCCCCGATCCACACCCGGGGGACAGAAAGTCTACTAGATGCCAGGGAATACAAAAAATAAAGTAATCAAAAGAAGTAATCAAGACATAATAAATGCATTAAGCGCATTCCATAAAGGAAAGAATCCCTATTCTAGAAATAATAATGAATAAAGGTGTGAGTTAGAAATCTATAAAGAGTTCTGAGTTTAAGGGAGAGATCATAAGCATGAAGCTTCATCATAAAAAATCAGTTCAGTAATTCAATATTCAGTCAAAACAGAACTTCTCATGAAGAGAGGTTCAATAAGTTCAGTAGAGTCTTAGAGTAACATGGTACAAGGCAGTGAGAAAAGTGGCTGAGTGAGGTAACTTACTCTAGGAACACACACTATTATAGACAAAACACATTTTTTGTGTTGTATTTCATTGCTTCTTCAGCCAGCCAATCATCTTTCGATGCTCTCATGGGAATAGGATCACTTCTCGTCTTCTCACTAGGAACATAATAACTTTAGATGGCAACTTTCAACACTACAACTATTCCTGATCAAGTAACTGTTTGGTCTTGTCCTCTCATGATTTGTTCTCCTATTCAAAACAGCATTTCATTTTTTTTATTTTTTAAATAACTTAGGCCCTCATTACAACATTGGCGGTAAAAGCCGCTTACCGCCGTGCAGTAGACCGCCAACACACCGCAGCGGCCGCGGAATTCCGCCACAGCTATTATGACCCACATCTCGGAATCCGCCAAAATTCAGACACCCACACAAGTCCGCCACACCAAAGGTCAGTGATAAACTGGCGATAACAAAACCTCCACCGTCACGCCAACAGAAATAAGCCCACACTATCACGACACACGAATCCACGCGGCGGTCTTTCAACCGCGGTATTCCATTGGCGGTACACACCGCCGCGCTCAAAATACACACACATTTACAAAACAATGCCACATTGGACGATTCAAAATACACACACCTGAGATACATACACACACCACTCCCACACACCCATTACAATATAAAACACACACCCACATCACCCACAAACCCCCACAACAAAAAATACAGAAAGAAGGCCAGAGAGAGACACCACCAGCAAGTACAACAGCATCCACAGGCACATAACACCATCACCCACACAACTTCCACGCACCTCACACAACACACCACTACATATCACCACACTTATCACCACACACTCCACCCCACACATCACCTACACCACCCCATGGCACGGCAAAGACACCCCAGGTTCTCGGAGGAGGAGCTCAGGGTCATGGTGGAGGAAATCGTCCGGGTAGAGCCACAGCTATTCGGATCACAGGTGCAGCACACCTCAATTGCAAGGAAGATGGAGCTATGGCGAAGAATAGTGGACAGGGTCAACGCAGTGGGACAACACCCAAGAAATCGGGAGGACATCAGTAAAAAGGTGGAACGACCTACGGGGGAAGGTGTGTTCCGTGGTCTCAAGACTCCACCTGGTGGTTCAGCGGACTGGCGGCAGACCCCCACCTGGAAGAATGGACTCTGGTAAGTCAAAGCTTTACTATTACATCCCCCACCCTACCTGCATGCTATCACATACCCCCACCCTCACCCTCTCCCCCATCACTCCAACTCCTCACAAATGTACCAATATCACAAACCACCCATCCCAACACTAAGCCCTGCATGCAACACCAAAGCATGGACACCCATCACCAAAGCATGCCCACTGCACATAGGCATACAACCCCCTAAACCATCATCACACAAGCTCCCACACAGGAATGCCAGCACTGGGGTACACGGTCACCCACCCATTGCACACCATGGCACACACAGATGCAATAATCCTGCCATTCCACCCCTGCAGGACCCCTACCCAACGTCACCAGACAGAAGGGTCCAGACATGTCCACTCCACCCACAGAAGAGGCCCACAGTGATGACAGCAGCTCTGTCCAACTGGATCTTGATGACCAGCCCGGACCATCGGGGACCTCTGGACAGTCGGTTCCCCTCACACAGGCACAGTCCACCACAGACCTTCCCCCCTCTGGAAATACCAGCACAGCACCCATCCAGCGGGCCCATACCTCCGTCCCCAGGACACGTCAATCAGCTGTGTGTCCACCACTACAGGGAACCCAGGCTAACCCACCACCCAAACAACAGGGACCTGGGGGCAGCGGCAGTGGGCACACGGTCCAGGAGACGGAGGCCCAGGAACACAGGGGAACTGGGAGGGCTGCTGTGTGACAGGGGGAGGACAGGCCAAGGGAACCCACTCTCCACGAGGCCCTCTCCTCCATCATGGGAGCATACCACCACTCCCAGGAGACAATGGCAACAGTACTGGCCAAGTTTCAGGAGACCCAGCGCATGGAGGAGGAACAGTATTTGGGCTTCAGGGAGGAACTCCGAACCATCAGCTCCACCCTGGGCACCATCGTAGGGGTGCTGAAGGAAGTACTCAACACCAGGAGGGACACTGTGGCACTACAAGGGGCCCCTGACACTAGCATGGACGATGAACTGCCCACCACCTCCGCCAGCGCTAGTGGACAGGACACCCTGCCACAGGACCACCACACCAGCACCCCACCGCCTGCAGATGGAGAACCACCCCGCAAACTGGCCCTGAGATCCAGGAACAAGACAGAGAACGATGCCAAGACCCCCGCCAAGAAATGAGACCACCCTGATTGTCATCCTACTGTCCCACTTTGTCACCCTGTCCATACTTTAACTGCTCCAGCTCCACTTCCTATGCCCATATGGGCAATGCACCTGTCAGACTAATAGACTGGACTCTGCCATGGACACTCCTCCTCCATCACCCCTCACCATTTAACTTTCCCCTCCAATATTTTGCATTTAAATAAACACACCTAAAGCACAAAATGATCTGGAGTCTGTCTGTGATTTCGAAATAGTGTATTTGCAATTACAGTGACAAGATGTTTTTGAAATAGTAACATACCTATTTCACACAGCTCTAGTCCATGAGGAATTTAAGCAGATGACACACAGTGGGACCCACATCTGTGAAACCGTAAGGGAAAGTGACAACTCAGTGACCATACACTGGGTGAAAACGACAGACAGGATAGAGGTAGTAGTGTAAAAGTACATGTAGTAGGCATGATTGTATTCTCACCTGTGTTTCACTGGAGGAAATATTGCTGGATCACTGAGTCCCTGCTCTGCATGTCTTCTTCCTCTGCTTCATCCTCATCACTGCCCACAGGCTCCACAGCTGCCACAACACCGCCATCTGGACCATCCTCCTGCAGAAAAGGCACCTGTCGTCGCAAAGCCAAGTTGTGAAGCATACAGCAGACCACGATGATCTGGCACACCTTCTTTGGTGAGTAGAATAGGGATCCACCTGTCATGTGGAGGCACCTGAACCTCGTCTTCAGGAGCCCGAAGGTCCACTCGATCACCCTCCTAGCTCGCCCATGGGCCTCATTGTAGCGTTCCTCTGCCCTGGTCCTGGGATTCCTCACTGGGGTCAGTAGCCATGACAGGTTGGGGTACCCAGAGTCACCTGCAAATGGCGAGGGACAACTGTAAGACACACACTAACCTGTAGGGATAACCCCAGACAACCATTCCCACTCTCTTGCTTCCAGGGGCTCACCTAATAGCCACACACAGTGCCTCTGGAGTTGACCCATCACATAAGGGATGCTGCTATTCTGCATGATGTAGGCGTCATGCACTGAGCCAGGGAACATGGCATTCACATGGGAGATGTACTGGTCTGCCAAACATACCATCTGTACATCCATAGAATGATAACTCTTCCGGTTTCTGTACACTTGTTCACTCCTGTGGGGGGGGGGACCAAAGCCACATGGGTCCCATCAATGGCACCTATGATGTTGGGGATATGTCTCAGGGCATAGAAATCACCTTTCACTGTAGGCAAATCCTCCACCTGAGGGAAAACGATGTAGCTCCGCATTTGTTTCAGAAGGGCAGACAACACTCTGGACAATACGTTGGAAAACATAGGCCATGGCCACAGTTGTTTGAAATGAGCCACTTGCAAGGAAATGGAGCACTGACAGCACCTGCACTTGAGGGGGGATTCCTGTGGGATGGCAGATTGCTGACATCAGTTCTGGCTCCAACTGGGTACACAGTTCCTGTATTGTGGCACGGTCAAACCTGTAGGTGATTATCAAATGTCGCTCCTCCATTGTCGACAGGTCCACCAACGGTCGGTACACCGGAGGATGCCGCCATCTCCTCACATGTCCCAGCGGACGGTGCCTATGAAGGACAACAGCGAGCACAGAGTCAAACAATTCAAAGGTGGCCTGTATGTGTGTTGAGACTAGGCCTAGGTATGTGTGACCCAGTTGAAAATGAGGCCATGTGGGCCCCTGAAATGGCGGCTGCCTGACCTCTAAAGTGGGACAATGGGATGTGAGCTAACTGCGCTGGCGTTGTATACCATTGTGGTAGGCTGTCGGAGACCGCGGCGCAATGCTGCATTGGTTAACATTGGACCCTCTGGGTCCCAGGAGCCAATGACGATGTACGCCGCAGACGTGACCGCCATTTTCTATCACTTCAATCACTCGATACCTGATCTTCGACAGGAGAGAACCTACACTGCAAGTGCTGCTGTGACCTCAGTCTGGAAGAGACAATGGCTCGTGCGTCTGGGGAAAGGGCCCCTGCCTTCACATTGGAGGAGTTGGAGAAGCTTGTTGATGGGGTCCTCCCCAGTACACGCTACTCTACGGTCCTCCAGACAAACAGGTAAGTACACAGGGAGCATGTTGTATGGGCTATGCCTGTGTGGAGAGGGCTGGATGTAAGAAGGAAGGGGGCAGAGTGCTGCGTGCATGTAAGACGGTGAGTGCATGTACCACATGGCAAGGGTAGGGATGGGGGCCACTCACTTTGACGGTGCAGTTGGTAATGCTTCTCTTCTTCCCCTGTACATTTCATGTAGGTCAGCGCCCACCAGAAGAAAGATATTTGGCGTGCCATCGCCAAGGACGTCCGGACCCTGGGGGTCCACCACAGACGGAGCACCCACTGCCGGAAAAGATGGGGGGACATTCACCGCTGGAGCAAGAAGACGGCGGAGGCTCAGCTAGGGATGGCCTCCCAACGTGGGAGGGGTGCCCGTTGAACCATGACCCCCCTGATGTTCAGGATCCTGGCGGTGGCCTACCCGAAGTTGGATGGGCTCTTGAGGGCATCACAGCAGACACAAGGGGGTGAGTACACTCTCATTCAGCTGACTTTGTACGCAGTGGAGTTGTCTGGGTGGGGGAGGAGGGCTGTGGGTTTCCCTAGGCCAGGGCGAGTTCCGTAGGCTAGGCCCCTCCGTAAGGCATGGCCCTGTGGCCCCCCACCCCACCTCCGTAGAGTGCCAAGTACAGCAATTCAAGCCCCTGTGTCATCTATGTGTGCAGATGTCGTCCATTGCCTTGTAGGCCATTTCCCAGGAATTGCACTGTGGAGCCCAAGAGTGCGGCGTAGTGCAGGGGGCCTCTGTGTCTGTGTTGTCCACCAACGGTAGCGGTAATCCATGCACTCAACATGTCTTTCTTCTGTCCCCACCCCCCTTATTCTGGTCTTCCTGTTCTTGTGTGCATTAGCATCATCAGGCAGAGGAGCAGTGGCACCGGAGCACGAGGGAGCTGCATCCCACATGGCCCTGGAGGGTGTGACTACGGAGTCGGAATTCACCAGTGGGACGGAGGGCGAGGGGAGCTCCACGGCGGGGACAGGAGCTGACACCAGCGACACGGACTCGTCCTCTGATGTGAGCTCCCTTGTGGTGGTGGCAACATCTGTGCCCCCCGCATCTACAGGTACAGCTGCCACCCCCCCTACCAGCACCGCCCTCCCAGCAGCCCCTCAGCCTTCGCCCCGTGCCCGCTCACCCAGGAGGGTGGGCACCACTTTCGCCCCAGGCACCTCAGGCCCTGCCCCAGTCACCCCTGCTGCCCTCAGTGAGGAGGCCATTGACCTCCTCAGGTCCCTCACTGTTGGGCAGTCTACCATTTTGAATGCCATCCAGGGTGTAGAGAGGCAGTTGCAACAAACCAATGCATTCCTGTAGGACATTCATTCTGGTCAGGCGGCCCTTCACCGAGCTTTTCAAACTCTGGCCTCAGCACTGATGGCAGCCATTGTCCCCGTCTCTAGCCTCCCCCCTCCAACTTCCTCCACCCAGACCCAATCTCATGTACCTCTGCCTATCCCAAGCACACCATCAGACCAGCCTGCACATGCCTCAACACACAAGGGAAGCTCAGGCAAACATAAGCAACACACATCCCACAGGCATTCACGCAAGCAACACACACATGCAGACACACCAACATCCACTGCCTCCACTGTGTCCCCCTCCTCATTGTCTCCCTCCTCCCTCCCAGTCTTGTCTACACTCACACCTGCATGCACTACCTCTACAGCCACTACGTCCCTCACCAGCACACCCACCAGCACACCCCGCTCATGTGCAGTCACCACCCCCACTACCATTCACACGTCCCCTGTGTCCTCTCCCAGTGTGTCTGTGACACCCCCTCCCAAGATACACAAACGCAGGCACACACCCACCCAACAGCCATCCACCTCACGACAGCCTCCAGTGCATGCACCTCCACCCAAAGTCACGAAACGTACACCTCCTACTACCACCACCTCTTCCTCCACTCCCAAACCCCCTCCAGCTACCCGTCCCAGTGTGTCTAAAAGAATTTTCCTGTCCAGCCTTGACCTTTTTCCCACACCTCTCCCACCCCGTCCATGTCATAGGTCCCGAAGTAGCACCTCAGCCACAACATCTACGGGACCAGTGGTGCCGGTTGTCACAGGTATGTGGAGTGCACCGCCCACCAGGACAGCCAGTGTGGCACGGAGCCACAGCACAGCCAGTCCCCCCCGTGAAGCATCAGAAGTTGGCCAGTGCCTGGCGGGAGAGGGGGAAGACTCCAGCCACCAAAGCCGCTCCCAGGGGTCCCAGTGGGAGTGTGGAGTCAGCTGTTACACCTCCCAAGGTGGGGAAGGGCCACAAGAAACCCGGCAAGTCTGGGAAGAGCTGCATGGCGGAGAAGACCGCCATCATCCCCTCTGCCCATGAGGCCACCGCCAGCCCCATCCCAGCTGCCCAGGAGGGCCCCGCCAGCCCCATCCCAGCAGGAGGGCCCGCCAGCCCCATCCCAGCTGCCCAGGAAGGCCCCGCCAGCCCCATCCCAGCTGCCCTGGAGGGCCCCGCCAGCCCAGGTGCCCAGGAGGCCACCGCCAGCCCCAGCCCAGCTTGCCAGGAGTCCACCGCCAGCACAAGCCCCGCTGGGCCATGAAGGACCGCCAGCACAAGCCCCGCTGGGCCATGAAGGACCGCCAAATCAAGCACCACTGAACAGGGCACCGCCAAATCAAGCACCGCTGGGCCGGGCACCACCAACTCAAGCACCGCTGAACAGGGCACTGCCAACTCAAGCACCGCTGGGCCGGGCGCCGCCAACTCAAGCACCGCTGAACAGGGCACCGCAAAATCAAGCACCGCTGGGCCGGGCACCGCCAACTCAAGCACCGCTGAACAGGGCACCGCCAAATCAAGCACCGCTGAACAGGGCACCGCCAAATCAAGCACCGCTGGGCCGGGCACCGCCAAATCAAGCACCGCTAAACAGGGCACCGCCAAATCAAGCACCGCTGAACAGGGCACCGCCAAATCAAGCACCGCTAGCCCATGAGCGGCAGGGGCACTGACGCAACTGGGTCCGTCACGGGGTGAGTGATGCACTCTGGGCACCAGTTCCCCTCCAGAACCAGTGGAGACATGCATCCACTACCTCTGCCCTTCACAGGATGAAGCACTCTGGGCACCAGTCCCCCTCCAGAACCAGTGGAGACTGTTATCCACTTGAGAGACTGTGGCTTTGCACTCCCCAGGATATGTCAGTGGGCAAACCACCCACTGGAGAGACTTGAGAGACTGTGGCTTTGCACTCCCCAGGATAATGCAGTGGGCAAACCACCCACTGGAGAGACTTGAGAGACTGTGGCTTTGCACTCCCCAGGATAATGCAGTGGGCAAACCACCCACTGGAGAGACTTGAGAGACTGTGGCTTTGCACTCCCCAGGATTGAACAGTGGGCATTGAGCCCCCTTGTGGATCTGGCGTTGTGCACTCATCCGGCTGAGGTGCCCCCTCTTCCGTTCCCCCTGAGGTGCCTGTTGTATTTCTATCTGATGCCCCTGCAGTGTTCTCTCTGTTTTGATCGGGTATCAAGTGTGGGCCTCGCCCATGCATTTTGGGCCCAGTGGTCCACGGACTATAAATGGTGCAATACCTGGACTTGTATTATTGGTGTATATATTTGTTTATAGTGTATATATATTTTTGAGTACTGGATTTTAATATATTACAATGGTTACACTCATTTCCTTTTGTCTTTGCATTCTTCCGGGGGGCTTGAGGGGTGTAAACTGTAATGTATCAACATGTATTAGTGTGTGTGTGTTGTAGAGGGTGGGGATGGGGGTGTTGCGTGTGTGTGTCCCTGTTTTTTGCCTCCCCCCTCCCCTGTGTCGTAAGTGCAGTGCTCACCGTGGTGTTCGCCGCCGGCGTTCGTGCTCCTGGTAGAGGAGCAGGTAGAATTTGGAGTTCCGGTTCCATGGTGTCCTCGTTCCTCGTGGGGTGTGTAGAGGTGAGCGTTTTCCCTTCGGAATTCCTGTTTCCGCTGTGTTTTAATCTGCGCCAATCCCGGAAAAGGTGGCGGATTGGCCTGTCATAATAGTGTGGGCGGTACATTGTCTCCGGCCTGTCTGTTGGCGGTGACCGCCAAGCTGTTTGTTTGTACCGCCGTGGCGGTCGGAGTGTTAAAGTGGCTGTCTTTGTTGGTAGTTTCCGCCACGGTCGTAATTGCAAGTTTTTTACCGCCGGCCTGTAGGCAATCTTACAGCCGCTTTAACACCGTCTGCCAGGGTTGTAATGACCACCTTAGTTTTTTGGTTTTTCAGCATTTCATAAATAATACTGCAAGCAGTGCAATAAGACTTAGAACGTGCACCTGACTATAAAAGAACAATGGAAGAGGCATGCAAACGCCTACACCCACCCAATCAAGCACATGGGGCAATTGCATGACATTCCCATATTCAGAAGAAATCACAATGATGAACACAGTAAAACTCCCACCCTCCCCATAGTTTGTAGCATTTGCGTGAGCATCCCCTGCTTTTGTATGTGACCCTTTCTCCCGCCATGTATGTCCATTCCTCTCTTCCATTCCAGCAATGTCGGGCTTCAGACACTCCCTAATGTCATGCCACGTCCCGCTTGGCAACTACCAACCTTAAATTGCAAAACAGTTGTACCTTGGGGGTGTCAACATCTCTTGCCACTCCCAACAGGATATACTTGGGGTTGAGAGGAATGGTTGCACCTACCACCCTACCCAATTCTCTTGTGTCCAGTACTGCTGAATAGCCGGGCAGCTCCATAGCATATGTATGTAGGAACTTCTCTCGTCCCCACATCGGAGACAGTCCGGGATGCCACCTTTCCCATCCTGTGCAGCCAGTCCCTTCCATAGTACACCTGGTGAAGGATTTTCAGTTTTATCAAGTGCAGGCAAGATGTTATTGCCACCTCCCTTGGGTGCTTCAAAGCTGCATTCCAGTCCTTGTCCTTTAGCCTCCCCACCACCCCAGGCACCACAATTCCCTCAGTCTGGATAGTCTGTCTGAAATATTGTTATTAAGTGTTTTGTATGTGAGGGATTTAGCCTTGGAAGACATTCCTTCACAGTATCTGACCCTCCAATTGGGCGAATTCAGGTAAGTCCATCGTCTCTATGCCCTCCGTCCGCCAAGCATGCCGCAGCTGGGCATATTTCAAAAATTGCTTGCCGTGCATAGAGTACTGTCGTCGGTGAGATGCAAACATCAGCTCACCACCCTCAAGGAGATCCCCTCAATTTCCCAATCTCTTTCGAACATGCTCCCCTACCAGAGTGATGTCCTGCGTGTCAATTTGCTTGTCGAGCCCAAACTTCCGGTGGCTGTCTACCAGGCCTCTGTTGCAGCAGTCGTTGAAGTTCATTTCCCCCATACAGAAAGTGGAGGTAGATGCGGCTATTAAACTAGTTGCATTCCAACTTATTGGGGAAATGGTCTTCAGGGCAAATGGCCATTCATTTACCGCCACCTTGTGCACTGCCTATTAGTAAGCCTTAACTGCTGGGAGTGTGATTCCCCCAATGTAGGGGTTTCTTGGGAGAGGGCTATTCTAGAGTGCTTACCACACCACAGCAGATCATCACAGGAATTGGGTAGTAGGTATTCTGCTTGGTGAATAACAGCTGCGAGAGTGTAATCATTTGGAACCAGGCTGCTCTTCCCAATAATGTGAGAGGCAGCGCTTGCCAGCGATCTACACCATCTTGAAAAGTGCAAATCAATCTCTCTCGAGATCTCTGGTGACACATTGCTCCTGATGCGGCATCACATACATGCCCAGATATTGGAAACCCTTGGTCACCACCTGGAGCACGTGAGGGACACCGGTGGGGTCCAAAGGGATGTAGAGATGGCAGAGCACCAACTTATTCCAATAAATATGATAGCCGGTGTGAGCCCCGTAGGACTCAAAGGTATTTAGGATCATCGGTATGGCGGTCTTGCGTTCGGTGACATACAGCATGATGTCGTCGGCATAGCAAAGCTTCTTTTCTGTTTGTGAACTTTCATATCTACCTTTGTACATAACAGCCCAATTCATTAGCTAACAGTGATCGTTTTGTAAATAGAAACATTTGCAAAATTAGATCAAAACATTTATGCAACTATCATTCATTATGAAAAACATGTCCATGGAAAGGTCAGGAAATAAACAGTTTATGTAAATTAAGCATTCTTTAGTCATGTCAGCTTGTCAGGCAATATTCAGGCCTAGTATGAGTAAATATGGTTGCCTTCTACAATGTTTGCATTTAAATGCATTTATTTTCATTAAAGCCTACACATTAATTATGCACATTATTTTAAAACTGCATTATTTTTCTTGACATTGTAAAATGCTTCAACATGGGCTACACCACCAATTTACACTGGGCTTAGAGCCCCCCTACTGCTTTCATTGATAGGCTTTATTGTCACTGTCATTTGCTTCTAAGAAGATGGCTTTTCATCCACTTCCTTTTTAGGGTTTTGCTTGCGTCGCATGCGCTTGCACATGTGTTTCGCTTGCAAGACGCTTTAGGAGTCAGAAAAGAGCTCGAAGCCCCGTTCACGTCATGTCAGTTGTCTTTTATTGGTTCATGGGCTTGCCTGTTAAAATCTGCTTGCTTTCATTAGTGGAAGGCATGCATACGTCAAGCCTTTTCCAGTGGTTAGTCCTTCTCAAGCGCAGCGACCAAGTACTGAAAACATGCGAGGCTCGCTGTTTCCCATCCGGTTTATGGACTACTTTTTATCTTTTGTTCGCAGCGCGATCTCGCTTGGCAAAACATCGACGATGTTACATAGTTAATTGCACTTTTGCTGGTTATGTAGATAATTGCACTTTTGCAGATAGGTTTCATTACGAGTGAACTGTAGCAGCGCGATCACGCTGTTTTTTTATTTTATTGTGGAAAGAAAAATCCGGTTGGGAGCTTACAACTGCCAATAGCAGCGCGATCACGCTGTTTTTTTCTTTCAATGTGCAAAGAAAAATCCGGTTGGGAGTTTACAACTCCTAATAGCTGTAACTCGGAGAAATGCGAGACCTTAGTGCATTGCAAATGCTTGTTGTTCTTATTCCTTCCCTGGACCATATCCTCTTTAACATCTTTGATATTTGCTCACTTGTATCCTTCCACTACTCACTTTTCACTTTCAGAGAACTACTTTTTCCTTTCTCATTAAGCATTTCTTTGGAGTGCATGTGTTTTCTTCTTTGTGTGAGTCTCCTGTGCAAAGTACCTGCCTCCCCGGCACTCTGTACTCTTCTCTCTCTCTCTCTCGTTTGCTTCTTCCCCTGTGCTCTACGTTGCTTTTTCTCTTGTGTACCTATCCCCCCACACTCAATGTTGCTTTCTCTCTCGTGTGCTGCTTTTCTCTTCCTTCCCGCATCTGTCTTTATTTTACACCCTCCCACTCCCCGTTGCTTCCCTGTAACCTTCTGTTACATTGTATCCTCACACTTCACCAATTGACACCCACTGTCCTTTTTTGTTGTTTTAATTTGTTTTGGAGCACCCTGTGGCAAATAGCTGTCAACACCACTTCCTACTAAAAAGCTATTTCGCTCTAGTAATATTTTTTTATTTTTATTTAGCGATCTATTTTGAATCTGTAAAAAAAAAAAAAAAGTAGTTCCCTCATCATTTCATAGGCGTGCGCAGTGAGTGACGCATGCACGTCCACATGTTATCCCACATGTGCATGCCTACAAAATGATGCAGCAGCGTTATCACATCTTCTTTTTTACATTTTTTTCCCTTTCTTTTGGCGATGCTGCAGAGCATCGGCAAACAGCACTAGCAAAGCCAACAGCTCTTAAAGCTGTGCCAATGTGTGTTATGTTTACTCCGTACAGAAGCCAAATCTGTTGGATGTTCCTTGGTATTTTTTCCCAGCAATGTTCCTCTCCTTTTTGGTGGTAAGTAATAGCTCATCTTTTTACAAATTTTTCATTTTAATTTTTTTTTCTTCTTGTAAACCTTTTAACTGTTTAACTCCCTTTTTCACTTATCACTCAGCTTTTACAAACCAATTATTTTGTACTCTACCTCTGTATTGAAGATTTGTTTCACTAATTCCTCGAACTATACTTTTATGTGAAGTCAGATACCTGAGTTCGAAGTACCCTGTTTCTATAATGAAACCGAGAATATCAATGCAACATGCAGATATTACCTATTGATTACAAACATTCCTTCGGAATGTGGTTTTCTTTTAGCATAAGGCGTTGTCTTTTTCTGTAGAGAGTACTTTTTTAATTTTGCGTATTTTCTGGTAATGATCAGAATAACTTGAATAGTCTATTGTGTCGCCTCGCTGTTGAAAATAGCAGTTGTTATCTTACATTGTTCGAATTTATTAAGACTTGTCCCCATAGAATCCTTCCTGCGAGTTGTCACCCATCACCTTCTATTTTTGAGAGCCATGTTCCTTTTTCACGGTACCATTTAAAAGCAAATAAAACGAAATCGGTATCGACGTGTATACACAGATTTAAAGCCCTAAGCACGTTAATGCTTTCCTAAACAAAAGTTAAGTGAAAACATTGCTCACAAAATGAAACTTAAGCATAAAAGCGAATTGCAGAGACACATTGCATAGCCATCAGCCCGTGGCTTGGGTCTCAGGCCAATGGAGTACATTTATTTGCTTAGGTTTATAGTGTGTTGGTTTTGGACTCTTAAACATTTGAATAAATGCAGATGGAAAGTGTTATTCTAGGGGAAGTTTTTAAATTGTGTGTTGGAACTTAGGGTGGAGAATTCACGGAGTGACATTTGTATATCAGCATATTCTTTGTCTTGCTAGAGCATTTTATCCTTAGAAAAAAGGTATTTCTGCTACTCATGTGGCTAGTAGTATTGTATGAGAGAGTGTAATGAAACTACAGAAATTATGCATGTTTTTAAAATCTCTATATACGCCAGCTGTTCTCAATAAAAATGGTATCTGAATTGGTGTCTGGGCAGATACGTTTCTGTGCAAGATCAACTAGCAGAAGCATTGAAATGTTCAAGGAAATTTTGTGGGGTGCGGGCACATTAGTTGGACAGTCAGTCAATGGCATTCCAAAAGGCTGAATTTTAAATAAACATTTAATTTCTTTGAGGAATTTTGTACCGTTCCAGTAAAGCCTCATCCAGCCTATTTTTAGGTGCTTACATGTCCAGTTGTTTAGATATCTGAGACTGAGTGGAAAAGAGTGGGTGTTGGTAGTACATGGAAAGCGTGACCTCAAGAGAGAAGTTTGGTCCAACTTCGCTACTGTAGTTAGGTGTGGAGCGAACACCTGTAGGCGTCAGTAGGAAGGGGAAGATGGTGTCAAATTGTCTTTGTTAAATCTCCTTAATTTGAGTAAGGCTACACCGGCTTTACTCTCCTGACCGTCAGCACACAGCCAAAATTTAGTTGAAAGCCTTCTTAAATAGCTTGATTTTTGGGGTCTCACACCTGTGTTCACCTTGTTCTTTTACTTCGTTTGTTTAGGAGCCAGGGCATCCATCTTATCACATTAAAATCCATGCTGTTGACCTATATCCAGAGCTCCAATTGCCTAAAGCTCTGAAATCACTATGGGTCAGATGTATCAAGGTTCTCATTTGTGAATACCAAATAGCGATTTTTACAGAATTGCTAATTGGGATTCTCAAAATGTGATATAACCAGACCATCGCAGAATTTTTGCAATTTCTTAAAATTTGCGATTGAAAATAGTTTTTGGAAATCGCAAATTGTGATTTTTGTATTCTGGAGCAACTTGATGACATCACAACCAGGAAGTAAGTCAGTGCATGCTGTATCCAGAAGCCTGAGCCACAGGAGCAGGCAGAGAGACCCAGCACAGCACCAGGGTGTTACTCAGGTGAATCAGCCAGGACCAGAAAAAACTATGGCCACCGATGGGAATGGGAAGGACAAAAGAGAGAGAAAGCGTAAACTGAAATTCAGTGAGCAACAATTGGAGGTGCTCACAGAAGAGGTGGTCAAGAGCTATGACCAGTTATTTGGCAAACACTCACTACAGGTCCCAGGAAGTGAGAAGAGGAAAATGTGGACTGACATCCAGACCAAAATATGCGCAGTGGGTGTTGCGCAGCGTTCCATCAAGGAGATACGCAAGTGCTGGTACAACTTGAGATCACGTGCCAAAGAGAGGGTAGCAAGCAGGCTGAAGGAGGCAAGGAGCACTGGAGGAGGATCAGCCACCCAGACACTGTCCACCCTCAGGGAAGACATGGTGGAGTCAACACTGCTCCCTGAAGCAGTTAGTGGTGTCACTGACATTGACACCTCAGGCACACCCGACACCAGCAAAGGTAAGGGTAGCAATGATTTGAATCACCATATGTGCATGTACAAATGCCCCTTAGAAAACTACAATGGCACTATGCACAGTGATAAGTAGTCCATTCCACATATTCCATTCAACACAGCAATGCCTTATGAAAGTAGTAGTTCATAACCCAAAAGTGCATCTACTACATAAATAACAATATAGTGTAAAACCAATGAGAAAAATAACGCAACAGACAATTAGAGACACTATGCCAGGGGAAATGTTTATCATGAAAGTAACAAATCCAAGGTGAACACCATGAATGACATGCTGCGCATTGTTGTTGCAGATGTTCTGATCCTAACACAGCAGAAAGTGGAAATAGGGGAAATGACAAAAGTCAGCCGCAGTCTGACCAAACACCAGTGAGTCCATCGTACAAGCACCAATTAGACGCAGGGCAAGAGTGCTACCCCTCCCTGAGTTTACCCTGGACTCTGAGTAATTGCAAGAAGAAGTACCCACACCACCTCCAGAGGTTAGAAGCACCGACAGACAGCAGTCCCTTTTCCAGCATCAGTCTACTCCCCTCAGGAGGCATTGAGAAGAAGGCAGACAGTGCACAGAGGAAGGTGACGGCCCATCACCGTTTGGTGCCCTTGAGGCATCCATGTTGAAAGTGCAGCGCCTGCAATGGAAACACATGAGATCAATGCACAGGCAGTTGGTGTCTATCGATCACAACATGGGAACAATACACAGGCAGTTGGTGTCTCTCAATAACAACATCTGCAAGCTGCATGAGGGACAGCAAGCTACAGCAGAACACATAAGGGAGATGACAAATGCCATTAGGGAACTCTGCACTGTAATGCAGCAGAAGCATGTCACCCACCGTAGGTGCCATCACCAATTGATGGGCAGGTTGCGTGGGTTCAGCAGATCTGTCAGTCGGCTCACTACCTCAACTGCTTTGGTGTCACAACGTGCAGTGGGTATGCAAGTGGAGATGGCACATTGCGGTCGGGACATTGCACGAGGATTGGTGCAAGTCACTAATGTACTGGAGACAATGCAAACAGCCCGGAGTGCTACAATCAGCGAACTGGGTGGTCGGGATAGTGAGGAGCTCTCTAGCCTCAGTAGTGTCACAGCCCCTGTGATGGATCCTATGGGTCGCAGTTCTAGACACAGTACTGTCTCTGATCCGCAACAAGAGGTGCCACTGAGACCACTGAGTGTTCAAGTGGAGTGCGTGGACATAAAAAGTAATGTGGAGAAATACAGGCGACTTGCATATCATATGGCAATGCATTGATACAAGGTTTGTTAGTAGTGTCAGACTGTAACTGGGACCTGATTGTGTATTCTGTATACCCATGTCCTATTCACACTTATATAACATGAAGTCAAGGCAATAACTGTCATACCTACAGCAGTAAATGAAAGTAGATGTTGTGTTGTCAATACTTACATCATAAATAGTTGCACGTAATCTCAGCACGTCTTTGTTTGCCCTCTGCTGCACTGGTTCTGTCTCCTAGGTGAAGGGGTGGCAAGGGGTCGATAACCTCATCGGAGCCTGGCTCTGTGGGTTCCACTGGTATGCCTCATGTTGTTGCGATGTTGTGCAGCATTGCAGATGTGGCCACGATTTTGCAGGTGGTTTCCGGACTGTTTTGCAGTGCTCCCCCACTCTTGTGCAGGCATCGGAAACAACTCTTCAGCAGGCCGAAGGTCCTCTCAATCGTGCTACGTGTCCTCCTGTGTGCTGCATTGTATCTCCTTTCACTTGGCGTGGCAGGATTGAGGTAGAGTGTTAAGATGAAGGACCGCACTGAATATACACTGTCTCCTAGAATGAAAGGAGAGTAAAATGAGTTATTATCTGTGACATCACATAGACGTGATGCAACATTGTTCACGGTTACATTACCAAGTAGGTATCCTTCGCCAGACTCCCCATCAAGAAGTCTTGTGTGTTTTCCACTGTACCTGAAGATGTATGAATCATGTGTGCTACCTCGGTATCTGGCCACAAGATCCGTTATTATGTTGGAGGAATTGCATATGACCTGGATATTCATGGAATGTGTACACTTCCTATTCTGATATACATACTCTGTGGTAGATGGTGGACATATTGCTACATGTGTGCTACATGTGTCCCATCAATGCAGCCAATGACAGGTAGAAATTGGTCTTCCTGGTAGAAATCAAATTTGGTGCTTTGCAAATCCTGTGGGGTGTTGGGGAATTTTATGTGCATATGGATTTTGGTTAACATGGCATTTAGGAATGCACTAAAGAAGCATGAAAATGCACTTTGAGATACACCTCCAGCTGCTGCTATGACCCCTTGATGGCTTCCTGAGGCTAAGAGGTGAAGGGAGCCTAATACCTGCACATGAGTGGGTATGGCATTGGTTCTGTGTGTGTGTGTGTGTGTGTCGCTGTAGTAGGGGTTGTAAATCAGCTATCAAGTCAAGTATTATGGCAGAGTTGAACCTGTACTTGTCAAAAATCTCCTCCTCTGTCTGTTCAAATAGGGTAATGCGTACTCTAAAAATTTGCTCCTGTCTCCTCCTCCCTCTTCAAACCTGCCAGGATCCTCATCGCCATGACGTAGAGTGCAGCCATTGTTGAAAAGAGCTGATGCATTCTGGGCCTCTTTATATAGGTTGCACCTGTTTACCACCCGATTTCAATTCATGGTAAATTGCACATGCAAAAACCCATTTTGAGACTAATCACAATTTGAGAATGCTTGATACATTGAATTTCGATTTGGTATTTGCGAATCGCAGATCTAGTCACAATTTTAAGGAATCCGTATTTTTGTGATTCCTTAATATTGCACTGCGAATGCCTTTCATACATCGTGAAAGGTGATTTTGCATTTGCAAACAGTGGATTTTATCGATTCGCACCGTTTGCGAATACAAACTCCTTTGATACATCTAGCCCTAAGTCTTGCGTGAATGAGTTTCCCACAAGGATGTTTTTCAGATTTTAAATATTTAAGAATCTTTACTGTCACACTTGTTATGAGGCTGTTGCAAATTGTTAATTTTAGGCAGTCTTTAATTGGTGTGCAGATTTGTTGAATTTATTGACACAGCTTCCAGAGTTATTTAACATATAGACTCCTCTAACTGTAAAGTGGTTGTTTTAATTAACCCACAGGGTGCCGGGGCGAGCTTGTCTCGTTGTGGCACACGGTTCCTGTGTGCCCGGACGAGACCAGCTCATCCTGCACCCGCCACATGGGAGGAGCGCTAGCGCTCCCCCGTTGGCCTCCCTCCCACACACCCCAGTCGGGGATGTAAGAGGAATCACTTCCCCTTCCATCCCATCCCCCCAGTGACGTCTGATGATGTCAGTGTGCAAATCACACGCTGACCTCATCAGAGGATACCAGCGCGATCCCGGAAGAGAAATGCAAAAGCATTTCTCTTCCTACCGGGAGGTAGGGCGGGAGGGACATGAAAGGAAAGACATTTCCTTTCCTTTAATTTCTCTCTCAGCATTTCTGCTGCCTGATCGCTATCCGGCCTAATATAAAACCCCTAGACACCAGGGATACATTTGTTTTGTTTATATATATATTTTTTATATGTGGGGATCAACCCCTGAGGCAAGGGTCGCTCCCCGGGGGCGGACAATTATTTTTAGGCCATTTGGCAGATCGGCCTAATATAATTAAATAATCTAATATATTTATTAAATAATATATT
Source organism: Pleurodeles waltl (assembly GCF_031143425.1). Lineage (NCBI taxonomy): Eukaryota > Metazoa > Chordata > Amphibia > Caudata > Salamandridae > Pleurodeles > Pleurodeles waltl. Next base: position 1,055,523,822 of record NC_090444.1, on the reverse strand, counting down.
TATTTTTAATATAATTCAAATATTTTTAGGCCGATCTAAACCTCTAGTCATCAGGGATATATTTTTTAATTTACTTTATGTTTTTATGTATGGGGAACGACCCTTTAGGCAAGGGTCGCTTCCCTGGGGGGCAAATTGTATTTAGGCCATGTCTGCCCCCCTTGGGGGCAGATCGGCCTATTTTTGTTAGGCCAATCTGCCCCCAAGGGGGTCAGAAACCACTAGACACCAGGGATTGGTGTGTGTGTGTATGTGTGTGTTTTGTTTGGGGGGCATCCCCTTGGGCAAGGGTTGCTCCCCATGGGGGCACATTACTGTTGGCCATATCTGCCACCCCAAATAAATGGGGCCAAAGTTGTTCTGCCCATCAGTGGGCAGATTGGGCAATTACCCCTGATCCACACCCCGGGGGGCAGAAAGTCTACTAGATGCCAGAGAATAATAAAAAAAATAGTGGGGTGGTGGCTACCAACCAGTATGGGCCTGGTTATGCCCCCACTCCAACTGAAGGGGGTAAAAGTCTTTCAGCCCCCCGCACTCTAAAACATCTTATCCCACGGCAAGCAAGAGGACATTTGATTATTTGGGGTTTTGGTTTTACATTTGGGCCATGAGAGCTCAGTAACTCTCAAAATCGTCCCACTTGGAATGGTGAGGGCTGCACTTTTTGGACTTTGGGACCCTTCCATGTAGAAAAATCCACAAGACCTAGACACATCTGAAAACTAAACATCTAGGTGATTCCAGGGTGGTGTGCTTCACAGGCACCCACACTTTTTCTTACCCACTATGCCCTGCAAACCTCCAACTTTGCTGGAAATCACACATTCTTCCCACATTTTTGTGATGGAACCTTCCGGAATGTGCAGGAATCCAAAAAATCCCTACCACCTAGCATTGTCTCCTCTAGACCGATAAAAATTCTGCTGCACTTGTCAGCCTAAAAATGTTTTTTTTTTCAAACTGCACTTTTGGACCTGCTTTGGTTCCCCCTCAATTTTGACGTGTTTTTGGCTCTTCCCTGTCACAAGCACTTGGCCCACCTACACAAGTGTGGTATAATTTTTACTGGGAGACAGAGGGGAACGTTGGGTGGTAGGAAATTTGTTCTGGCGCGGTGATCCCACACAGAAATGTGGGAGAAATGTGATTTTTTTTTAGCTAAATTTGAGGTTTGCTGAGGATTCTGGGTAAGAAAACATTGGGGGATCCACGGAAGTCACACCTCCCTGGAGTCCCTCGTTTATCTAGTTTTCAGAAATGCCTGGGTTTGGAAGGTTTCCCTAGATTGCTGCTGAGCTCAGGACCAAAAACGCAGGTGCCCCCTCGCAAAAACAGGTAGATTTGAATTTGATAATTTTGATGTGTCCAAATAGTGTTTTGGGGCATTTCCCGTCGCGGGTGCTAGGCCTACCCACACAAGTGAGGTACCATTTTTATCGGGAGACTTGGGGGAACGCTGGGTGGAAGAAAATTTGTGGCTCCTCTCAGATTCCAGAACTTTCTCTCACTGAAATGAGAGGAAAAAGTGTTTTTTTGGCCACATTTTGAGGTTTGCAAAGGCTTCTGGGTAACAGAACCAGGTGCAAGCCCCACAAGTCACCCCATCTTGGATTCCCCTAGGTGTCTAGTTTTCGAAAGTATGCAGGCTTGGTAGGTTTCCCTATATATGCCGGCTGAACTAGAGGCCAAAATCCACAGCTAGGCACTTTGCAAACTTTGCAAACAGCTCTGTTTGCTTTTGGAAAATGTGATGTGTCCATGTTGTGTTTTGGGGCATTCCCTGTCGCAGTCACTAGGCCTACCCACACAAGTGAGGTGCCATTTTTATCAAGAGACTTGGGGGGAACGCTGGGTGGAAGGAAATGGTGGCTCCTCTCAGATACCAGAACTTTCTGTCACCGAAATGTGAGGAAAAAGTGTTTTTTTGGCCAAATTTTGAGGTTTGCAAAGGATTGTGGGTAACAGAACCTGGTCAGAGCCCCACAAGTCACCCCATCTTGGATTCCCCTAGGTGCCTAGTTTTCAAAAATGCGCAGGTTCGGTAGGCTTCCCTAGGTGCCGGTTAAGCCAGAAGCCAAAATCTACAGCTAGGCACTTGGCAAAAACATGTCAGATTTCAATGTTAAAATGCGATGTGTCCATGTTGCGTTTCCTGTTGCGAGCATTAGGCGTACCCACGCAAGTGAGGTACCATTTTTATCGGGAGACTTGGGGAAACACAGAATAGCAAAACAAGTGTTATGGTCTTTCTCTACATTTTTTTCTTCCAAATGTAAGACCGTATGTAAAAAAGACGTCTATTTGAGAAATGCACTGTAATTCACATGCTAATATGGGCACCCTGGAATTCAGAGATGTGCAAATAACCACTGCTTCTCAACACCTTATCTTGTGCCCATTTTGGAAATAGAAAGGTTTTCTTGATACCTATTTTTCACTCTTTATATTTCAGCAAATTAATTGCTGTATACCCGGAATAGAATGAAAACCCATTGCAAGGTGCAGCTCATTTATTGGCTCCTGGTACCTAGGGTTCTTGATGAACCTACAGCCCTGTATATCCCCGCAACCAGAAGAGTCTAGCTGACGTAACAGTATATTGCTTTAAAAAATCTGACATCTCAGGAAACAGTTACAGAGTAAAACGTGGAGAAAAATGGCAGTTTTTTCACCTCAATTGCAATATTTCTTTATTTCAGCTGTTACTTTCTGTAGGAAACACTTGTAGGATCTACACAAATTACCCCTTGCTGAATTCCGAATTTTGTCTACTTTTCAGAAATGTTTAGCTCTTTGGGACCCAGCATTGTTTTCACACCCATTTCTGTCACTAACTGGAAGGAGGCTGAAAGCACAACAAATAGTAAAAATGGGGTATGTCTCAGTAAAATGCCAAAATTGTGTTGAAAAATGTGGTTTTCTGATTCAAGTCTGCCTGTTCCTGAAAGCTGGTAAGATGGTGATTTTAGCACCACAAACCCTTTGTTGCCATATTCAGGGAAAAAGCCACAAGCCTTCTTCTGCAGCACTTTGTTTCCATTTGTTTTTTTAAAAACGAAATTTTCGCTGTATTTTGGCTAATTTCTTGGTCTCCTTAAGGGGAACCCACAAAGTTTGGGTAGCTCTAGAATCCCTAGGATGGTGAAAAAAATAGGACGCAAACTTTGCGTGGCTAGCTTATGTGGACAAAAAGTTATGAGGGCCTAAGCACGAACTGCCCCAAATAGCAAAAAAAAAAGGCTTGGCACCTGAGGGGGAAAAGACCTGGCAGCAAAGGGGCTAAAGGGGCGTTTCATTTTTTTTTTTTTTTGCTGACCATCAATGCTAACTTGATTTTTACTTCCTATTTCAGTGATCCAGTGCAGTGTTGACAAATTGTTTTGAATGCTGGTTATATGTTGTAATTGATCTGTTGTACCATGCATATAACCTTTTGCTCTTTGGGACTTGTATGCCCTGGGCATTTGTTTCTTTATTTTAGGCATCTGAACTGTTGTTAGCGAATGCTTGTTACTTGGTCTAGCAGTCTCGTAGATGGGGTGTAGTCAGAGTCCATGTTCTGAAGGTATCCTGTTCAGTGACACTTGTGCATCATTCACTTGATCTTGATCTAAATCCTAGATGCCACTATGACCCAATGGTCTGCATTCAGTGCATGCATGATATGGTTCAGTTTTTTTTCTCTTTTGATGTTGTGGTATTCACTGGAGAAGCAAGCGCTTTCCATTGTGGCATCACAGCAATGGAAAATAGCTATTGTTTTACCACTCCTGTGACATTGAAGCAGTGAATAACCAGATTTAGAATCCAGTATTCATGCAACTGGCTGTCAGCTAGTGCCATCCATAACAATTTAACAGTGTAACAGAGCAGGGCTCTACATAGCAAGTAACTCTTTTTTTGAAGACCCATGGTAGCCTGAAACGTAGTGCTTAAAACCTGCAAGCTTTAAAATCCAGGAAATGTTGCCACCAAGGCTGCACCTTTTTTTAGCAAGCCTGGTTAAAGTAAGGTAACTTTTGAGTACCCTAGGTCTTGGTTTCAGGTTGTGAAAAATGTCCTTACAACTAGTGATCAGGTCTGCAACTACATATCTAGGTATAAACAGGGCCACTGGAATTGTGTGACAGTGAAACCCATTGGGTCAACAGTGTTGACTAAAGTATGCATCAAGGAAGTGAAATTATTGGACGTTGTTTATCAAATTATATGGCAGTGTTATCTTACTGTGATGAGCTTTTAAGGCACTTTTGTACAAATGCTATTGCAACACTATTTCAAAATGCACTGTTTTTTTAAAGAAAGAAAAGTGCGCACAACAACCAGATTATTTACCTGCAAATGGTGACTTTGACCTACAGGGAAGCAGAAGAACACCATTTTGTAAATACCATCCATTCTAACACTAGAGTAAAATAGTATGTACACTGTATATTGCACTCCACACAGCAGAGAAGCCTAAATATGCAAATACACTTCTTGTAATAAAAGGTGTACTTCTATGTGATGAAAAAATATTTTAATAAGATGAAATCAAATCAGAACACTTGACTTGGTGATGTGCTAATGATAAATATGTTTCTGAAACCCAATTTTCACAGAGTATTGTTAATACACTATATCAGTGGTGCCCAAACCTTTGACTTCTGTGGACCCCCACTTTATCATTAATGGAACTCAGGGACCCCCACTGAATCATCATTGGAATCCGGGGACCCCCACTGAGCAATTACTGGAAGCATGAGACCTAATTTGTCAATATGTGTTAATATTTATTAATTTTCTAAGCAGTCATTGACCACCTGAGAAGGCTTCACAGAACCCCAGGGGTCCCCGGACCACAGGTTGGGAACCACTGCACTATATAGTTTTATCAGGAAAGCTGCAAGTTAGTGGGAAGGTTTTTGGACATTTTTTTGGAAATGTACTGCCTGTAAATGACAGTGTGCTACCACATCATGCTTTACTAATATATTTATTTAAAGTGAGTGTTTAAACTTCAACTGAAAAACACTCCTGCCCTTGTGGCAATGCTATTAGTAAACAAAGAGGCTCGTCTTGGACTACATTCTTATTATACATGGAGCAAACATTTAGTCTATTTAATGAAACAAAATAGTTTTTTTTGTACAGCAGAAATGCTGAACTCACATACTTGAAGGTGCACTCATATGTGAGAATGAAGAAAAAGGTGTCTGTAAAATAAAATATTTGCCTAGGATCATACAATTTGAGACCCAGTTACGGCTCAAGTACATTTCAATTAGGTTGAGTAGATAATTCAAGTTACTCATCCTGCAGGTATAGTAATAGTTTTATGATTTTTCGAGGCCTGACATAATTGCAGAAGCCCTGCTTACGAGTGTACTAGTTTTCTTCTGGCCAGACAGAGCTTCCTCTTCTTCAGTGCCTTCCCCCCTTGTAGCAGCCTCCTTACGGTTTAAAACATTCCGAGTATAGCTAGAGACAGGCTATCCACAGTCCTTTACAAGGCAGAGAGAATTCTTCCAACTGTCCTGAACAACACTCCCCATTCAGACCTAGACAACCACCTTTCAAGCCACAGCATCTGGGCTCCATCAGCAGGTTACCCATAGACTACCGTCTCTGTGAAATCTGCAGCAGGTATTGGACTATCCATTAACAATTTAGTTTTTAGCATCCTCAGACCATTCCTTAAACGAAGCCCAAAAATGTGGTTACATTTGGTTGCAGTTATACAAATGAATCCAATGAATATCTCTTGACTGCACCCATCCAACCTTCAACCATATATTCAGTTTTTACTATGCATGTCTGACGTATTTTATGCTTTGTGGGCAAAAACGATAAAAAATAACACACATTCTTCTTTGCATTAGAAGCTGACATACAGCATGCCAGCAAGAATTCTGTAAACTTGCATACGATTATTCTACTAATACTTGTCTGGCACTGCACAGTTTACAAACATATGCAAGTTGTTTACTCTTTGCTGTCAGCATTTCAGGCATAGCAATTCCTCACCCAGTTGGAATATTGTGAGCTGCTTTGGAGTCCAGTAGAGCCTATGCAGTATGAGTTTTTGTTTTCCTGAGTGGGACCCGTCCTAAGATTTTATACAGGTTCATTGATAATCACTTGTTCTCTTGAAACCCCATCATTGGCTAGCATTTGGTTCATAGTTGCTCTGCTGACTGATATTTTCTTCCAAAATCTCCCAAAACAAGTTGTATCAGTGTGTCTCTTCCCTTGGAAAAAAACGGAGTTTTCAGTAATAATTTGAAGCCAAATGTAGCTGCACTGCAGGCAAACTTAAGAGTTTGCCACCGAATTCAGCTTTATCATTAACAAGCTTGCCTCTTAAAACACCTTGACAAAGTTGTTGCACATACCCTTAGACTTTGCGACTTACTTATTGTCTACAGGAAAATGAATGGTTTGAAAAGGCAATACATTTAGTATTGATCAATGTTTGAGTACATCTGTGCGTACTACTTACATGTCTTTCCTTGTTTCTCTAACCTATATTGAGGTTACTGAAGGATAGCCCCCCTCAAAATACAATTGAAAAGCAAAAAAACCAAAAACAAACTCTAACCTGAGTGTGTAGAGACCGCTTAATCTGTTTTCTGTGGTTTAAATTGTGTTGGCAGTCTTTAACACTTGTTTTGGGGCGGTAAGGGAAGATTTTTTAAGTGTGCAAGAATGCAATAAGCATTACTTAGTGGCTTTACATTGGACCTTACTTGCAGGGTTGAACAAGAACTGCAAAGTTTGTACTTGGCCAGTCTGCATCCAAGGAGATTGTGAGCTGAACAGCAGCTCTCTTCCCCCTCTGCACACCAGTCTGTAGTTAAATGATTTGGCCAGAATCATCTAAGCAGGCCTTCCTCCTCCCCTAACACTTTATACAGCCCTATGTTTCAGGTCACATTCTCTAAAAATAAGGTTTTTATTGGTTGTTGAACTTGCATTTTGATTGGCCCCTAGGGCTAAAGTTTTTACTGAATCTAGGGTTTAGTGGCTAGGGTTTTTATTGGACATAGAAGCTTAGTGATTGGTTGATAGGGCTAGAGTTCTGATTGGTACCCAGGGCTAGGGTTTAAATTAGACCTAGGGCTTAGGGTTTGGGTTGTGATTGGTTGATAGGGCTAGGGTTCTGATTGATTCCCCGGGGCTAAGGCTCCAGTGAGTCCTAGTGCTTAGGTTCTGATTGATTGATAGAGCTAGGGCTCTGATTTGTTTTTACGGATAGGGTTCCTCTTGGCCCAAGGCCACCTCATCACTAGGGCTATTTAACTCTAGGTATCAGGACAGCAAGACCGAGCATCCAAGTAAAGGGTGACAGGTAAAGGGTGTTTCCTGTTTGGGCCTGGAAAGTGTCTAGAGACAGAAACTCTGCATCTCCAGCATAAGAATTTCAGGTAAGCAATGTCTTGCTTACAAAATCTTTATATTTATTGACACTTCAGCATGGGCGTCTGTGAATCCTGAATGATGAGATGTCATCTCACTCTAACTATTGGTTATTCCTTCCTCTTAATATATAAACCACTACACAGCAGTGTCAACTTTAAAGAAGTCCTAATTGATACAGTAACCAATGAAAATCAGGACCACCCAACCGTATACGTTCTAGGAGACCTCAAGCTATTGTGTGACAAGAAGAATGTAACCACAACCACATGTTACCACAACCAACCTTGAAACCTTTTCCTTATGATAAATAGTTTGTGGTCCCACACACTGCACAGGACACACTCTAGATGTCATATTTGCACCTTACTGACAGCTGTAGTTATAGACAACTCCCCTGTATGCTAGAGCAACCACAACATCATCACCGTCAAGATCTACACACCTATCAATAACAGTTCGAAGACATCAAAAAAGCAACAGCGAACACTCAGACAGACAATAGGAAAATACTAGACACCCAGCAACTGAACATCCAACTTAGAAAAACCTCAATTAACATGTGGCTGAAAGACATACATACCTTTTACAACTAAATTTCCTCTGACTGGACAAACAGATATCAACAAAAATCATATCCAGGGTTGACCACAAAAAGAACACCACCTGTGTTGGTGACAATATCAAAATAATGAAAACACAACTCAACATACTATAAATGGAAACAATCAGGAGATTAAATCGACAAAAGCACACTACAGTACTATATCAGAGCCTACAAAAAAAACTGCAGAACTGCACAAATACACCATTACTCCACAAGAATAACTGAAGCAGGCTGCCCTTCTAAGAAACTCCATAACATTTTAACCGAGTTCCACAATACAGAATGCCTAAACACAGAAACACCATGACCACAAGACTTCTGTGACAACATCACAAATGAATTGATCTAAAAAATTACAAAGATTGAAAATGACCTGTAGGAGAACCTAGACAACACCACAGCAAAAAATGACCTAGCCACTGAGAGAGCGTAGCTTATATAATCAATATTAACATGAAATGATTATGAAATAATGTATAATAATGCTGCATAGAAAATGTATTAATATGTTTTGTTAAACGCATGCTTGAAATGTGCCCACGGGGAGTGGCCGTCAATATATACGAGGACTAATGAAACTGACTAATAATTATGAAATATTATATTGAAAAGTGATTTGTACTAATAATAATGAAAGGTTATATGTTAGAATTCTGTTACTAGGTCATTGGGCCTTAGCATGAGTCGAGGCCTAGCTGCCTGGTTTCATATAAATGTGTTTTTCTAACGTGCAATGTGCTGACTTGCTGAAGGACATGAACTCTTGTTTTTTCCAAACTAGAAGATGAATGTAACTGTAGTAGATCCATTCTCATGAAATTCGACTGGCTTAGTGAAACATTCTTGCTGAGTGCAACAGTGTAGACTACTGGCAGGTACAAGGTCTCCTGAACCGGTACGGACAATGGAGCTACTGACTGAAGATGTGCAAAGGACCACGAGAGTATGAAATCATACCGGACATTCCACCCACTAAAGACGTCACTCATAAGGACCAATGAAATACGTGAGAACTGTTATAGGGTGACAAATTTGATGAGATAATTTAAACTTAAACTTGGAGGGAGATAGTGGGGTGCAACCCCTCATCCAACCAAATTTTAGGGGAATGTACAACGAAAATGGGATAAAAACCCTTGACACAAGGAAGAGAATTAGAATAGGAGACTAAGAGATAGAGGAGGGGGAGATGCTGATGCGATTTGCTATGACCCAGACACTTTGTCACTCTGCATAGAGACTTTGCTGTTTGGTTCTTAAAACCATTCTTGCCTTATATTGCCCATTTACACTTTACCTCCTTATGAGGGAAGTGCCCCTTTACCCGACTTGCTGAATTCCTGGCTGATGGCAAATCATCTGATGTCCTGAGGACAAAGACAAATCCTGTATGCCGACTCAATACGGAGGGTAACTATATGAAATTGTGATTGTCTGTTTGCTTTTCCTTTCTAGGTACCAACTGCTGCTTTTGACAGAGACCATAGCTATATGTTTTCTAAATTGGTGTTACTAAATTGTTTTGCATGAAGCCCAACATGCCAATGCTAATTCGTGGTTAGGAGAGGGGTTCACTAAAGTGACGCAAATTGATAAATGACTGAATCTATGCTTTGTTGAATAATGCGCTAATGTTACTCTGCTAGGGATAACTTATGTTGATGCCGTGTTATGTTCTAATATTCGTGATTCTTGCTTTGGTGAAATCTTATCAGAGTTGCCATATTGTGACTATGCTAATGTGTTTCCTGGTTTTGAGATGAATAAACTTATTAGTAGAATTGTAATCAATAGCGAATAAACTTCACAAAATCGTACTAAACTTGTGTGGTTATTCATGACTGAAAGGTCATGGTGGTTTTTGAGTTTTATTAAATGTCTTTGATCAATTTGAATTGTCGTATTACTGTGAACTTTAATGACGTTATTGAAATATTGATTGACATGCTGATTAGCTATCTCTTCCTAAGGTGTCTTCAATCAGGGTCAAAAGATTCATTGGTCTAAAGCGAGTCCTGAAGTGAGTAAATTAGTCATAAAGGGACGCGTTATCACCACCACACAAAGAAGCACCAGTAATCATCACAAAAATATTCCCTCAATTTAGTCTTTGTAGCCAGACCATTAGGATGACCATCACACCCAGCAATGTCAAAAATCTTTATAAATTGCCTTCCCTCAACCTCTGTAAGGGAGGTACACAGATACCTATTCAGTAAGTCCCTGGAACTAGGTTCTTTCCCACATGGGCTCAAAACCTCCCTCACCAAACTTCTCCTCAAGCAGAAACACCTCAACCCACCTGACCCAGTAGACTACAGGCTTATAGCAAATGGACCATCCCTAAGAAAAAAGTGGGAGAGAGCAGTGCTTACTCAGCTCTCTGACTTTACTGTACATTGTAGCTTACTGTCAGACCAACAGACCTGTTTCAGACCAGGCAGAAGCACAGAGCCAGCCATCATATCCATCAGTGGACAAAAACTGATGAACTGCCTTATTACTTCTGAAACTTTTTCAGCTGCATTTGACACTGTTCACCACCCCACACTACTGCAAAGAATTCACAATATCTGAATCCGTCAAAATGCTTTAAATTGATTGCTTCTTTTACAGACAATGTGTAGCCTAGGTGCTCCCTTTCATGTCACCTCCTCACACACAGCACTGTTGCGTTCCTTAGGGCTGCTTCATTTTCCCTCTATTATTCAATATTTATGTAAACCCCTTCCCAAATCAGATTAAATCATACAACCTTACCTGTTATAACTATGCAGATCACACCCAAATCATTTTTTAAATGATTAGCTACGAAGACCTCTGCAGTTCACAACTTGATGCCTTCCTTCGTGCCCTAAACACATTGATGATGAATAACCATCTAAAGTGTAATAACGCAAAGACTTGAGTTTGTGCCCTGTGGACAACGGCAAAACTACCATTCTACTGCCATATGGCTTAAGAAACCTGAAGCCCCTCAAAAACATCAAGAGAAGTTAGAAATCTAGGAGTACCAATGGATTCAAACCTATCTTTGATACTGCATGCTAGCAGCATCACATAGCGTGCCTGCTCGACAATGAAAACACTACATAACATCTTCTCATATCTTGCACACAAACATAAACTGCAAACCATCCTCGTGCTCATAATCTCCAAGCTTGACTATGCCAATAGTGTATACCTTAGCCCAGCCGGATTCGTTATATGCAAAATACAATTCATTCAAAATGCTGCTGTAAGGCTTCTTCTGCGCCACCACCCAAAAGAACTCATGACTCCAGTCCTGCAGGCCCTGTAGTTGGAAGGGAAATATTCAAAGCACTCCGCATTGTCCTCAGAGACTCCGAAGGAAGGGACTGCTTCACCTTCAAGTTAAACTTAAGCAATACAAATCAGACAGAACATTGTGCGGTGGGCTTGCACCCCTCATCATAGCACCTTACTGTAAGAAATCCGTAGAAGGAACTACATTCTCACTGCAAGCTGCCAGGCTCTGGAATTCACTATCAGCCAGCATTAGATGTACAAAGGAGAATATACACTTCCGAAGACAGTTGAACACATGGCTATTTCTTAGGTATTTGGACCACCCACATCTGGGCAACAGAGTACAGAAAACAGTTGCACTGTGAAGCGCAATCCTCAGCTTACAGCTCACAAAGTGCAAACAACTAGACCAGCAAACTGCTTTTGATATGCAGATAAGCTAAGAAGAGCTGACCTATGTTTCGCCTTGGCAGTATATAGTTATGTCCTTCAGTATTACGCAGCTGGCAGCAACAAATTGTAACTTATATCTCTTAAATTCACATAAGGCATATCTGCTATGAGGATAGACATCACCAAACAAACAAGCATGGAATAACTGAAGAAATCTGTTGCACATTGTTGGACAATTTGGAGGACTTTAATATAGTCCACCAGTGCAGGTATCAAATATCGCTACAATCTGACCACTTCCTTACATCTTTCACAGACACTTCGCTATGAGATAACAAAAATGCCAGTCTGAACAGATTTTTCACTTTTCCCCTCCCTCCAACCGTGTGAGCTCAGGACCACAACTACACACAAAATATCAGATTAGATAATCCAGTGCAGGGACCAGTTAAGCAGACTCTGGCCCTCATCACGACCCTTGCAGTCCGAAGATCGCCAGGGCAGCTGTGGCAGTGTCATTGCTGATGGGCCGGCGGTGAATACCGTCAAATAAGGAGTTTGGCGGTTTGGCTGAAGCCAAACCGCCGAGCCTCCACCCGTCCTGCCATATTACCGCGTTCCGCCAGGCTGGAGGTGAGCCCCGCTACTAGTATCATGAGGTGGGAGACTACCAGCATTTTTCTGCCGGTCACACCGCCAGGAAAAGCTGGCGGTCTTGCACCCTGGCAATAGGAATAAGCATTCCTGTCACCAGGATACACTCGAACACATTTCCACATACCCGCACACATGCACTCACATACTCCCAAACACACCCCCATTCATCCACGCACTTACGTCATATACCCCCATTCAGATTAACATACATACACAAACACTGCACTCACGCATGCATTCACTCCCCCAGCGCATACATACATTCACTCCCCCTGCACTGTATACATACATTCACACACCCCTCCCCTGCACCGCATACATACTCACACCCCCTTCCACAGCACCACATACATACATACATTCATACACCCTTCCCCAGCGCATACATACATTCACACCCCCCCTGCACTGCATGCATACATACACACCTCTCCCAAGCATGCATACATTCACTTTGCCCTACCCTCTGCACTGCAAACATAAATTCACACACCACTCCCCCCTCTGCCCCAGCACAGACATACATTCACTCCCCCTGCACTGCATACATACATTCACACCCACCTCCCCCCTGCACCGCATACATACATTCACACCCCCTCATCCCAGCGCATACATGCACTCACCCGCTCTCCCGATTTACTTTCACAACACGCACCCCCTTCCCCGTCCACTCACACAAACACGCACCCCCTCCCCGTCCACTCACACAAACACGCACCCCCTCCCCGTCCACTTACATACACATGCATACACGCGCTCACCCCTTCCATCCGCTCAATTGCACTCACGCACTCAATCGCTCACAACCTCACACATGCACTGACCCCCATTCACAAACACTCACCCCCACCCCATCCACAAACACTCACTCATCCCCCACCCTCAATCCACACTCACTCATCCCTCACCCCAATCCACAAATACTCATTCCCCACCTGCATTCACAAACACTCACTCCTGCAGACACGCACCCATAAACACCCCCCAGCATTCACAACATCCATAAATGCACTCCCAACCCTCCCCTGCCTTCACGACATTCACACATGCACTCACACACACACACACACACACACACACACACACACCCTCCCCTGTCGGCCAATTCAGTTACCCCGTCCATCGAGGAGGTTGTCCGGGAGGGGACGGTCCTGGGGCTTGCACCACTGGCACTGCTTCGCCATTTGGACACCGCCACACCGTATTACAGGTTGTAATACGGGTGGAATTCAGAGATCAGTTGTATTAGGATGGTCTTAGGACCGCCAGCACTGGTGGTATTTCGGGGCTGGAGGCTCGGTGGTCTTTGGAAAAGACCACTGAAGTCGTAATGAGGCCTTTGTCATATGAAATACCATAAAGGGGCCTGAAGAGCTGTTCGTGGCTACCAGCATATTGAAAACCATGAAATTGTTCATCTTTCTCTCACACTTTATCATCCATCACACTGCCACATGCTGCATCCCATAACACAGTGACTGCACCTCGGTGATAATCCCACAGAACACGAAAACCCTTCCCACAAAAATAAAGGCAACATCATGGTGTATCATGCAACCTATGAAGGCAAGCACTTCAGTAGCCCACACAGCGATAGTAAGTACTATATAAATGTTGCAATGCAATACAGTACAACCTATTATGGTCAGAGGGAGATGACTGCAACTCTTCAGTGACAATTTCACATGTGTTGTTATTTTGTTTCGGTATAATGCAAACGTACGTGTTGAGATAATTTGTTACATAAATGTTAAGATACCTTATTTCTTGGGTGCTTTGTAGGGGACACATTGTCTGACTTCCAAATCATACTCAGATTTTAAGCTTTTCACACATTATGCACAAGCCCACCTTTTACCCAAACTAATTACGGATCATGCTAAACATTTCAAAGAGGACTGGGAAAGAGGCATCCTTGACTATTTCCTCTTTTAGCCAGAAACTTTGATGTGAGAGTCCAATTTACTATGACATCAGCAAATGCCAGTTTAGTGGTCCACAGCCTGGCTCAAACCAGAAATGTTTTAAAGGTGTGCATAAACGAGACAGGCTGACATAGTCAATCGCTGCTGTGGGCATCCATTGTATAAATTGCTATTGGGGCATCACATTCTGCCGCAAAGTCAAATTACTGACCAGTGAATATTTTGAATCACTGAGATGCCTGGAGGGTATTAATCCGTTTTGAACCTCATGTGCCTTTTTATCTTTTACCTCCTTATTTTGACTTGGATGCCAGAAAAGGCCTTTGCATTGCTACATAATACTGAGGTTGGCATATATCCATCACACTGTGAGAGAATTTTAGTTTCAAGATTAGAGTTAGGATTTATTTTGTCGAAGTGTCAGGGGCCCTTTGACCCACCATAATTGAAAAGGTCAAGCCAATAGGTACAGCCAAATCAGACAGGATTTTAAACACTCCTGTCTGCTTCCCATCCGTGTCTACAGCCTTACATCTTTGTCCCTGAACTGGCTTCCCTGATCTCTGCTTCGAAAATTGACCCGTCCAAATCAGTTTCCTTCTCTATATTCATCTAAGGCAACTGCAGTCCTTCTAACAAGCCCTCTATAATTTCTTCATTGGCCAGTATTCTCATATACTGATGTAAAAAGTTAATGGATGGCCATTTCTATCTGTCATTGAGCCTGTGAAGTAGACTGAAACTTATCACATGGGATTAATCACTTCCTTGATATTATTCCGTAGCCTGTCTGACCTATCCTCCCAGACCAATAGGGAACCACTATACTTAACATGTTGATGCTCGCTAATCTCCCACCTTTCCACAAACGAACACTCTTTTCCAGCCAGTTGACTTTTTGCCTTTGCTTCCACCTTCCTAAGACCTCCAGAACAGCTTCAGCTCTGTACCACCGGGTAATGATGCGTGGCAGCTGCCGCTTGACACTCTCTTGTGTGGCACTGACTCCACTATTTCCACACTATTCCTCCACTATTTCCAGATTATTTCCACTATTTCCAAACACTTATGTGCCACTTCACCTCCACTGGCTACCCAGGGATGGGAAGGCAGTTATTTTTCTTTCTTTTGTTTTTCTGGCTCTCTGTTTTGTGACAGCTGGGCCTGATTTAACTTCCTGTGACTTAGGCTCCTATTTTGCCCTGCGGAGTCGGGGAAAGGACTCTGTGATAAGTCTTTTGCACAAAATTGAAATAGAAAGCAGGCTATATTCTTCAATTTCCCTATTAGTATAAGCAGTGGAACTCGCCTTGTTCTTGCAACAAATCTCAATGTCTCAAGTGTAAAAAAAAAATATGTCCAAACAGGAAGAGTCTAAATTAAGATATTACTAAATATACAGTGTACTCCACCTCTAGTCTCTCATAGATTTGGAGGACACCCGACAAAACAACTAAAATATTCTTCCTTTTGAATAGAGACAACCTCAAGAATCATGTCAGACTAACATCTACCTATGTCAATTGCAGTTTCAAAGGAAGTGGGAAAGCAGATACAACTACATAAAAAGTAATGAATTAAAAGTTTCCAAGCTATTGTAGCGGAAAGTTTCAATTCCATTAAGGACACGGAGGTGAGAATTACGCTTCTTCTTTCATTGCTTTATTCCACAGCACCCAAGCATAATTAACATAAACCTTAATTTCCCATGAGCCCATAGGAAAACTATAACATTTTCACAACTATAAACAGCCAATCAGAAATCCTTTATACTAACAAAGTCCCTTGTCGCTGTTGTCTCTCCCTCCTTCTTTCTGGGACAGAGTTCGACCATCATCCGTCTTTACTCCTGTTTGGAACTGTCTGAGCCTACTATATACAACAGGACCAATGACTCAATATCCCCCATTGTTGTCTCCCATACAAAGGCAAACAATCCATATGAGCTATCTTGGCAAGACAATGTTGATCACCACTAAGCAGTATTTAGAAACCAGATATAGATGAGTACCAACCTTTACAGCAGGACGTCCACGGTAGGGAATATGCATGTCATAATGGGTAGATTAATCCTTGCCTCCATGTCCTTAATAGCTTTGAAACTTTATTGCGATAACTAGGAGAAATGTTTCATCCTATGTCAGGATCGGAGGCGAGGATTATGCTAATTTAAAGCTTTCCCACCACTATCAATGCCATATCTGGAATTGGCTTAAAATAGAATCTCTTGAATGTGGAGTCCGAGAACCAATCTGCAGCACTGAAGTTATCCTCTAGACGAGCCCCAAGGAAAAATGCTTTAGAGGTCATCGCTCCTCTGACCGAGTGAGCACCAAATATTTTGGTATCAAACCAGCTTCTTGCATTGCCCAATTGACCCACCTGGTGATGGTAGAGTAGGCCACTGCCCTAAAGGGTTTCCTGAGAGCGATCAGTAGCTGAGCCTCCCGTGTGGGCGGATTTCTTCCGTCATAACCTCATAAGCCTTAATACAACGTACTGCACTTAACTTCAGACATTCCAGGAAGGGAGGGTAAGAAACCACACAAGAATTACACTTTGTTCTTCTATGAATGTAAAACGTCACCCCTTCTGGAGTGAATACTCTACCTGTAATGTCTAGAGCACGTATGTCTGAAACACTCATGTGGGATACTAAACATAGTAGAATGGCTAATTTGGCTGACAACTCCTTCCTAGATAGATATTTATTTGCCTGCCATGACAGAAACACATTTAGAACCTTATTTAACATTCCACGAAGCTGAGTACCTAAGCTCAGGTGGGATGGAGAAGTGGATACCTCTCATTAGCTTCCACACCAAAGGATGTTCCCCCACTGGATGGCCTCCAATCGGTGCATGACCTGCCGAAATGGCTGAGCTGAAGGAATTTATCGACCCTTCTTTGGCCTAAGAAGCTAAAAAATGCAGAATGTGGACAGCATCGGCCCCCACTGGATCCAAGTGTCTGCTGTGACACCAGCCCAGCCATCGCAACCAAGTTGATCGATATTGTTTGACAGTGCTGTCTGCCAATGCCCTAGAGAGCAGACAGGCAGCCTGCTTCAAAATTCCAGGGACTTTCCAGCGTACCCGGTAATCCTCTGTCCAATAAGTGATACAGCCCCGGATGTCACTAGAGGTTGGGGACTCCCCTCTGGATCCCGAAGGAGATCCGGACCAGAGGGGTAGAGGGATTGGAAGATCCCAAGTAAGTTCCAGTAGAACCAGATACCAGACTTGTGTTTTCCCTATCAGCATCACCAGTACCACATCTGCTCGCTGTCTCCGCACTTGTGCCGATAGATGGGTAATAATGGCGAATGGTGGAAACGCATATCCCAGTTCCTTCTGCCAAACCTGCAGAAATGCATCTGTGGTGGTTGTCTCCATATCCCAACGCCAACTGCAATACCTGGGAAGTTTATGGTCCAGTCGTGAGGCAAAGAGATCCATTGAGATAGGACCCCACTGGTTCTGAAGTGCCTGAAATAGACAAAGATTCAATTGCCAGAAACTTATATCTCTCAGATCTCTGGAGTGCTAGCCGGCCACCTGGTTCGGATGTCCCGGAAGGTGTTCCACTATCACCAGTTTGTTGTGCTCTAGGCAGTACTCCCAAAAGAAACTTGCCACATCTGACAGCAACATAGAGTGAGTGCTCGCAAGACAATTTATATACCTCATGGCTGCTACATTGTCCATCTTCAATAGGACACAATACTTTACCTGTTCCTTGGTCCAACATCTGACTGCGAACGAACCCGCTAGGAGTTCGAGGCAGTTGATGTGCATTGCTTTTTCTTGAGATGACTATAGCCCTCCGGTAGAAAAAGACCCGCTGGACGCTCACCAGCCCGAGCCGCTGGCATCGGACTCGATAACCAGGTCTGGGGAGGATCCAAAGATTGCGTGACCATTACAGGCCTCCATATGGGCGGGTCACCACTCCTCTCATGCTTCTTGCGAGAGAGGAACTCTCTGAGAAGTTGAGAACCCTCTTCTGAGGTGGATTGCCTTGAGGCGCTGCAGAGCCTGATAATGTAGTGAAGTGGGAAAAATGGCATGAATGGATGAGGACAGCAGGCCTACAGTCCTGGCAATTTGCCGGAGGGAGGTAGGTTTGGGCGCCAGCCTGCACAGCCCGTGTCTGATCTTGTTGATCTTCCTTGAGGGAAGGCTGCGAGTGGCGCGAACCAAATCCACCACAAATCTGAGAAACACCAAGAATTGAGTCGGTGTAAGAATGGATTTGTGCCAGTTGATGATGAAGCTGAGAGACTTCAGAAGGGAGATCGCCAAACGAAGGTGGGAATTTAGAAGTTGGGTTAATTGTCCCATCAAAAGGTGGTCGTCCATGTACACTATGAGTCAGACGTCCCGGGCTCTGAGGCCTCCAAGGAATCCCACTATCAGTCTCATCACCTTGGTGAGGCACCAGGGTGCGGACGATAGGCCAAACGGGAGAGAAGTGAACTTGAAGGTCTGGTCTCTCCACCAAAACTGTAGGAAGCATTGATGTAGTGAGAAGATCGGGATTGTCAGGTAAGTGTCTTTCAAGTCCAGATGTACCATCCAGTCACTGGGTTGAAGGATGTCTCTCAGGAGATGGATATTGGCTGTTGCCGCATTTCTGCTCTAGAAAGATGTTGCTGATAAAACCCTGTGGGTGCAGGGTTGTCTGCACTATTGTGCCTTTGTGTGTCAGATCTGCCACCTCTGTGTCCACCAGGGCATATCCTCTTCCGAAAATACTAAAGAGAGAGGGCGCCTGCGTTGGGTGGGTGAGCTGAAAAATCTGATATGGAACACTTGGATTGTTTGGAGCACTCACCTTGGGAGTTGAAAGCTCTCCCGCCTCTGTAGCCGCTACGCTCTCCTATGTGCCTGAGATAAGGTCTGGTCGGGTAGAAGGTCCCAAATCTGGAGGTATCTTGATATTGCCCTTTTGAATGCAGTGCCCCTGCTAGGGGACTGTGACTATGAGTGGCTGACCGAGCGCCCCCTGCCTCGGCCAGCTCCCGGGAAAACCCAGAGGTTGAAAATTTACTTGACTGAGGTTTGGGCCTTGTCCAGCGATGTGAAAGTTTGTACGAACTTCCCCAGCTCGCGAACAGAGGGTTCGCCCGAGGACTCCCAACTTGGGATCTATCTTTATAAGCAGTGATCTGCAAATCTCCGTCAAATGGCACAGTTTCCTAGGAAGATAAGGGCTCTCTGGGCCCATTCCAACAGGGCATCTGGAGAAATGATGGTGCCGGAGGTTTGCGTGTCCTCTGCCATGTCTAAGATACGGTCCAGAGGGCCTGAGATATTGAGGAGTTAGTCTTGACAGGCTTGACAGGATCTGTCTATCCCTTTCTTTGGGTCGCACATGAATTTGCCCAAGAAGGTGGCCATGTGTTCATCAGTGTAAGGGGTCAAGGCCACCTTGTCAGGTTGGGAAGGATGGGGCAACTCCGCCTGCAGGCAGTTATGAGCCTCTTTGTCTAATGACTTGTGGAGCTGTCCGGTGATGTAGCGCAGCGGTCACAGCGACTGCCTGAGGAGCTGGAGACCGGGGTTCGATCCTCGACATCAGCACAGCGTCCTGTGATTCTGGGCAAATCACTTTGGGCCTCATTCTGAGGCCGGCGGGCGGCGGTCGCCGCCCGCCTGGCGGGAACCGCCATATGGCCGCTCCGCGGTCGAAAGACCGCGGAGGCCATTCTGGCTTTCCCGCTGGGCTGGCGGCCGACCGCCAGAAGGCCGCCCGCCAGCCCAGCGGGAAACCCCTTCCCACGAGGAAGCCGGCTCCGAATGGAGCCGGCGGAGTGGGAAGGTGCGACGGGTGCAGTTGCACCCATCGCGAATTTCAGTGTCTGCTAAGCAGACACTGAAATTCTTTGTGGGGCCCTCTTACGGGGGCCCCTGCAGGGCCCCTGGCATGGGCACTGCAGGGGCCCCTAGGGGCCCCACGACACCCCATACCACCATCCTGTTCCTGGCGGGCGAACTGCCAGGAACAGGATGGTGGTATGGGGTGTCGGAATCCCCATGGCGGCGCAGCAAGCTGCGCAGCCATGGAGGATTCCTGAGGGCAGCGGAAAACCGGCGGGAGACCACCGGTTTTCCCTTTCTGACCGCGGCCAAACCGCCGCGGTCAGAATGCCCTTGAGAGCACCGCCAGCCTGTTGGCAGTGCTCTCGCGGTCGTTGACCCTGGCGGTCAATGACCGCCAGGGTCAGAATGACCCCCTTAATCTCCCCGTGCCCACAGACAGCTCCTTGAGACCCTCACGGGGTGATAAGCCATGCTGTATAAAATATACTTTTCATTTAGCATTTTTCGGGGATGAAGGACGAGGTCTGCATGCAGCATATCAGATGACCCTTTGGGTTTGGTGTCATTTTGAGGTTCTAGGAGCTGGGCGGAGGGGCACCAGTGACGTGATCCCATGTTTTGGTCCGTGCCTGAGGATGGGGAGTCCATGTCGGGCTAGGCCGGAGGAAATCTGGAACTGTTATAGGAGGAGTCTGCATCCCGAGGATGCAGGTTTGGGTCGTCTGGCTCCTTTAGGAGGGAATGTGCCATAAAGGCCTTTTTGCGTCTTTCAAAAGCATCCGTGTCCACGCGTGAGTCAGAGAACCTTTTGCGTTTGGGATTAGGCAGAGGCACATGGTCGGAGCGCCACAGAGGTAGGGGGGTGCGAACCCCGCAGTGTCTTCCCATCCGAAGTAGAGGGGTGGCACATTTTTCTGTGAACTGTGAAATTTTCTGCTCCAGGGGAGCCACCGCTTGTTTTACTACTGCCCAAACAGAGGCATCCATGATTTTACAGAAGTAATTGTGTATAGGGAGGTAAGTGACTTGCTCTTCCTCCATGTAGGTACCTTCTCAATCACTCATGGTGAGAGTGCTTCACTAAATATAAATAGACTGGTTGTTTGTTTATGTGTCATTAACATGGGCCCTTGGGCCTTCAGTAGAGGGTATTCCTGGTTGGGGGTGTCCCACAAACTTTACACTGACTCGCAGAACATTTAATCAAAGGGGCAGGCCCCTAAGCACTGTGCACACCCGTTATCTACTTTGGCCGATGTAATGCTATCTGTATTTACCATGACTCCATCTTGACCACTGGCTCCATTTTGTGCTTAGCTTCAGGTGCCTGCTTCACATCGGTGGTGCAGGTATTTTTACACAAAGCCTGATTTCTACACTAAATGTGTTTTCCTCTTCTCACCAGAGCAGGGAACATATTGTGGGGGATGCAGAAGTGATAAGAGTGTACGAGGGTGAGAATGCTTTCAGCCGAGAAAGGTACAGCTATTTCTCAGGAATCCGCATCGGGGCAGGGCCTGTTCCTTTGCATGTTTTCGACACAGACCGAGTACAGCCAGGGCTTAAATTTCGTAACTTACTTGAATGGAGGGGGAGGTTGCCAGAATCTTCCTTTTGGGATTGTTTAAGGTATATAAGGTGGGGAAGCTTGGCACTGAGGTAAAAGGAACTCATTTTGGTGGTGGATGCACTGCCCAAATCATATCCTATAGGAAAAGCTTCTCCTGTCTCTGTGCATATTTTTAATGTAGTGCACTTTTTATGCATGTCATTGTTTAATTGCTTGCTGTGAGTATTTTGGCATTTACAATTGTTTTACTGCATTAAAGTTAAATGCTCATGTTTATATATCCGTGTGCTTTTATTTGATATCTGGGAAGTGCCTTAATAAATTCATTACTCAAACTAGGAGTGCTGCATTTCTTGGCATTGGTTTCCTCTTAGTTTGAAGCAAAGCAGAACAGCCTACTCCCGCTAGTGCTACACTGATGTGGAGCACATCTCAGATTACAGCGGAGCTCTGGTACAGACCCCAAACAGGGGCATCACTCTCCAGGCGGGTCGGGGCTAACTGTGGCTTCACAGCGGGAGAACGGGCACTCGGTCAGACGCGTTGCTGCCGATACGCTTCCCGAACATTTCAAAAGCCGTGCATGCTGGCCGAGACATCCTTATCAAAAGAGTGCGTCTTTTGATTACAGAGGGGTACCCTCTAGATGCCAGAGGACCCCTGCGCCACTCTCCAGACACGCCAAAGTGCGTATAAGTGATAAAGATCTCGAAGGAGCAGCTAGCTTTCACGCCGACCGTAGACTGTAGACCGTAGATAAAACATCTCAATAGCAAATAGGCCAGTAAGCGTTCAAATAACACCACACTGGGTCATTGGCTGTGTCCGTTGGTGCCCCATTCTCTCCCCATTGAGTTACAGTCTGGTGGTCACCATAAAACATCAGCGCCTTCCTACTCGGGTGTAATGTCCTCTGCGTAAACTGTATTCATAGAAGAGGCAATGCAGCCGTTTTCTAATGGTTCTCTCCAGCGTGCCCTGCCACACATGCTGCTGTATCATTACGTTTCAATGTGCCAGAAAATTTACAGATATAGCTAAGTTGCCCTCACAAAAAGTCTCCCATAGCACACAAAACATTTGGTTTCTTTCTAAATTGACAGCAACACAGGAAAACAACATATTGAATGTACTCTCTCACCATCGCCCACAAAAAACATTTGCGAAATCACTCACAAATATGTGAACACACTTTTACTTGAACCCGAATAACGCCAATGTGTTGTGCACAAATATGGCAGCCTTACATAAAAGAATACAGTGGCCAATGAAAGCATACCTAGACCTAAAGAAGGTCACTATATTGGTGCAGCGAGTGGCCCTCACTCAATTCTGCTTATTATAGTTTACAATTTATTTACATGAACTCGGTAAAAAAGCCAAAACTGCCCTTAGACAGACCTAAAAACGGTCGAAGTTAGTGGTTTTATTGCACCAGTACAGCACCAAGGACACTGCTTAGCTGGGGAAACGCTGAGCTTTGATCACAAGTATCACGAGTGAGATCAGTTCAAGTTACATGCCTTGTTTGTGTGAAATTCCATATTCAAAGTGTTTCATATCCCTTGTCATTCAAATGTCTATGCAGGCACTTTATTTTTTCTGAAGACCAAGACTTTATTTAATTAAAGAGATGGTCTCTGGATGAAATCTTGATGCTTGACGTGGGTATTAAAGACTGAGTCTAACCTTCCCATAAACACCTCCTTTTTACTTCAAAAATGTTTCTCACGATGCTAGCATTTTTGGTTATTGCCAACTTTTATTTCAAAGATATAAATGGCAGTAACCCAAGATCCCAGTACTACAGGCTTCCAAATACCAATCACACATGTTATAGTTAATGTAAAATGGCTGCTTGTGCAACATCGGTGATTACATATTAAATCTACTTAATTCAACGCACTCCCTGTCCAATTGAGAAACTTCTCACAGTAATTTGCATGCTTAGTAAGGACAGCCAGGGTGGGTTACCACACAATTTTTAAATCCAAACGTTCTTCGCAGAAAGTTTGAGATGACTCGGAGCATATTCACTTAATATATTCACCACTAATTCATTTTTTATTTTGAGCTTCCAGTAGAATGCCTCACAAGCAGCTCAGCATAGCTGATCTTCAATCCATTTTGTTTTACAATTTATATATCTGATTCATGGTGTTTATGTTTTAGAAAAAAGGGATTACACACCCTGAGTTTTTAGTTTTTTTTTTCTAAAGCAAGGCGGTTCATTTAGGTCCATAGTCTATGCCTTGGACTGCAAAGCGTCCTTTTCATTTTAAGATGGCAGGTAAGTCCTGAGTCTCTTGTAGGCTACTGTTGGATGAGCACTGGTAGCATCCAAGCATATAGGGTTGAATTCATTTGATAAAGTGTTTATGGGCTTTCCTAAGAATGCATTTGTGAGAGAGATGGAAGATCTTGATGGCGATTTGGGTGCTGATAGGCAGCCTATGCAATGAATTTGATTCAGAGAATTACAGCCCTATGGTTTCTTTCCAGTTACTAGCCAGTCTGTGACACTCTAAACCATTTTGATATGGGTGATTTGAAGGTTTGGCAGACCATAGTGATTTGCCTAATTGAATTAGGAATTGATGTTAGTTCCCACTACTACCCGGTGATTGCTCACTTGCAACTGAAAAAAAGAGGATATGGCAATGAAACCAGAGCTAGAAATGACACTCTCGCCATCTACAAATTTTGGCATCTAGAAGTTAAAATAGTGGCTAACCTACTCTTCCATTTTAAGCTTGGTGCCTGGGCAAATTGTCTGATTTGGAGGGAATTGAGTGGCTGGGAGGTTAGTCATCTGTTTAGGATTGAGCTAAAGTAGTAGTGTGGTTTAGATCCACTGTTTTTCATTAAACTGTTTGCTATCAAAGGTTCGTTGGTAGAGAGGGAGTTTGCTTGGGCTTGGTGTTTTCTTTATTGATGAAGTGGTGGTAGATTTATGTGTGTCAAGAGTGCAAGCATGACAAAGGGGGTTACGAACAACGATAATCTTCTGGATGGGGCAGAGGTAGTTGTTGTTATTAGTGGAAGCAATCCCAGTGGGATCCTGCCCAAGATCTTGCATGATTGGCCAGGTTATGGCCCAGTTGTTAGACATTTGAGATCAGCCAGGCAACTGTCCAAAGGTCTGACTAAGACAGTTGAGACAACAAAGCAGATTGATATGGTCAATGATGCCAAAGAAGGCTGAGCAAAAGTACAGTAGCACCAACAAGCAAGTCTTGCTTTCACCATCTGCTTCATAGGCAACATCACATATTTTGAACAGGGCTTATTTGGTGGAATGCCAAGAATGAAAACCATACTGTAATGAGTCAAGAAGACTGTAATTGCCAAGGGATGGCGAAATTGCTGGTTATCTACAATCGTTAGAATCCTGAATGAGGTTGGGAAGTTGGCTATGGGTTTCTGTTGGTTTGTAGTTGTTCATCGTGACTGTATCGGGTGTGGCTTTGTTAGGCAAGGAAGAACTAAGGACTTGTTTTCAGGTGGCTACTACTTTTCCTTATTAAATTACTGATTTCTGTGATAAGATATAGATGGGGCTAAGATTCCTGCACCTTCTCTCAGGATATTTGCAGGTATAATCCTATTCAAACAGAAACTATATAAATGACCTCCGAGGGCGTGCTTCGTAGTCGTTCAGTGAACAGGTGCATTTTGAAGAAAGAATCTATATAAAGGTTACTTAACAGAGGGTCTCCTTTGTCACTGTTCATTTGAATATCAGTCTTTGCTATTTAGTCAGATTTTCTCAGGGCTACCCTAGAGTCATCTTTGACTGTTTCTCCAACCTCCAGTTTTCCAAACATATTACTAGAATGCTCTCACTCATAAAGAATATCTCGTTCTTTCTCTCCTACCCCCTCTCTCTCTCTGTCAGCCCTCTTCACTCATTGGTCACTTCAAGTCAGATGTCTTAAACATTATGCTTTCGTTTTGCACAGCATATGGCATGGGGTAATGGGTCAGCCCACTTGATCCATTGGCTGTCTTGCACAGTGAGGGACAGCATTCGATCTAATCACATGTGCACAGCGGCATCAAAACGTGTGGTTTTCAGTGCTAGGACTGAAGCGCCCAGGCTTCTGAGCCACTCATTTGTTTTTTACATTTTCAATGTTTTTTTTCATTTTTGTATGTATTTGGTCGATACAATTAAATTTAAAAAAATACTTGATTGCTGTTGCCGGACTTACTAGCTTTACAAATACTTGTCTGAGTCTTTTAATAACAAACATTGAATGTTGCAAAATTGTTGGCATTTGTTTACTGTAAGATCAGGGCAAGGACAGTTTTTATTGCTTTGAATCTGAATTTTTCTCTTAGGCCATTTGTGGCATTTATTATCTGGAGCCTTTCTTAGCGGCGATGCCCACTCTGATGTCCCATTACAGTAGTCTTGTATTGTTTGTGGGTGAACACGGTGAGCGACTTCATTAAAGCTCATTTCTTTCTTCTGGATATCTGCTTCAGTGATCTGTGGCCATACATCCTAAAATCACTTGCTGATGCACTTTTTAGTGTGTCCTTGGTGCTCAGATCAACACTTGATAGTGTCAAGGACACAATTAAAGCTCTATTTTTTTCTGGAGTGATCACTGCAGGATCTAACTGTAGTGAGCATATTTAATGAATATTTATTGAGCAGCAAGTTGACTCGGTGACACAGAACTCTTCCAGTCATTTGGCAGCCGATATTCTCTTAAATATTCCAATACAAATGCAAAATACAAACATTTATTTAAGCATGGACATTTAGACTAGCTCCATTTTGAAGCAGGAAATTCTTAAAATAAGAAATCGGACCATCACAAGTAGCCTCTTCCACATCTTGTTTCAGACATTGTTTTCATTGTATTGTAATTGGATTTATATAGCACCTACTACCCCTGACGGAGCATTGGAGCTTTGTGGCGAGTAACTTGCTACTTGAGAACCCAAGGTTAGTGGTTAATCGAGTGGTTATTGATTTTTGTAGGTTATTGAGAATTGCGGTTTTAATAAAATAACATGATGCATTTCATCCGGTCTTTTTGTGGTAGATAGGATTAATAGGGGTTTGATATGATTGTTAGTGGGAGCTATATGAGTTCTTGTGGATGGCTTTTGGAATGACTATATAAGTTAGGAGAGAGGTGTTGTTAGATTGCATGGATATGGTTTCAAAGAAGGGGAGGTTGTTGTCTAGGAAATGAAGTGTTGACAATTTGCAGAAATACAATAAAGGAGATTAAGAAAGAAAAGCATACAACCGTGAATAGGCTATACTTAGAGAGAGGAGGTATGCATGGATGGAGGTAAGGAAGGGGCATCTAAAGAAATAAAATGGAACAAATTAAAGTATTACATCGAGGTCAGATTTTCATGCAGAGTTTTAGGATATAGTGGGACTAGACGTTTGGAGATAACATGGAAGCTGAGGCTGTAAAGCAGTAGAAAGAAACTATTTGCATATAAGATAATGTTATTAAGTAATTCGATAGGCACTAGAATCAGGCAAACGGTCTGTCCAGTATTGAATTGATTTCAGTTTTGACTGGAATGTTCCCTGCATGATATACATGTATGTAACCCTGCTCTTAGTGTCTGACTGTGTGTGTATCTGGTATCCTGATGTTATTTTGTCACTGGCATCACACTAATCTACTGTGTGACCTTTCTCTGACAATGTGTGCCCTCTGACCTGGAGTTATGCTCCGAACAGCCCTTCAGAGTAGACAGAGGACTACTGCCCCTGTCTTCGGTTTAGCACATAAAGTGTGTCTATAACATCTCATGTTTTGTGATAGTTGACCAGGCCTCTTGTATAGAGTTCTGCTGATATGCAAAAAAATAGAAACTTAGGCTGATATCCTGTTTCTGTAAAGTATGTGTGAAGTATGCATGTACAACATGTGTAGTAGTAAAGCTCTATGTGTGTTTTATGTACTGAAAGCAGTGGGCCTAAGTTTGAATGCCCCTGGATAACCAACGCACTAGAAGAACGACAAAGATAGCTTCCCAGGCAGTGGAAGTGTATTGCATGCAATTCTGTGGCTAGATGTTGGAGATCCAGACAATGAAGCCAAGAGGATGGAAACAGCACTACCATTAAAAACTTTAAAAAGACTTTATTTGCAAGGTGCTGCTGGTTAGTTCTTCCTGGACACTGCCTTTTGGTAATTGGTAGGGGTGAGGGGTGGGACTGCACTATTTCTTGTGCGAGCCGGTGCTTAATTTGTGCTTGTAGTTTCAGGTGTGGAGCACCAGCACTTATTTTTGAGGGCCACCACTTATTTTTCTGCCTCAAGCATTTACTGCGAGCAAGACACATATGGGAAAGACAGAGGAAGAGAAAAAGGAAAAAGTGTAACAGTGGGAGAAAGCAGAAAGCTGCATGGATGGGGTGAAAGGAAGAGAGTGGCTGTAAAGGGACTAAAGAGGCCCAAGATGGCTTCAGGATTACGCTTTCTCAGTATTCTGTGTTGGCACATTTAATTGCAGCAGCTGCGTTTTTAAGAGGGGAGCTTTGGGCACCAGCACATTTTTATTTACAAATTAAGCACTGGTGCGAGCTCAGGAGAATTCTAGGTCAGGCTTGCCCTTATGGCGCACCCTGATTGCTACTTCAGAGAGGGAAGAAATTTCACTCACCAGTTTGTATCTCTTTACTTAAATGATGTTCCTAGAATGCAGAATGAGAACAACACTTAAAAGAGGACCACCGAAAATGATACAAAATCCAAACATTGTTGGCACTGCAGAAAGTGTTTTCTCTAGCAAAATTTCAAATTTTAAAACAGAAAGGTAATGGTAGGTGGGCCCACACGCAGGCAGCATCCACAAACTCTATTTTTATTATTCAGCATGAAAGGCAGACACCATGACCCTTGCTTTGCAATGTGAAGCTGCTCTGATTCCAGCAACACCTGGCTGCTTATTTGAGACTGACGCCCCACCCCCTATAGCCCCCTTCACCTCTTTGAATTTTGGAGTTTGTGCTGAAGCTGTTTGCAGATTGCTTACATTTCTGAAGCTACATTTTCAGACTGATTTATCACCGTCAGATCTCTGAGGAGGTGTAATATCTGTAAATGAAATTATGTGTTCCTCATACTACATTATTCATGAAGGGACAAAAGGACATCCAACTGTTCCCTGTTTCCCTAGACTGGAGCTTAATAATCTGAGACCACAAAGTCTCTGTATCTATCTCACTAAAACCCAAGTTTTCTATTTTCCTAATGTTAACTGGAACTTGTTCCATGTTCTGGTGGTGCGATACTACAGAAACTCCGGGAGACACAGGGTGGGTGGCGTAAGATAACAGTATGTCACTGTGGTGTGTAACTGCCTGTCAGAAAGTCCCAAACATTAAGTTTCTATCAGGAAATGTGAATAGGATGTCCATCCTCAACTGAGGGTGGGTGTGTATGTACACACTCACACACACCCTGACTCTGTCTCTCTCACCTCTCTCTCACACACACACACACACACACACACTTTCTCTCTTACTATCTCCTTACCCATATACCGATCACAACAACTCATGTTCTTTACCAGCATTTGAGATGAAACAGTGGAGGTGGGATAATGCAAACTAACTCAACAAGCCATCTACTAATTGCATGTACCGCACGTTTTCCTAGGGTCACTGGAACCCAGTTGACCCACATTTGTGGAGCAGTCTGGAGAGTCCAGCTCGATCCACACTCTTGGACATGCTTTGTCAGCAGTGGTTGTGGCTCGACATTGGCCATCATTATGAGTGACCAGGCACTCCTGATGTGGTTTGCAACAGAAGCTACTTGCTACATCAGCATTACAAGATGTGCTGCAGATCGGAAGAAATACCACAGTTCCACTTTTTTTGACCTGGGCATTTCATCTGCTTAAAGCAGGCAAAATACCAGATCAAAATTCACCTCTCAATGGCAATGACGTGGGAGAATCCGTGTGGATACACAGGTTCCTGCATATTAACCCTCTTTTGATAGCCATTGTATTGTAATACTGGGTGTAGTAGTACTGCACCACAATACTGGGCAATTCATGATGAGATTCACTGTGCCTTAAACTATTTAATGTTTCCACTTCTCCAACATTTCACCTCCGAACCTATAGCCTCTTTATCGTGTTCGAATATTGCAGCACCTTCTGGTACGAAAGGCGCCACATTTCTTTGAGAATAAATAACTTTTTATACTTTTACATCGATCCTATGTAGATTAATACACTTCTGCTTTGTAAGCTACCTTCCATATTAATGCCCACTTACAATTTATTTCAATAAACTGTCTGCATTTCACGTGCTGTATTAGTTTTTTTTTAGTTTTCTTTTTTTAGCAGGACTGAGCTGAAGTTCTCTTTCTGTACTTCACGTGATCTCTCCAATCCATTCAGGGGTGACACTAGGAGCCAGATGACAACATGTGGAATATCTTCTTCTGCAGGCAACATCTGGTTCTTTGGCAGATTTCTTTTTCACTTCTCTTAATGGGCTTACGTTTGCCAGAGGTCTTTGTGCGGTTAGAATGCATCTGACTTCTCAATAATGCCTCTTGTGTTTTGTTTAGAATTTTCATTTTCATTCCGTGTGAAATGTTGTCTAATGTTCTTACAAGTTCCTTTGCATTGCACATATTTAAAATAATAAGCATGCTGCTTTAGAATTAGTTCATTATGAAATTAGCATTATGTACTAGTATTTAGCAGATTATTGATGCAGTTATTCCAGTTTAGGGAAAATGACACAGTCGAATGTTAAACGGACATTACATAATCTATTTTAATTATTGATTTACCGTTTTGTTGGATTTGAGCCTGAACATGTAAAGCCGTTTCCCAATATGTAAAATAAATATATTCATCCCGTGAATTCAATATTTGTCTTTTTTGTATTCTTCCTAGGGGCGTCTTTCTGATAAAATCGGTATTTGTAATGCTCTTCTCTTTGCTGCATCTGATTCTGCCTTCAGAGTAACTTTTCATAAATTGTATGTCTGATGGGTAATCTCTTAGCCATCATGGATAAATTATTTGAGCAGTTTTGCTGCCTTCGGTCTTTGTATAGAAGCCATAAGTAGAGGTTTACAATTTTTTTTCCTATGTGGTAAAGAATTAGGAGGGTTTAAAGTTTTGTGTGTAATTAATTCTTCAAATGTTGTCATCGTCACACTGAATGTCCCTTTTCATCTATTATGCATGTGTATATATGGTGTCCACCAGTGGAGGCAGATGCACTTTTGTTAGCAATTGTAAAAGTTTGCGTTTGGTTCTGTCTGTGCCAGTACTTAATTTGTGCTTGTTGTTTCCGGTGCTGAGCACCGGCACTTATTTTTGAGGGCCGGGCTTATTCTTCTGCCTCAGCATTTGCTGCGAGCAAAAGACACATATGGGAAAGAAGGATGAAGGGAACAACGAAAAAGCGTCACAACGGGAGAAAGTCGAAAGCTGCAACAGTGAGCTGGAGGGGCAGGGAGTGGCTTTATATGGATTAAAGAGGCCCGATATGGCTCCAGGATTACGCCACCTCAGTATTCCATGTTCACACATTTAATTGCAGCATGCGCTTGTTTAAGAGGAGGGCTTTGAGCACTGGCACCTTTTTTTTTAATGACAAATTAAGCACTGATCTGTGCATATGTATTCTCGTGTGTATGCATATATCTTTTTAGGCGCCGTTTCCCCCTATATATACTACTAAAGCATTATTGCTATTGACCACTTTCCAACGTAGTGGGCATGTTTAAGATGGGGCTGGTATGTGTTATGTTTGATAAGACGGAGACGGGTCGGCTGTCCCAGATTGTGAAAAAAAGTTAAGTAGACTAAACATTACCTCAAGGTTCCTTTCACCCTTAGGACCTTATGTATGTGGTGTAACATGTGAAAGCAGTGCCTCTGAAGGGTCATGGATGACCTGAACAAGTTCACCGAATATTCCATTACCCAATGCAACAACAGGTTCTTCTTGAATCAATCTGAGGCGACTAAATGATGCTTCCATATTTCAGTTCTGGCAGTGGAGTCCCTGTTGCCTGAATGGCTTCATGTGAAGAGAAGGGAGACAAATTGAAGGCAGAATGGTGGTCTTGAGAGTCCTTTAAGCATTGCTAAACAGGTAGTTGAGGATGACAGGCATTGAAACCGCTGCTTGTTTAAGAGCCTGGATTTACAACACACTTAATGTCCAGGCTTTTTATATGCTCTGCTGTGAATCCACATGTTTAGAGAAAACTTTGAATGTAAAGTTCATGAGAGGAGAAACAAGCATTGGCAAAGCCAATTGGTTTCACCTATGCAAGAGCTACTGGTTTTGCCAAAGTGTATTAACCATCTTGGACCCTTGGATGGCTGTGGCTGCTGTTCAGCATGGCTAAAAGTTAGTGGCATAGAGGAGAGTTGTTTGGAGCGAAGTGTTGTAGAGTCGAGTGTCGGAGAGTGGGGTGGTGTAGAGTGGTGGGGAGTAGTGTCAGAGTGAAGTGGTATAGAGTGGAGTAGTGGCATAGAGGAGAGTAGTGTGGTGTGGTGTAGCATAGAGTGGCTTGGAGTAAGCATGGGGTGATAGCGCACTGCCATTACAGACAAAATATTTTCAATTGAAATGACCTTTACATTTGCACAGACATACAGGATTACTGCTAAAATTATAGAACGCACAAACAATAATGCTGCCACTACAGATAACACATTTCCAATTGAAATTATTATTATGTTTGTAAAGACATATCATTTTACTGAAAAAGGTTATACAGCACACAACAATAATTTGTGGAAATGGCATCACCTAGTGAATTGAAGTGTTTTGATCATATTAGAATATTTGTTCACACCACACTTCAGAAAGTACAAAAAAGTGCTCTTGTGCTTTCCTAATTCTGATGTATTTTGAAATAGTTACACAGTTAATTTACAGACACTTAATTTTTGTGCTAGAAAAATGCCTTTCCTTTCACATCCCAGATTGTCATAATCCTCCCACTTTGAATTCAAAGAAATAAAAGTAAATATCAAGCTCCCCCTCTAGGCAGAACCTGATAGTTGACCTTTGTCTTTGGATGCACCGCAAATGAGATGACATAAGAGCAAAATGTAAAGGCCTGTTTCCAGAAAGCGGGCACTCTTAGAAGAATACACGGAACGAGTCAGAGAGGTGATAACAGGCTATGCTTCACAGGAGGGACAAAGATTTGCTGGACAGCTTAACAAATAAAACCGGCAAATAGTAAGCAAGCAAATGTTAGTTATAAACCAGAAAGACAGTGGTAAGCAATGGGCGGAATGCACTCCTAGTTCAACTTTCAGAATGGCCCCCGGGAAGTCTTCAACGAGACAGCTGCACTGTCTAGAGTGCTTCAACCTAAAAATGTGTTTCGTCTTATAAATCACTTAATCCCTGATGGCAGTGCCAGCAGCCACACATTGTTTTCCTGAAAATATTTATTGAAAAACTGGAACAGATGAATGTAGCATATTCCTGTGCTGCTTCTAACACTTACTTGCAGCTTCTTGTTATGATTTGGGTAAGGCAGCGGTCGCAAGCCCATCTTTTGCTGCCTGGTATTATGCTGGTTTGGTTAACATCAGGATAGTTTACATTTTGCCTTCTTGGGTTTTAGTCCTCCATTAGTATGGAAAGGAAGCTCAAAAGAGGAGCTCAGATTCACAGTTTTCTTTTCTTTTTTCATTTGAGCTGGAAGGGCGCCACTTAGGGTGGTTATGGAGGTGGGGAGTGCTCTTAAAGCAGCCGCATGGTAGCTTCTATGAGCTGGTGATTGATAGTATTTTTAAATGAACACATCACTGGCCTGGATGATTTGGCGAGACGAGATAGTTTGTTTTTCTGGTTTATGACAGTGCTGCTGTTACACAAACCTATTATTCTGTTATAGTGGGCTTTGTCTCCCCCTTCTTCAGATTTTAACCAACCTCTTTTAGCCCTTGACTTGACACTTAAGTCTTAGCTAAGCCCTTAAAGTATTTCTCTCTCACCCTAAGGCTGCTGGATGTTTGAGGCTTTCTTTCCCCTACTCCCTGCCATTCATTCCATTTCCCCCTTTTTATTACTCTTCCCTCCAGCCTTTCCCTCCCTGTAGCTTCTCAACAGTAACATAGAAAAAAGCAGTCCCTAACGAAGGCTGTCTATCTATCTATCTATCTATCTATCTATCTGTCTATCTATCTATCTATCTATCTATCTATCTATCTATCAGTCTATCTATATCGGCAGAATCATATCTTTCAAATGGAAATAAAAACGGACTCTAATTACGGCTGTGTTTCTTTCACTCTAGTGTTGTTTCATTTCTATTTGAAATGAAGAATAGGCAAGTGAGCCTTCATGTGGTCCGTCGTTTCTTTCAGAGCGATTATAATGATGGATCCATGGTCGTTCAAACTTGATTTCCCTTAGTCATAAAAATAGGACTTTAGTGCAGGCACAGATTTCCTCAAAATAGTCAATTTTTCGATTGTTAGATTTACCTTACTTTACTCGCCTAGTTCTTTTTCTCAATACGTTAGCACGATAGATTCACTTGCTTTACCAGTGCTTGTTTATTTGTGTATTTTTAGGTGGTAGTTCCCTTTAACAACTGTGAGAGTTGTGGTATTAATGTTTAAGAATTGACAGAAGAGGCCTACAAGTCCTAAAATAGCAGAGTTTCGTTCTAGCACGTTGGATAATGTTGGAACTATTGAGTCATTGATTAGAGGGCAATATGCTGGTGGGTGTGCACAGCCGAATCAGCGTGAAAAATAACACACAGAGTTAGCTACAGAAATATTATGCCTCTGGTGTGGGATTTCTATGGCACACACACATCTAGCGAGCCTCACTAAATATGCCTCTTTCGGCACACTTTTCCATTACAAGTGCCAGAAATCTTTGGCTTATTCAAGAAAACCACAAGTTTACAAAATGCCTTACTGTGCTTGAAGATGCAGGTGTCATTTGAAAGCTTGTGTTGAAGTAGAAATTGCAAAAGGTTGTTTCGAGTGCAGTTTATTTTTACATTCCTAACGACAAACCTCGGAAAGTAATTTTTGACCGTAGAAGTTAAATAAGTAGGTAACATGGGCATTATATCATTCACCCATGATTTTCATGCAGTTGTTACAGTAAATACCCCCATCTCGGAATGAATGCAAAAACTCGCAAAGGAACATCAGCGTGGAGGGGCATAATGTTTCAGCCTCTGTCGTGGCATTGGTTAGAAGGAAAACATACATAGTGCGTTCTTTACGTACTGCGTTTCTTAGTGACTTCTCGGAGAGCAGCAACTCTTATAATTCGGGTTGTGTTCTTTCAGTTGGCAGACACACCAGTACGAGTATGAATCAGACGATGACCATGTTCTTTCCAAAACTACAGCTTTGTATTTGTTTTTTGTACGCTTTCATGAGCTATTGTTACATTCACACTCCTTGTTGATTATAAGTCAGTTGTAGGTGCGTTCTTGGCTCCGAGTTATTGTGTGCTCTAGAATTGCTTAAACAAAAAAAAAAGTGACAAATTAACCATTGTGATAGGTGATTCTTCCTATATGCGCATTGTTTACCTGGCCAGAGCTGAAGTCGCACGTGGCCTCCCTACTCCTAGTTTGAATGTGTGCTTTTCAGGTTTTTTTCAGGTTCTCCATCAGAATGCTTAGGTACGTACGACTTTGGTATACTGTTTAGGTATATACTTCCTATTTTTTGGAGTTTGTTATACTTTTACCTTTAGGGGAAGTATGTCTAGGAATGTTATGACACAAGGAGGACACGCATTTGATATTGTAGCATTTAAAATGTGTTGCCGTCGCTAGATGCAAGACCTCTTCAGTGAACGACCTAGTCTAACAGCCAGTCCAACTGTTGTATGGCAAAGCGTCATAAAAATACGAGGCTCATTCTCCCTTTGCATTTGTTGCCGGGCTGCTGCAGGCCTATGCCTATCTGACCTTTGAAGTTGTTAAAAAGGGGAGCCTCTAAAATTAAAGCTCGCCCCCCAGTTACCACTCACTGTTCTTGCACGATTCTGTAGAGCAGTATTAAACTTTGAACTCAAAATGTTTTTGACTTTTATTTTTATTTTTATTTTTAAATTTTTTGGGTGCGATCAGCACCTGTCAAACAAGTCCTAATAAATTCTAGTCTTTACCTTGGTTTTCACAAAGCACTCACATGGTGCTGCAATGCAGTTCTTGACTCTAATTCAGTAATGGAATATTCATGCACTGTTTTCACAATTTCTTGCATTTCATTTCACCCCTTTCAGCAAGACCAGTACATTTCTTGTTCACATTATTTGTCTTCTAATATATGAGGATTTTATATTAATAATGCATTTAGCCTCATACTTACATCTTCAATTAATTTCATTTGAGGACACAAGTGAATAATTGCACGCAGTGAGACTATTCCCCAATTAAATTTTACCCAGCTATTTGCTTGCTGTTTGAAACGACCAATCTTCAAATACATTTGTTGGAGCGGGGATCTCAGTTAAATTATCACTTTACAAGAAAGGCTACCAACTCTTCTGGGAGAAATCCCCGCTGTAAAGTTTCCATTAGGTCTCTGGATCTTTGTCATTGAGTGAGAATTAGTCAGGAGCTGTAAATCACATCACATTGGCATCACAATTTCTTTTTTTACTCAAAGAAGAGAGTTCGGTATGTGTTCTTTGCTTTACTAATCAAATCTTTAGTAGCTCATCTTTATCAGAATCAGTATACAAGTTATCAAAATGAATCTTAAGTTTGTCAGTAATCAATAGCAAAGAAATGCAATCAAGCTCATTCTATAAAGGACACAATCCCTATTCTAAGAATGGGGAAAAAGGTGTTAGAGAAACTCCTAAAGAGTTTCAAAATTGAAAGAGTGAAATCACAAGCATAAGGTTTTAGCATCAAAGTCAGCTAAGTAATCAATACTAAAAACAGAACTTCTCGAAAAGAGAGTTCTGGAAACTCAATGAAGTCTCAGCACAATGGGGAAATCGGTAGAATGGCATGGAAAGGAATGAATGAAGTAATGGTAACCTACTCTATGAACACACACTATTATAAACATCACATATATTCAAGGTATCAGTTTGTGCTGTCTTTTTACTCCAAGCGACCAATAAGCTTTTGATATCTCATGGGAACAGGAACACTCATTGTCTTCCCACAGGGAACACAATACCTTAGATGGCAACATCAAGTGACCACAGTCACTTCTAATCATCTAAATGTCCTTACTTTCATGTCGTATGATTCAGTCTTTCATCAAAAAATATTTTTTTCCATGTGTGAACTCGCATAGCTAAGCTTCTAAATAATAACCCTGTTCATTTATTTACAGTGGTCCTTGTGTAAGTAGAAATAGTTGCAGAGTTAAACAAAAACATTTTTTGTAACTGTTATTCATCAGGAGAAAGATGTCTATGGGAAGGTCCGAAAACAACACTCCTTACATATTAATCATCTTCCAGTCATGCAAACTTATTAGGCAACATAGCTTTAATTATGTAGGCTTGGCACTAGTACATATGGTTGCTTAATCCAATTTTTGCATTTTATTTTATTAAAGCGTACACATTTATTCTGCACATTATCATTATTAAATGCATTATGTTCCTGTTTTTTTATATACCCATCCCAACACAATTATGTCTTTTGTCTGAAACATTTCCGTTTCTGTTTCCCAGATAACTCTTACCTATTAAAATAATTATGACTCAATCAATCAATTCCGTTTTTATAAAGGGCAACTACTCACCTGTGAGGGTCTCGAGGCGCTGGTGGTGGGTCTGGGCCTCATTCGAAGAGCCATGTCTTGAGGTTCTTCCTGAATGTGGTGAGTGATGGGCTTTTTCTGAGGTGTGTGGATGGGTTGTTCCAGCTGTTGGCTGTGATGTAGGTGAAAGATCTTCCTCCGGCGGTGGTTTTCCGGATGCGTGGAATGGTGGCGAGTGCCTGCTGGGCGGACCGTGGGGGGTCTGGCGGAGTTGTGGAAAGAGATGTGATGATTCAGGTAGGCTGGTCCGATGTTGTGAAGGGCCTTGTAGGTGTGGGTGAGTAGTTTGAAGTTGATTCGCTTCTCCACTGGGAGCCAATCGAGGAGTCTCAGGTTTTGGGAGATGTATTCCTGGTGGGGGAAGTTCAGCGCGAGTCTGGTGGCGTTTTGGATGAGTTGTAGTTTCCTGATGTTCTTGGGTTGGTGCCAGCGTAGAGTGCATTGCTGTAGTCGAGCTTGCTTGTGGCTAGGGTGTGGGTGACTATCTTGCAGCAGTCATGTGGTATCCATTTGAAGATTTTGCAGAGTTGGCAGAGGGTGTGCCAGCCCTGAGTTTACCTGTCGGGTCATTGTTAGGGAGGAGTCGAGGACGATTCCCAGGTTGCCGGCGTGGTCAGTCGGAGTAGGTGGGATGCGCAGCGATGTGGGCCACCAGAAGTCATCCCAGGGTGAAGTGGAGTTGTCTGAGTTGAGCTTGAGGCAGCTCTCCCTCATCCAGGTGGCGACAGCTTTCATTCTGGTGTGAAAGTTCCTCTTGGCTTTGTCCGGGTCTTCTGTGAGGGATATAATGAGTTGTGGTTGTGCGTCATCTACGTATGACACGATGTTCACTCAGTGGCCTCTGACACTGGCTGCAAGCGGGACCACGTAGATGTAGAAGAGTGTTGGGCTTGGGGAGGATCCCTGAGGTACTCCGCAACTGACTTCTGTTGGTTTAGATATGAAGGGTGAGAGCCTGACTCTGTGTTCTTCCGGTGAGGAAGGAGTGAATCCTTTGCAAGGCTTTTCCGCGGATTCCTACATCGTGGTGTCTGGTGCATAAGGTGCTGTGGGAGACCATGTTGAAGGCTGCTGAGAGGTTGAGGTGTATGAGTGCTGCAGTATGGCCGCGGTCGAGGAGTCTGTGGATGTCATCGTTGGCTGCAAGAAGAGCTGTTTCTGTGTTGTGGTTGTTGCGGAAGCCAGACTGGGAGGTATCCCGAGAGTTGTTGTCTTCAATGAATTGTCGCAGCTGTGAGTTTATGGCTTTTTCCAGGACTTTGGCCGGATAGGGTATTAGCGAGATGGGCTGGAAATTCTTTAGCTCTAATGGGTCGGCTGTGGGTCTCTTCAGGAGAGGGCAGACTTCAGCATGTTTCCAATCATTGGGAAGGTGGCTGTTTTGATAGAGCAGTTTAGTGTCTTGCGGAGTTGGGGGCGATGGATGCACTAGCTCTGTTGTAGATGTGGTGAGGAGAGGGGTCTGTGGGAGCTGTTCATGATTATTTCAGTTTCTTCTGTGATGAGAGTGGACCTGCTGTGGACAGTTTGGGTGGGTTCTGGGGGCTGGGTCTGTCATAGGTTCTGAAGCTGGGCAGCTTCTGTGGGAGGAAGCTGTCATAGATGTCCTTAATCTTGCAGTGGAAGAAGGTGGGCAGTTTGTCGCAGATGTCTTGAGATGGAGGGATGTTGGTGGCTTTGGAGGGAGTATTGGTGAATTTGTTGATTACTGTGAAGAGTTCTCTTGTGTTGTGCGGGGAGGTGCTGATGCATTTCCGGAGTGTGGCTTTTTTTGCGTTCTTGATGCATCAGTGATGGGTGGCAGTGGCGGCTCTGAAAGAGGCGAGGTCTTTGCTGGTTTTGCTGTTTTTCCATTTCTTCTCTAGGCTCCTGCAAGAGCGCTTGGATTGTTGGAGTTCGGTGGTGAACCAGCTGGCTCTTTTTGGAATGTGCTTGACTGAAGTTGATCGGAGGGGGGGCTAAGGAGTTGGCACATTCGGTGATTCAGGCGTTGAGGTTGTGTGCTGCGATGTTGGTGTCGTCAGTGGCGTGCAGGAGTTATTTGTCAAGGGTTGTGGTGAGTTTCTCAAATGTAATTTTGTTCCATTTCCTGTGGGGGGCCCTGGGGACATGGGCGGGCGTTAGGTGCGGTAATGGCAAAGTCTAGACAGTGATGGTCAGTCCAGGCCGGAATGGAGATATTCTTTATGGTAATCCGGCTGCTTGAGGTGAAAATGGGGTCTAGCGTGGGTCCTGCGGCATGCACAGGTGCAGTGATTAGTTGTTGGGGTGGCGAGATTGTCGAGTAGGGAAGTGATGTTTTGGTCATTGTGGTCCTCGAGGTGGAAGTTCAAGTCACTGAGCAGGAGGTAGTCAGTCGACGCCAGGGCGTGGGGGGTGGTGATGTCTACAATTGTGTTGATGAAGGCTGGACAGGGGCCGGGCAGTTTGTAGGCCAGGGTGCCATGGAGGGAGGAGTTGTGAGTGGTGTGGATCAGGAAGTGTAGGTGTTCCTTTTGTGTGCAGTGTTCCTCCCTGTTGACAGTGATGCGGAGTGAGGACTTGTATACAATGGCCAATCCTCCATCCAGAAGGGGAAGGCTGGTCCTTCCTTAGGATGTTGAATCCGTCTGGGATTGCGATGGCGATATGTGGTCCAGAGCTAGGGTTGGTCCAGGTCTCGGTTTGGAATGCAATGTCCGGATGGGTGGAGTTGATCAGGTCCAAAAGTTCTGTGGTGTGCTTATGGAGGAAGCGTATATTTAGAAAGAGGCAGTTTATGAGGTAGTGGCGGGCATCAGTGGTTTCATGTTTGGGGTGTTTCGGGTGTTTGTTGTGGCTGAACCTGAGGTTGCTGTTCCGGCAGGAAAAAGGTCTGTGGGCGTCCTTAAGAGATGCGGTGTACCAGGCGCTGAGATGTCCGATGTTAAGGCAGTGGAGGGTCTTGTCGTCGTAATGGAGGCTGGCCAGGGAATGACTTGTCGAAGAACCAGGGTTCCTGGTGCTGGACGCAGTCCGGGTGCAAACAGGCTTGCCTCTGGCATGTTTTTGATGCGCCAGCAGCACGGCCGCAATGCAGCCGCCATTAAGAAGGGAAGGGAGGTGGGGGGGTCCAGTCTGCTGGGAGGTGGGAGGGTGGGAAAAGTGCTTCGTGGGGCGGTTGGGGGGAGAGGCCGCATGGGCAGCAGCAGGACAGAGAGGGTCAAAGAAGAGACAGAAAAAAGAAGAGAAACAATAGATAAAGAAAAAAACAGTGAAAAACAGCAGAAGTATAAAAGCAGGAGGAAAGGAGAGACGGAGAGAGATGCTTACTTGTAGGTGGCCACTAGGCCACCAGGGATGAGGCGCAAGCAGGAGCCTGCGGGTGGAGGAGGGCCTCGAACTGAGAATCAGGCACGCTCAGTTCGTTCCCAAGGCAGAGGCAGCAGCAGCCAGAGGAGCTGTGGAGGGCCACAGATGCTGACCAGGAAGTCGGTGGAGTTTCCCTCACAGCGTTGTGGCCGCCATTAAGAAGGAGAGGTAGGCGGGAGGTCCGTTAGGCTGGGAGGCAGGAGGGTGGGAAAAGCGTTTTGCTGGGGAAGAGGGGGTGGGGGCCACAGGAGCAGCAGGACCTGGGGAGGGCAACAGATGCTGACCAGGAGGTATGACTGATAATTAAATACTTTTGGCCCTAATGTGCAACCCCATTGTAATCTGATAGGTATGTCTTATATGTGGTAACTCATTATTAACTCCTTTGATGTCTCATGATTGTGCGTAGGATGTGTACGTAACTCTGACTTGCGGTTTTAGTGAATGTCTTTATTTTA
Organism: Pleurodeles waltl; assembly: GCF_031143425.1. NCBI lineage: Eukaryota > Metazoa > Chordata > Amphibia > Caudata > Salamandridae > Pleurodeles > Pleurodeles waltl. Next base: position 1,055,482,615 of record NC_090444.1, on the reverse strand, counting down.
TGTCTGTTCCTCCTCATGTTTCCCTATGTATAGCTGTCTGTCAAATACATCAGACTTCAGTCAACTTTACTTGTCTAGTACTTCATACTTGTCTAGTCCTTCAGCTTCTTCTGTACATCCATCATTGTGCATAATCAATACAACTTCCATACATCATGTCATTACTTATTGATGCATCATTCATTATCCACAGGCACATATTTAAACTAATTAGTTGAAGTAAACCATGGGATCAAATTAAATTGTATTCATGAACTACTTTCCAAATGTTTGGTGTTTTATAAATAAGAAAGGTCAGTCACGCATCTTTGCATTTTTTCAGTTGGATTTCCACTGTTCATCGTCTAATAAATGCCTATCTTCAGATTTTTGCATGGCAGTATTAGCAGAAGCACATCTAGCTGTTAATCCATCACTGTGCTGGATGTTTGAAGATAACATTTATGAAGGACACAATAGAATAGGTAGAGAGAAAAGTGCAGCAACTCCAATATACATATTTCATTGTCACCTACTATTCTTTAACAAATAACGTTCCACGGCCACAATGCCTTCCTGAGGAATAGATGTTTATAAGGCTGTGACGTTCAGTGTGAACAGGCACTTTAGTGCTTATTTCTGCTAGCATTTGAAGGAAATCAGTCATATCCTAATATTGTTCTACTTCTCTCTGCAAACAATGGTCTAAATATTTCCCTACTGTTTCTTGAACTGATTTACTCCCGCTAATGGTGGGTGACTCGGTTCAATCCTTTGGGTTCTTAAGCATTTTTGATAGCAAATACTCTACCAGCTCTACTCCTAGTTATCCTGTTATGTGCTTTCAAGTGTTGTCTGAGATCCATTCGTCTCAGCCCATTCCAGTATTTTATTCAACATTTAGGTATAGTGGAATTGCCATGAAGAGTCAGGTACACTGTTCCATCATTCATATACACCTCCACGTTTCTGTCCTAAAATATGTCCGTAAACATAACCATTATCTGCTATTTTAATAGGGATATCCTTGTTCCTTGCTAGTTTCTCATTGTATGTATTTGCTTCCTTACCCATATTGGCAATTATTTTTTTCTTTAAAACGGATAGTTTTCAAATGTACTTGCACATGATTTTTAAATAGATGAAAGATCTTATGGCTGATTGGGGATTGAAAGAGCACACATAGGGCCTGATTACGACCCTGGCAGTCTTCAGACTGCCAGGGTCGCGGTGGAGGTCTGACCCGCCGCCAAAGCGGTGGTCCGACTGATTTGGCGGCAGTATGACAGCCACATTATGACCGTGGCAGTCATGCCGTGGTCGGACCGCCAGTTTTCCTACACAGGAGGGATTGGTGGTCCTGACAGTCCTAATCTTCCAGGGCAGTGCTGCAAGTTGTGCCGCTCAGGGGATCACCAACCCCCTCTCTGCCAGCGTTTACATGATGCTAGCACCTCCATGTAAAGGCTGGCGGAGACAGGGTGCAGGGTGCCCCATGTGGGCCCCCGCACTGCCCATGCAGCTGGAATTGGCAGTGCAGGGCCCCCCCGGCCACTCAGTTGCAATGTTCACTGTCTGCCTAATGGGGCCTGCGGGAAGGCGGCTGCACTGGCGGCAACCTGACCGTCTGGACTTTAGCTGACAGTGTAAACCGTCCACTGAAGTCATAAAGACCCCCATAGTGTCATGAAAGAATGAGTCGTCCTTTTTAAGACACTACTTCAGTTACATCTGTTGCTGAGCTGCTCCAGACCTTTGCCTAAGAAACCCCTCAGTTTCTTCGTTTCACAGGTGGGAGAGGTGTGACGCTTTGAGGGAGGAGCATAATATAAACACTAATTGGCCTTCTGAAAAGTTGGTAATTTTCAATTCAGGAGATATTGACTTATATAATTGATTACACTTTTCCTCATTATACTTAGATTGTAACACGGAGTTGGAGGGACATTACAGCACAGTTGCAGTGGTGGAGGTGATGCACAAGTCTGTCTGTATTTGATCATCCTATTGTATTGTGAGACATTTTAACACACAAATGTTTCAGTGCCTTTGGTGGAATGCTGTATGGAGACATCGAGTGTGGCAAAATAGCCCCACCATGTTTGACAAAAAAAACAATTCTAAGAAAGTTTGTTTTCACTCATTTTCAGAAGTCAGCTTGAGTTTCCTGGAAACATTCACCTTGGCAATCGAGTGAAGGCCGAGTACTCTGATTGAAAGTACCTGGACGGGCATTGTGGGTTTCCAACTGGGAAACTGTCAGATCTGCCTGGAATGTATTAAGCTGAGGATGTTCTGGTTTCTCTGTGTTGCATAGGTTGCCTTCCTATTTGTCAGACTATTTTTGACATCATCACCTCATAAAAATGAATGAAATCTGAGTTAAAAGACAGTGGATTGGTGATGCCTGTGAACACATTTTTTAGCTTGAATTCTGTTTGGGGGTGAATAGTGCATTGCAGGGACACAGCAGCATAGGCATAGCAAACCTGTTATCTGATCCAAAATCATGGTGGTATCAGGCTCTCTGTTGGAGGGGCAACAAACTACACAATGGTTGATTGTCCAACCGCCAGATATGAGAGAGTTTTTATGGTCTGTCTAGCACTCCATTTGCATACCCTATGGTCTACAAAACTGTCAATGGCATTGGAAAGAGTTTCAGACTTTGTGAATCTTAATGACTGCTCTGTTATGCAAAGATTTCCGCCCCAGTGACCTACCTTTCAAGCTGCTGAAAAACATGTAGGAAAAGAACTTGTGTTTTTTGTCTGATTTAAAAGAGAAACAAACATATTTTGGGCATTAAGAATCATTGTTTCTGTATAAATGTGGTGTATGCAGCGTCCAGTCACACTATCTTTGAAAATCTACATCCCGCACTTAATTGTGAGACCTCAGTCTCTGAGTTTCATGCTCAACCAATGCCTATATATATGAGCGCACGTTTAAGGATTGGTAAAAGGCACACAGTTTCAGTTAAAGTGGCTAAATAGAATCAAAGCATTTGTTCCTTAAGAGGATGTCAAAATGGTGATATATAGTTTCCAGTCCTACCCAAATATGTCTAGCTCTACTGAAAGTGGTTCTAAGTGCAGCAGTTGTTTTAGCATCGGAGAACATATGACTACATTTCAGTAATTCGGGACACCCTTAAGTGGCTTCCAGTTGAAGGCCAAAGCATCTTTAAACTCGCCTGCATTTTGTAATGATCATTACGCTCTGGGCTCCGAACTGCCTGACCCAGAAACTGGTCATCTCATGCGTCCTGCGGTAACTCAGGAATTCTAACACCCCAAGAATCTGGAACTGCATACCATCAACATCCAGAAATCTTACCTGCACAGAATCCTTCAAAAGGCAACTGAAGTTCTCACCGTTTCAGCACCATTTCCACCTTGGAACGTTCATTGCTGCCAACTAGAGCTCTGGCTTTTAGGCTCCCCTGAACTCCATGATACATTCGGCAGATCGCAACCTATTATCAGACAGCAGACAAGATTATACTAGCTCAAACTCCAGGCCGTATGACAGTGCACATAATCAATTGCAAAAATGTATACAGAATTATTTAGAACCTGCTTGCTGGAATGTTGATAGTTGTCCATCCCTGCTTGATATAACATTGCCATCATGTAAATCAATCTGCCACTTATTTTATGTCTTGTTTTTGCTGTAAACCTCTTCAAAATAAATTAATAAATGTACACTGACATGAAGGCTCCAGTGAGCTTGGTTTCGCCTCTGGACTTGAACCAGTCCTTAAAGTGTTTCACAGACTCTGGTGTCCATAGGCTTGTTTTTCTTTTGCTTGAACATAATGTACAGTGAAAGTAAATGGAAGCATAGCACTGTCGGTGCCTTGATTGAAAAATGTCTAGGAAAACATAATGGTTACATTTTGAGCACACTCTTAGGTGTCATAAGCACATATGAATTATAGATAGGGATAGAGCATGCAGCAGCCTCGTATTTGTTATTTGTTATGAAAGCTCTAGTTTTCATACTAAAGAATACTAGTAGAAATAGTTCAATCTTCCCTTGCTGAAGCAGCATTCTTCTCTGGTGACCTATGTGACCAGAGCTGCAAGGCTGATCTTAACTCGAGATTGTCAGAGTGGACAGAGGAGAAGGGGGTGCAGTGTGTTGTGGGAGCCCTAGAGGCAGTGAGCAGAAAATGATTCTAAAAGAAAGAGTCCAAGTCTTCTAATGACTTTGTTATTTTTCTTCTTCTGAATAGGTCTATGGAAATGCAGGACTTATCAAGTCCTCATACTCATGTTGGGGGTAGCGACACACCTGGTGCTTCCAAACTAGATAAAGCGAATCTCAGCAGCACTTCAGCTACAACTAATGGCACAGGAGGTAAGCTTAAAGTCTACAGATCAACTTTTGCCTACATTTTCTTATTTGTTATACCTAGTGCTGCTTATTTTATGCTAGAATATGTATATATTGTTACCTACCAATGCCCCATAATGTGCCTTATCAGGTGCGGTAGGTACTTTCACATAAAGAGTAATATCGATAGTACAAACTCTAAATGCAGAAACCTGTTGACTTCATAATTTGAAGTCGACCAGTATTTTTAAATTCACTCAAAAGCCTTTGGTTTCGCCTTATGTGTGTGCAGTCCCAAGCAATTGTCGAAATCCAGTCTGCCCTGTGTATAGATCATGTGTTTGGCGCAAATGCTTATTTGAATGCTTGACCTGAACATCGCTCCCCTTCTCAGGAGAGAACATGACGGTGTTAAACACTGCCGACTGGCTGCTGAGTTGCAGCACTCCATCTTCTGCAAGTACGCTAGGCGATGGTACCGTGCATGCGGGTGACTGCGTGCTTCTTGGATTGCTGTGCCTTGCGTCTCTGTTTTGCACTTGCCTCTGTTTCTTCTTGTTTGAATCGTTTGCGTGTGTCCTTCTATTCTTCTTAAGATTTCTAACAAGCAACAGGAAAGTTGCACATATATTGCGGTGGCGGGTATATTGCGATGGTGGGTATATTGAGGTGGCGGGTATCCATACAGAAGTAGCGGGTATACTGAGGTAGCAGGTATTGAAGCTAAAGCCTGTTGTGTAGTTGCTTGATCTCATGGTGAATAGAGCCACGTCATACTGTTAGACAGGTTACCAATGTGGTCTCAGATAAAGTATTAAACATCACATGAGCAACCACCTGCCAATTCCTTTTCTAGTGATTTGGGGTACAAGGTTGAGTTTTAAAAGGTCATTATCCGTTCTAAGATGTACTAGAACATTGTGAACAAGAAGAAGCAAATTCATAGCACTCTGCATTAGAAAGATGGTACCTTTTTCTGGAAAGGAGTGCGTGACACTGCCCACACTGACATGCCTTCATCATGAAAGGCCAAGACAAAAGTCTTAAAAATGGCCTCTCCCGATTCTTTAAATGTGAACAATTCTTGTGAAAGCGTCTAGTCGGGAGGTACTCGGAGGTGTGATAAGGATATAATGTTAAACTTTTCATTACTTTGTATTTATTGTTGTGTGTTGTGCAGAGCTGATTTGGCTCAGAATAGAACGTTGTAAGCGTCAGAGGTTATTTCGCCGCGTATCAGTGAAAGAAGACATTTAACTACAACTGTACTTCTTGCAGAGTGTCTTCCAAGTTTTAGTTGATTAGTATGAACAATTCTAATTTACTTTAAACACAGTACAGCGTTTTGACGCTTTTAAGTGTACTTCATTTTCATTCTAAACATATGCTTAGAATGTTTTGTCAACCGAAGAAGCAATCTTTAAAAATCAAGGAAGAACGATTAGCAGAAACGTTATTTCAACTATTCAGCAAAATATATAGGAGGTTAAATGGCAACTGCTTTTTTCAGCATCAATTACATTTGGAGCTAACTGTCTTCTTCCGCCAGAAAGTACATTAAATCTGAAATGATCAAAGGATTCTGCTGTATTTGTAATAGTGTTGACCACAGTTATGGACCCCTAGTGAAATTGAATGTTGTATTCACAACTTCCTGAATTCCTTTTGGAATGTGCTTGATGCGAACGGTATTTATTCATGCAGCGGTTAGGGCTCATAAAAGTCCTTCATGAGCAAAAAAAAAAAAAAACATTGGCAGGGCCGAACGTTTTCCCCAAATCCACCTACTGCTACCGTCAATTTGCCAAGCTGGCGGAAGAGCAAACCTGCGTAGTTTGGCTCCAAATCATACAGCTCTTTTCCACCACGCTGCTCTCTCCTTTTGTCGCTGGTGTCCTAGTTCTCTTTTCTTCCGCCTATCTCCCTTCCCTTATTTGCCTTTTCATTGGTTGTGGGTCATAGCATGATGATGAGAATACCTGACAGTCCCTAAAAACAGTGCTTAATTTGTGCTTGTTGTTTCGGGTGCGGAGCACCGGCACTTATTTTTGAGGGCCGGTGCTTATTTTTCTGCCTCCAGCATTTACTGCGAGCTAAAGACACATGGGAAAGACGGAGGAAGAGAAAAACGAAACAGCTTGAGAAAGCAGAAATCTGAAAGAGTGAGCTGGGGGCAGGGAGTGGCTGTAAATGGATTAACAAGGCCTGAGATGGCTTCAGGATTACGCTGCCTCAGTATTCCATGCTCGCACACTTAATTGCAGCAGCCGCGTGTTTAAGAAGAGGGCTTTGGGCACCGGCACGTTTTACTTTACAAATTAAGCACGGCCTAAAAATGAGCACTGGCGTCCATCACCTGCAACCACCAGCACAAATTGGGCAGTGGGTTGATCTGTATCTTTCCGTGCAGGTTAACATACTTGCATTTTGCAACACGTCTACCATCAACAAGGCAAAACGGTAACTTTTGTCACATTACTCATTTGTGACACAGTAGAATTGTTGTGAAAGTTCAAAGCCTTTAGCAGTGCAAATAAATGATCACTTAAAAAGTCACTAATAAAACATAAAGGCATTATATATTAATAGTAAATTAGTAAAATGCTTAGAGTGGAGCAAATGACCAGTCTGATTGGTTTTGACTGTTCAGGATCTTTATTTTAATAAACGAAACATGTTAATACTATAATTTAAATCATTATTCTGAACTCCATTGGAATGTTTGGTTTTGGCTTAATGCTAACTAGCCAGTTAATGAATTGATGAATGTAAGTTCTGATTAAAGGCTAATCCATCCTAACATCATTATTAAGATTTGTATTTGCTCACCTTCATTTAATGTTGGCACTTATGTTTTTTAACATTAGAGAGAAAGGCCCTAGATGCATACCAGCAAGTAAGACCTCATGCTGCTAAGCCTCTCTCCTAGTTCAGCTTATATATGTATATATAGCCAAAAAGACAAAAGAGGTCATGAAGAAAAGGCACCTATACATGTCTCTAATCAATATCCAAATTTTCATCTTGAGGAGTAGTCAGAAAAACATGTACTAGCACAAATAGCCAATCCATGTTTTGTGACTTTCTTTTTTCTGTTGTGCTTTTCTTTTTTCTGTTGCTTCTTTAGGGTTATCAAAAATGTCTTATTTAAGAGACAAACGTGTAATTTTGTACAGAAATGTTGAAGTGACTGGTCAATATGATGCTCATATTTGATATTTACAACCAGTTTCCTCTGGGTATGATAGCACCCTGGGGTCCCATTATACAATCAGATTAGGCCTTTTCATTCGTTTGTCTATTAAAGTGTTATTTACATTTTGTTTCCTACCACCACACCATCCACAATAAGCCAATGGGTCAGCCGACTTAAACCGTTGACTCTTTACACTATGAGTGACAACATTTTGCTTGTGTACATCCGCCTAAAAAGTAGACCTCTCTATTGCTGATAGGCCAGTCTCAGCTTTCCTTTCTGCTTTTAGTTCATGTTTGTTTATTTATGTATTTTTGCAATGGGTTATTTTTTACTTATGTATTTGCAAATATATATGCACCTTCTTTAGCCTGTGGTATTCTTACTTTTTGCTATGCCTAATCTTATTACAAATTGATTTTGAGAAACAATCTGTATTTACTTAGTGGGACCTCACCATTTCTTCGAACCACGTTTTCCTATGGAGGACTAGGGTCCAATGTCCTCTGGTGAAGTGCCCACGCTCTAAAACATTAAAAGGCATTCTCATACAGGGAGATTGTGGTTTTGGACCCCCCTTTTCTTCTCATTGGAGTAGCGAGTGAATGGGTGTATATGAGTGCATGTGTGCCAGTGAATGGGTGTATCTGAGTGCGTGTTTGGGTGCAAGTGTGTGGGGGTGTATGTAAGCAAATGCGTGGGTGAGTGGGAGTGCGTGAATGTAATTGTGTTGTCATGTTGGGGGGGGTGTCTGCCGGCGACAGGAACGGAGATTTCTGTCACCGGGTGCAGGACAGCCAGCATTTTCGTGGTGGTGTGACCGCCACGAAAATGCTGGTGGTCTATCAAGTCATAATACCAAAGGTGGGATTATGGCTGCCGCCAGGCCGGAGGTACTTGCCTCCGGCCTGGCAAATGCAACCGCCCTGGCAGTACAGGTGGTGGTTTGGCTTTGGCCAAACCGCTGAAGTTGTAATATGGTGGCCTTTACTGCTGGCCTGGTGGTGGTAAGACCACCACCGCAAGTCTTGCGGTCCAAGGACCGCCAGACTCGTAATGAGGGCCTCAGTGTGTTCCATTGTGGAAATTCAGGACTTCTGTACCTGCCTTTCTCATTACCTTTTGGAAGTTTGAGATTTAAGGGCAGTGAGCTGCTGGTTATTTTAGTATCTTGTGTTCTGTTGTTCAATAAAACCTAATTGTTTTGCATTGCCTAATGGAGTTTTGGTGATGCATTTCTCAGCTGAAAGCTTCATTTAGTAGATCGGTTTTGTCTCTGGACTTAAAAAGACTGAGACGGGACAAGAGATGAAAAGAAAATGTTCTGTTTACTTTCCAGTAATCCAGTTGATCAGATGCTGTGTTCTATTCATTGCCTTTGTGAAGGGGCACTCGTCAGCCCTACTTCGAGAGCTTGGGTACCTTGCAACAAGGCGGTTGCGGATTTTCATGAGTTCATGAGGAGGAGGGGAAGGGAGAATTTTTAAAACATTTTTTAAGTTATGTTCTTCAGAGGTGTGTCCAGGATGATTGACTCACTTCTGATTACCACTTTGGATTCATAAAGCTATATGCTTTGACTGTACAGTACCATATACTTGTAAAATCATGTAGATTTTATTTTAGGACCGAACAATCTTCTAGGATGCATATCAATTTTCTTTTTGGCTTCCAGGTAATGGATGGTATTATCTTTCCTTACTCTTTCTGTGCCAGTTGGAACAAGGTGGCATGTTTCTCAAAAGTTCAGTGGAGCATACAGAGCCTTGATCACATACCCTTTTGATAGTTCTTTGTTACTGCACTTACCCACTTATGGTTTTCAGCATTTTTCTGTGCCTTAGCTCTGATTATCTGCAACCACATTTTTACAAAACAAACTCAGATCTGGCCACTTTGTTCTCATAACGAAATGTTCACTCGTGAGCGAAATTCACATTGTAGTTAATATTCTTCCTCAAAACCAAGTAAACGTTTGAAAACACGAGTAAAAGATTACACAACCTTTACAAAAAATATAACGTAGAAACAGTAACAATTGCTTACAATCACAATAAAAAGACAAATTAACACAATTAAGCGTTGGTTCATCTCCAGTCAGCGGTTGGGTCAGTGTGGCTAAGTCATACACCAGCCCTAAATAAGCGGCTACTTAACACAAGGCGGCTCTACAGTTCGTGTCTGCAGATAGCTGTCTACACCACGTCCACATTTTTGCACATGTTGCATTTTCATGCATCGAGCATGTGGAATTGGGTTTATACAACATATCAATACATTGGCTACATTTATTGGGATCTCTAATGTTGTTATTTTTCGGTTGCTCTCCATTAATGTTTGAAGATATTTTATAAATGAGCACTCCTCTTCTCGCAAATGCTCGTGCAAAGCGCATACCATTGGCAACAGTGTCATCGAGCTGTCCAAATGTAATGTCAGTTCAAACTGAATTCATTGAGTTGCATATTTAGAAATATTTCCAGAGTGGACCTTACATAAATAACTAAATAAATACGTTTAGCATAAACTAACGGCTACATCCAGAAACCCCACTGGAGCGCCATAAGTATGACTATTTGAGCTTTGAAAAGCGATGCCACTGTTTTTCAATATTTGGCACAGTCGCTGAGCATATATGACCTTTAATCAGTGCCCGGCAAGGAAATTTTTGCATGCAAAAGAATGTCTAAATTCCGTTCTCCTTTCCAGCCCCAGTTTTTTGTTGTCCCTGTTATTACCAGCGTTGCTAAAGATCCTGTTTATTGTCTTGTTTTTTTAGGTTTGTCATGAGCTTTGGTGCAACATTTGATCATAGAATGCAGTTTTTGCTGCATCTCCACTGCTGTGTAATCCCACAGGGTGGTACTGAGCGGAGAGAAGTGCCGTCGTCCAAGAATTAGCGCAAATGTACTCCGAGATGTTAGTAACAGTAGTAATTAGGACGCAGAGAAGATAAACTACAGTGGAGTGTGGAAACTGCTCTAATTTGCACTGGGTGCAGCTCACTTGATTATCTGAACTGTAGTGAATTCGCTTTTTTGTATGTCTGTATTTTTCTCCTTTTTCTAGGCCCCGCACATTTGCTGGTATTAGAACTGTGTGTCCAGTGACAATGCTAATTCGTGACCCAATGTGTGTTATCTGTCCTAAAATTTGTATTGATTTTAAAAATAAATCACCCATTTGATGTATTTAACTTTCCTGGAAGGCCACACACTAAATGTTATGAATAAGGCACCAGAGACATGGGAGTTAAATGCCATATGTGGGCTGCAGTGTGTATTTTCACCACCTCATATAAGACAAATATAAGTCTGTCAGGAGCACCACTGTGTCCTGGCTGGGCCGCAGTGTAAAGTGACTGTGGTAACCATATTTTGTCATGCAGAAAACCTATTTTTATGTATTAATAATTCACCCTTAAAGTGTATTTTATAAGCCCAAAAGGCAGTGTGCCTAGGGGTACCCTCCCTGTGACTAAAGGCCACAAAGCTATCCCCTGTTTAGGTCCACCCATAATTTCCATAGGACCACTCTAGGTGTGACTAAAATATTTAATTTCATATTTCCACCTGTGAAAATACTACCTCATTACTTCAAAGTTGTTTTGTACCTAATTGTTCAAATCAGATTTGATGGAAAAATAACTTTATTAAAACGTGCTTTAAGCTGCCTGAGCTAGAACAGGCTGAAAACGAGTTCGGCCTCACATTACACCTCTAGAGCTGGAATACTTTTGGTTAGCTGGGAGAGTTAACAATCCTGGCTCAGTAGAAAATGACCTGCCTCTGAGCCGGGAGGGACATGTAAGTGTTAACTGCTACCACGTTTAAGGAATTAGCTATTTTGGAGTGAATAGGAACAGCTAGCAGAACAAAGGACAGCCTTTGCACTGCCTCTTTTAACTTTGAGATGCCTGGGAGAGCCTTTCCTTTCATCCCCAAGATACCCCTAATCAGACAGTCTCCAATCATTTGGGAGGGGTGGTGGTCATGAAGCTGAAGACATGCCTACTTGCCTATTGCAAAAAGAGCTTCCTGTGTAATTTTACATTGAGGCCAAGAGTGACTGCAAGAAAATAGTTGGGATCGGGTGGCAGAATTTCTCCAGTCATGGGCTACTACACAGGATAAATCTACCATCTCCACCACCACTTTCTCATAACATTCCTTCACCTGGGAAGTCTCCATCTGAAGAAGAATCCCCTGCTAGAAGTAGAGAGTAGAGGAGTCTCTCAAGGACTCAAGAACTTGTTGCCCCTTCTGGCACCCAGGAACTGGAACTGCTCTCCAAGGGTAAAGTCATTATTATCAGGTTTTCCTCCATCAAGTTCACAATAAGCAAAAGGCATACTGACTCTAAGAGAGCCCAGCTTAACCACAGAGGATGGGATCCTGTGGAGTTTACTGAAGAGAGATCTGGTTCCTAGACTTGCACTGAAGAGCTAATGGTTGCATGTCTAACCAAAAGGTACTTTCCCAGCAGTTGGAGGGTAGTAGGTCTTAGTCATTTCTTTCACTTCCAGAGGGGGCCAGTACATGGTTTTGAGGCCTGCCCAGGATAAAGTCTGCACCCTACATGGGCAAGAAAACCAGACTTGTCCCGGTGGGTGCTTTTTGCTGAGGTAAAATTGGTTCAGAGGGACTTTGCCTAAAAGGTTTTCGGCTTTGTGGAGCCCTGCCTGGCAACATCTTCCAGCCTTGACAGACTGGAAGATTTTGACTTCTAAAAAGTGACCAAGTCTGAAAGTACAAGGTTGATCCATGTTGAGGTGGCACATCTTCTTTACCAACAAAACACCTTCTGGAGCAGCTAAATCTAGCATTGTTCCCGCTCAGAGCTCCTGGTACCAAAACCAAGACCTTCAATGGGTGCTTGACGATTTTGGGGGACCCTTGTCAGCCAGTACTGGACATTACCACGCTGGATAGTTTTGACTACCAATTCAAAGACTAAGTTTGAAGGGTAAAACTTTGACTAGGATAACCTGCTTGGTGTATCCAACTTTCAGTGTATCCCATCTCGGTCCGGGTAACCTGTGAACTTTTGCTTCTGAATGGTGGGTCACTCTTTCCATGTGCTTTTTACTTTAACTATTCATATTTGTACTTCCCCTCATCATATTTTAAAGCTCTTGTTATCTTTTTGTTCATTACATTTTTCTAACTTGATCTGGGAATTTTATTGTGTTCTTTACTTTTACATTTTTGGTACTTTGTGAATTTAACACAGCCATCTCTGGAATTGCCGGTCGGTTGTGCCATAGATACCACAATTTGAGCAGAGCTTCGACTTAACCAGGTTGTGTCATCGCCCCCGTCACCCAAGATGAATAACCCAGTTCTTTGCTACATTGAGCATTTCCAAGTGTAGAGTGGCTGAATACGCCCCAGTAATAGGAGTAGGGACTCACAAGCCATTTATCTTACTTATGAAAATATGCCTATTCTATTTATGGAGTGGTGAGGCAAGATGTGTAAATGCACAATCTGACTGAGCAGATCGCTCGTTTTGCTGATGCAGGTAATACTAAGGCATTGTGGATGGTGGAAGCCTCCTTTCTAACCTCTGTCTGTGCATGAAGGATACAGCTAGTGGAATGAGTTCACAAACCAGATCAGGGGCGAGTCAAAATTATTCTGTTTATGACTGTTTATGATTTTTTTTTTTACTGGTGAGCAAAAGCTGGATTCAGGTGAGGTAAAGGGGAACATAAGAAGTATTACACACACTGTACAAAAGACTTTGCCATTTCTCTTTATCTACTTTTAAAAGTGGATCTATAAAGCCCATTCCCTGCTTGTTCTCTGGATGTATTGACAGCCATCTGGTATTTCTGTTCTTGAATGATCAGTGGTCCAAAGTGAGATTTCTTTGTATGCAGTGGGTGTAATTACTTTTCCTAATTAAGTATTCCCACTTTCAGCCATATCTCTTTTTGAAATTTAAATTTAAATGTTTGTTACTTCGGAGTCAGCTTGGTGGTTCCTTCTAGGGAATATTCAACCCGTTTTTAAAGATGTTTGTTCTTGAAAAGGAATCAGGCATATAGTTATAATTATGAACTAACTTTATTGTTAACGCTAATGGATACTTTAGCTCTGAGTTTCTGTTGATAAGGGCTACTAATTAAACTAATTTAATTATGTTGGAAAAGGAGCTTTATTGGGCTAACGAAGCAAGCTTTAGGCGCAGGTTGTTCTGTTTGTCAGTCCAAAACAATGAGCTATTACCTTGAGAGCATGAAAATAGTGACCCCCTCAGTAGTTAAAAAGCATTGAATACATTTTATTGGCATTTTTAAAGTAAATATAGCATCCAGTTACAGTGTTGTAAGGATAGAACATTTGAACGCATGGAGTGATATCATCTCCCTTGCAGTACATTTGCAGGGCTCTTTCATTGCTTGGTTAGTTGGTGCCTGGTGGATCAGGGCATTTTCATAAAAAGACTGAGGTATAACGTGACAACATGTTAAAAAAAAAGGTGCATAACTGCTTCACTTCTGTAATGCTAGCAGCAAGTACAGCTGGAGGCTGGACGGGTTAGACTGAGTAGTTCTGCACAGCGCATTGCAATTGCTTTCTGTAGCTCTCATTATGGATGGAGGCAACTTCAAATTGTGAGACAGTGAGGGATGGGAGTGAAGTTTCAGTGGAAAAGCAGGAAGCATAGTTTCCTGAAAGATGGCCTACTCAATCAGTGGTGTCCTACTTCAGTGAGCAGGCAGTCTTGATCTAATTTAGGGCTTTGTTGGAAATGAGGAAACTAGAGGCCTTTCATTAATCTCAAAGTCTGGTTCATAGTGGGGAAAGTGGTTCTCAGTGTCTGGGCAAGGAGCTTGGAAGGCAGAATGTTGTAGGAGCAAAACGTTAATATCTTATCATTACTCTGTAGAGTCTACTTTTGACAGCATTTTGAAAGTCATTCAGTTGTAAAGGTTGGAATCTTAGGCCTGGGCAAATCTGTGAATATGCCAATAAAGCTTACCAACGTTCTGAATTTTGTGTAAATTGAAATTCACAAACTTGGTCAGAAGTTCACATTGCACAATATTGTGTAACTTTTTAGTTTCAGTACACTTTACATATGGATGATGAATTTTACAACATGGAAAGAAAAAAAGGAAGAAAGCAGATCCATCTCCCCCTTGCCTCTTCTCCCTCCAAGCCATAGATGAGCCTATTTTTACTGTCTCCGTTGTGACATTTTTTGACATTTGTTTATTCTGTTTCAGTCATATTTTTATGTGTATTATGGATTTTAAGGAGGAGCTCCAAGCCAGCAGCTATGAGTCGGTAATTGTGGGGTTTGAGGCACAACTATTTGAGGCTATTAGATGTTTGTTTGTGGGTCGCAGAGGAGTTCCGTTCGGTGTCATGTACTCAGTGGACTGTGATCGAGTATGAAGAATGCTTTCGGCTGCTTTAGGTGATGGTGTTTCCATTTGAATTTATTGAACTGATATTTTTTCAAACAGCCTTATTTAAATGCTCAGATACAGCGTTATCATTTACATACCCTGTGTTAACTTCGAGAGTTGTATCACAAAAATTAGACCCCGAAATATTGTGATAGTATTACACCTAGCAGTTCTAGATCAATATATAATAAAACTTGCATTCAGGAGAGAAGATGAACACCTAAGAGATCCAGCGCCAGAAGATGCACCTTGCCTTCCATTTCACAACAGACGTGTTTATCTTAATTCTTCCTACATTTCCCTCAAAGGTCCTGTTTCCACAGGTTTGTTACCACAGTACATTGCACCTTTGTCCACCATCAATTATCTCCAAATCGACTTTTAACTATTTAATACACCACATTGTCCTTAGGCCAGCCACTATTCACACAATACTTCACTTGCTTCAGCACCTCAATCTGATTGATTCTTTACGTCCACAGTTCCTCACCAATCACACTACAGATACCCAATTTCATTAGCAACTAACCAGTTGTGTATGTTTTCATCCTTTCTCGTTGTAAACTAGACAAGTAATCCGCGTTTATGTTCTTTCTGCCAAAGACAATGAAATCTTTTGTAGGTAATAAGCCACTTTCACTAACCGGGGAGTAGCTTTTTCACCACCATCCATTAAGAATATGATAGTTAACGGTTTGTGATCCGTCCGAAACTCGACTGTAGCGCCCCATACATATGTCTTAAAATGCTTAATGGCCCACTCTCATACCAAAGTGGCTTTTTCAATCATATTGTATGCACTCTCTGCTCCTTTGAATGTCCATGAAGCAAAGATCATTATTCTTTCTCAGACTTTTTTTCCTGTATCAACACCACCATCATGCCACATGTGCTGCCATCCGTGACTAGCATTGAGTAATCCTTACCATGAAATGCTTTCAGTGTCACAGAATACCTTATGCATCACTTTATCTGTTCAAATGTTTTATCACAAACATCAGAACTCTCACATTTTCTTGCACAAAGCCCTCAGCTCTGTGGTCCTTTCTGAAAAATGATCCATGAGTTTGACATAATTCTCCTCCATTCTATGGAATGAACTTAATTCTTCTGAATTCCTTGATGATGGTGCCTGCTCTGTCACCTTGATTAATTTTTATTCTGGTTTTACACCATCTCCTGATGAACTATGCTCTAAATACTCTACGTCATGCACAGCAAGCCATTTGGTAGTTCCAGTCCTCAACCCAGCCTTGCTTACCACCTTCATCCCTTTCCACAACACCTGATCATGCTCTTTATGATCGCCCCCCTACACAAGTGTATCATGTTTAAAGCATTTCACACTGTCCACCTCTGTAAACAATTTTTGCAAAGATCTTAGGAAAACAGCAGATGCAAGGCCAAACAGCATTCTCTTAAACCTGTACATCCTTCACTCTAGAATCTTTAATACTTTTCCTCCTCCCACCATGCAAAACAATGTGTTAACATTGTGTAGAATGTGCGGATCTACCCATATGGCATGATTATAATTCTAAGATCCACACATTTGTACATTCTTGCATCAGGCTTCCGTGCCAAAATATTTGCACCAACCCATTTTGTACTCTTTCTGCGCATTAATTCCACACTCACTCTGCCAGTTTACTTCAGTGAAGTGCTGATCTGATGGCTAACACACTCCTTAATCTGTGTACACATTGGGTCACACCCTCCTTTACAGTGATCTTGTGAAAAAACATTCATGCAAAT
The DNA here is from genome assembly GCF_031143425.1 of Pleurodeles waltl. Classification (NCBI taxonomy): domain Eukaryota; kingdom Metazoa; phylum Chordata; class Amphibia; order Caudata; family Salamandridae; genus Pleurodeles; species Pleurodeles waltl. The sequence goes on along the minus strand of NC_090444.1, from coordinate 1,055,465,921 downwards.
GTCCCAGAATCTCAGAAATGCATTATTCCACCTACACGTCTCCGCCTTGTCATCTGCTGTTGACAAATCTGGGTTATGGTGATTATGATCAAACACAAGATCTAAACCTTTTTATTCGTTCCACCACAATAAACTCTTCACATGACTGACCACATGTATTGTGGCCAGTATTTTTTGTTGTTTGAATGCAATGTCAGTTAGCATCCAGTCACCAAAGGAGCCCGTGGGGTTTACTTCAGCAACCTCTGTCTCCATCATGATAGGTTTCTTAAGGTTTGTGACATAAATTATAGATTATGGTGAGCAGGGCTCAGCCCTAACATCCAGCTCAATCCCCATAAACAGTATTGCTCAAACAGGAGAGCAGTATATTTCACTTAAGCTATTAAGTGAAACTTTTTTAAAAAACATTTGGGATCGGCATGTCTGTCTAGTTAAATCATGCCCTGTCTGTTCACCTTTCCTTAGAACCTTGTAGAACACCAGCAGCGCTGGAGCGCCCTCTGTCTTCATAATGAGAACATCCATGTACTTTGATGCCTCCAAATCTTGTGTATTCTGAATAGTTCTATCCACTGATTATACCTTCACACTTAACAGTTTTACTCCAATCTTCATATTATCAGTTTTGTTCGTTGTTGACCCCCTTATAATTTCTATATTGCGAATCTTTAAAACTACTTTTCAGCGTTACTGCATGTAAACTATTAATGTGCACCGCAGCTGCTTCCCCTGGCTGTTCAAGTGAGAAGAATCAGTGCCATTCAGCAGCTACTGCTACTTTAGCCTCATAGCTCTCTAATGCTAGCACAGCCTGGGCACATTCATGATATTCATCCTTTATCTGCATGCCATCCTCTCCTAGTGCCTCACTTTCCGGCACAGGTGACTGTTTAATAGTCTTCCTACCCTCTCCACACAGAGATTATGCATTCGAAAAGCTTATTTGCATTCAGGCGAAAAAAGTCTCTCCCCCCAGTATATCCTAAACATGTTTCAAAGGTGTATCTTCAATCATACTGGGACATTATCAGATCGACAGGGGCTGGGCCTACCACAGATTCCATCCTACTTATACTGCAGTGTTCCACAAACACCATACAGAATAGTAAATAACATTCCGCGTTGCCTGAAGATGATGTTACAATGATGTAAGCGCGAGGCAGCAGGCTTTAGCACCCAGAGTGAAATAATTATCAGTATTCAGGAGGTCCTTTCACCATAACTTCCGCTAGCGTCCTGTACGTGGTTTTGCACTTGCAACAGAACAGCTCTGCACTGAAAGTTTCTCTCACTGTACAACACGACGTTTTCTCCATGAAGGCAAAATGTAAGGCTGGGCGTTAAATGTAGGCAGAGGACAATCGTCTCTACTAATATGTTTTCTCCACGCAGCCCGATGATTTTAAAGTTCATTTTACTCCACACAACCTGATAATTTTAAAGTTCATTTTACTGCAAAGCTCAGCTGGTACACATATATCGCTTTCCCCAGTCAACAACAACTGCTGGCCCTCTAATTTCAACCCATAGTCATTCCGATTCCCTTTGCCACCAATTGATCTCGTGGAATATTCTGCAGTAAACGCAGCACATAATGCTGGTCTGGTGATCGTACCCTAATCTGCAGGTCTTCTATACTTGACTTGATTTGTGGCTTTGGTCTATTTAACTTTGCAGTATTTTGGCAAGTATTGTTTATCTTGACTGTTAGCTTTAATAGAGAAAAGTGTGTCCGTTCGCCAAATGTCAAGGACAATTTATGCTGAGGCTTTTAGTGGCCTCTTAACTTGTGGTGAAAAAGCTAACAAATTCTGAGGCAGTGCCAACGCAAAGATTTGCTTTGACTCCAAAAGCAAAAGTTAAACCAAACAAGTTTCAAAATACAGAAGATACAAGGAACCAAGTAGCATATGTAGGGCACAGTACATTTTATTAACTTTTGGCCAGTATCCATCGTACACTCCTATTTGGAAAACAAATATGCCTACCTGGTTCGTCTGTCGATGACCTGTCATAATAATTCAAATGGAAAAAATAGGTCGCCACTGTGACCTGCCCTACATAAACAGTGCAGCACTACCCAGTGGGCCTGTCAGGGTTTGCTTGCCCACCCCCACGTTCTGTATATCAATTTGGAAATGGAAACTGATTTTGTTGTTAACTATACTGCTTATCTTACAGATCCCCTAGCCCTGTTTAATTTTGCATCAGGGTTCAGTAGGATCGTCGGTAAGAGGATGAGAATGTTTTTTAAGGGGGAAGGGGGGGAAACAAGTAAGTTGTCTAGAACAGCATCTTTAACTTTTTTTTGTGACTCTAGAGGAGATTATCAGGGTTCTAAAATCTATGTGAAATATGAACAGTAAAGTAATTACAATGGGAGGCATGTACTGTGCACTTTTCCCTAAAGAGATCATTAACTTGCTATAACATATTTGAGGAAGGAAAAGCACAGAATTCTTTCCCTAAATATGTGTAATATGTAACATTTGGGCAATGTGCCAAAGACCTGTCATCGTAAAAAAAAAAAAAAAAAAAAAAACTTTACTTATTTCTCAATGGAATAATCTGAATAAACGGAATTCGACTGGAGAAATATTTATTCATGAGCTGCTTTGACAGATTGGAGTGTGCATTTCTCCTGTCACGTTAAAGTTAATATAGGATTGCTACTATGCCTCTATGCGCTAATGAAAATACTCAAGAATGTTGGCTTGCTCCAGTAAAAGTTCTTCAAAATGGCCTACAGATCCATTGAGCAGTTGACAAGTAGCATTAACCACCATTTTTGCAACCTAGCAGAAAATTGTATTTAAAGTGGGCAGTTTCATATTGTAAATCCCATAAAATAACATATGATTACATAATGTTAGTTTTGCCTTTAGACAACCTTTCGCAGTTGTTTAGGACTCTTCAGTTCAACCCAGATGGCCTGTAACCAGGTGTATTAAAGCTTAAGAAAAGCAAATATGGAGCCTATGCTTTAGTAAAACCCCAATATTGTCCAACTCCAGAACATACCAATGATCACCAATGCTACAATCATTGTGATAAAAATAGGTGCATCTTCCTTTTGTTGCATCCAGTGTGAACTGTAACATAACAAACGTGGTAAGCGATAATCTAGCAATTCCTTTCTAACCATATAATACAGAGTAATAATTTGTGTAAATTGCAGTGTCTAGAAGGCTGGAACTGAAGTTGAGAATTCAGTTTGTTCATAAAACTGGCATAAAAATACATGTAACAATGCGCTGAAATTGAGTCATTAAGACAGGTCTTGTTTACGGTCTTTTGCGGGTTCACAGTGCTCTGATAATTGATTAATTTTGTAAGGTCAGCGAATACGATGGGGTTGAGGCAAATCAATAATTTTTTACCACGTTTTAGTGACCATGTTTTTAGCTCTTAGTGGAGTAGTTTCAGAAAGAAGCCTCATTAAGCTCATTCTTGGGGAGATTTGGTAAATACATTTTTACGTGGAGTCAAAGGGAAATAATGAAGGTGCAAAGAACTCCTTATACTAAACCCGTATTGGTGGTTGTTCATGGTGGATTTACCAGACAGCTCCACACATGTTACTCCTGTAAAACTGCCGAGGGACAGAGCTCCATGACCTGTGCAGGAAGAAAGGAACAGTGTTTGGGAATGCTATCAAGGATAAAAAGGCAGGAGTAGTTGTAAACCTCCTGTCTTAAGTTTGTGACATTGTCTGTGAATGCGACCCATGATCTGTAGCTTCATGACAAGTACCTAGACATAAAAAGTATTATACAAAAAAATTCCCAACGTCCTTTATTGTTGGGATTAGAGAACCTATAGTACACGCTATTCAAGTTTGTTTACAATTGTTTTTCGAAAGAGCCAACTCTGATGCAAAATAAGTCAAGTAAAACCAAATTAAATGCATTTTATAAATCGTGTGATCCATATAACCCAGGGCTTTCCAACCTTTTGTGTAATAACAGCTAAGTATGTTCAATGAAAATCATCACATGCTACTATTATTACTAGTGTTGTAATAGCGACCTCATCAAACAAGATTATGTAAGTGGCCACTACATGCAAGTTTACTAAAAGCAATCATCTGAGGGCATCAGGAACGGTTGCCAGCAGTAGTTTAAACAAGCATTTGCAATGCAATGAGTCTCACATTGGCTTGAGTTAGAGCTATTGGTGTTGTAAATTCCTAACTGGACTTTTTTTGCTACATAAATTGAAAATGAAGTGTAAAACATTAGTTGACATTAGCGAGCCGATTCAAAGCACCATAGCCGCCACGAGCATGAGCGCGAAGGAGAGACACAAAGGAAAAAGAATTTCCCTCACAGTCAAACATATCGGCAATCATGCAGTTATTCATGTAATGGGCAAGTCTGCAAGGCGGCAACAAAACCGCCCCAAAGAGGGACAAACGTAAAGCATTTTCCAATTATAACAAGTGATTTTTGAAAGGCAAGCCCATAAACGAGTGAAAGTGCTGGGTGTGAGGTGGGCATGGTTAAAAGCCCACAATTCTTAAAACAGGCCAAATGGATTGTGCGCTTGACCTGAAAAGACAGTCTTCCAACATGATTTATGACTTAAAAATCTGCTTTAAATATGTTTTGGAAATTCATATATTTTTCTTCGAACATCAGCTTATGACTTCTTTAAATTCTTGAGTACACAGTTTTGGCATACATGTATTTATGCAACCAAGCACAAGGCTTCGATTTTGTAGGCTAAAATGCCCATAGGAGAACTACTCATAGGTAGCAGGAGAGCTATCAGTAGCTCACAAACTACTCATTGGAGAATACTGATACAGTTAATGTGTAATGATTAAAACACTTAATGAAGTTATGTTTGCCTCTTTGGACGCCCTATCTGGAACATCATAAATTTAATCTGATATAATATTACACATTTTAGCTCTCTGTTTCACCATTGTTTGTGCTGTGTGAAAGAGCTTATAAAATTATGACTATGGGTGTCTGGTTGGTAATCCTTTTTGAGATCTACCAGTACATTCACTCATTTTTGCATTTTAAGATGCTTGATTTTGCCAGGAGTTTAGACTAAAGCAGTTGAATCGGGCTTCTGAGGTATTATCAGTCTTGAACTCCACACAAGGGGAATGACCCAAACAAAACACAATTGCATCCCATAGCGGCCAACTTTTCATTCTACAAACGCTTAGATGATAGGCAAAATCAAAAGAATAGGGCAGGGTGCAAGGGGTGCAGGCTTCTCTTGCAGACATAGAAAAGGAATAGAATAGGTATCAGAAAGTAAAGACACACTCACCTCTGCACATATTTATGGATATGGGCAGCAATTATGAGTAGCAGTAAACAGCTCCTTTTGGGAACGAAAATTCAGTTGTCGACTTTGTAGCATCCACAAGTCGTGGCTCAGGTCTGAGGTACAGCTATTGTAAGAACAGGAGAGGGCTCTTCCAGACAAAAGCCACTGAGGTTAGTCTGAAGTCTGTGAACATTTGGATCTCTGTAATGGTGACTCATGGAGGGGGTTTGGCCTGAGAGGACATCATTTGGATGAGAGGCAATAAGGGACAGTTGAGCTGCAGGAAGTATCAAGCTTGGTAAGCTGTGACAGGCTGATTTCCTCTCTTCAGCTATAATGCCATATAAGCTCGCCTTCTAACAAACGTTCTCACTGCACAAAAGTAAACTTTTCAGCTTCTTCTGACTTGGCTCCTGCTCACCACAACGAAGTGGTAGGTGGAGTTACACAGTAAACAGCTTGCACCTCTTGTGTTGCCTCCGAAGGTGAATGGGGTGCATTTCGACCAGGAGAAGCGAGGAGGGAAAAAGTAACAGAGACCATGGAAAGTTGACAAATGAAACACAGGAAAGAGGGCAGGTTTCCTGTCACCACTCCAGTGGTGCTCTGTGGATTACGCTTTTTGGATGGTGAGGAGAAACCTCAGCAGAGAGCAGTGTATTTGTTCCAGCGAATCAGTGTAAGTTTAACTAAAGCAAATCAGTACAGTGCACTGCAGTGTGAACCAGGCCTACGCTGCAGAAGAAGGACGTGTTGTAGGGAATCACTTCCTTGCCTACAGCCCCTGTGGCCAGTGCTGCTTCTCTCTCACTAGACTGTTCTCAGCGTCTTTTTAAGCTCCATTATATTGTTCTCCCCACTCTCAGAGTCGCATATTGATCATTTGGACCATCACAAAGTGGTCTGTTGGGGACACTGTGCTTTATAGAGGCACTGCAGAGACCTGCTGTTCACAAGAGGAATTATCTATTTGCTTTGATACATCAACTTCACATGTGGTTGGCTGATAGATGTCTGGTGCTTTCCTTCCTTTCCATGAGCAGTTATTGTTGGGACTGTGCCACATAATTTATTCTGCCACTTTTTTAACAGTTGGGCTTCTGCCATTTTGGTTGTTAAAAAAAAAAATCCTGCACCACTGGCAACACGTTTTTTACTTTTGTGCTGTGAGCATCCATATGATCCAGACTATCTGTCAGGCACCGTTTGCCACTGTCCGTATGTGTACTTTATATTTATATATTGATTTAAACTGACCTATTGTCCTGGGTAATTAGAATTTCATACATTCTACATTGACTGTTCACTGCCAGAACAGCTTGTGGCAGTGTTTGTTGGTACTGTAATGATTACCAACTTTGGGCTAATGTGGAATCATTGTTGCCTGTTGTGCTGAAGAGACAAACAGCACAGAGACCAATTCTGAAAGTTGGAAAGCATGTTTTGGAAATTGTTTTTAAGATCTTGGTTGGACGCAATGATTTTTTTAAAAATGAAGTATTGTGTGAATTCTCAAAAAAATCTTCTGCATGGATTTCCTAGAAGTCTATTTTACAGCGCTATCGAAGTGATCTCTCAAGTTGGATTGCTGTGCCGTCTAGTAAGTCATGGTGTCATTTTTGCATCGCTGCGTCGGAAGGGAAAGAAGTATGGCTTATTTGTTTATAGAAGACCTGCAGAGAGAGTTTAAGTTAGGGAGTAAAATTGAATGAATGTTGCCCTAGTTTGTACTCTCTACTCACTATAATGTTGCACTTGAAAGTGCAGAATCTGATGTGTTTGGTCTGATGGATTTACGTTGCATTATGTAAATAAGAATTTAGGAAACTTACGATATTTGAAGTTACGGTATTTGACCTACAAGAAGCAGTAGGTGACATCAGCAGTACTCTTTACATTTATTTGTAAGAGGAGACTGATAACAGGCGTGTGAAAAAAGGCAAAGTATTTTCCTCAAGTTATTTTATGACTTCACAGACAACGTGTTCTTCAACAAGACTGTGAATTTTTCAAAGCTATGCTCAGTAGCAGATAATGTGGGGACATAAGGTTGCTGCTAGTAAAGCTACCAGAGTGAGAACGTACATGACTTTATTGGAAAAGGTGAGTAGATGTAAAATCCTCTGTAGTAACTCTGACAGTGAGATGAGTTATCTTGTTATCTTGGTTATTCTGTACAACAGGGTGAAGGAACGTCTGTTGTGTTAAATTCTGTTGTCGGTACTTCATGCTGTGGGTGCAATCCCTACCAGTAGGAGAGCATTCAGTGCAGTTCCAAAATAGCTCATAGTATATCTTTCCATTTAAGGCAGGAACCCGTGTGGATGTTCAGTGTCACCAAAAGGGAAACTCATAGAAGGAAGATGTCTAGGACACTGTAATATTTGGCACATTGTCACAATGTATGCTTCAAACAGTATTTCTGACATGATTATGACCCTTTTGTTAGGAACATCCAGGATGCATTTGTGAAGACATTAAAAGCATGGCTTGATGAGACTTTAAGTACTACCCATATCTTGAGCTTCTACCAACAATACACCAACCTTCTTGGTTTCCTATCGAATAGCTTCAGCCCAGGATGTTGTTGTACCTCCCCAAGTTTTACCACTCAGTTGTCCATGCCAATAAGGATGATCATGCTATTAAATCTCTCTGGTATCGGTCCTTAACCTCGCAAGCACAAACCTTTGTCCTTTTTACTAGTCATGTAAGCACTGACTAGGAGACAAATCCTGCTCTGTAAATATATAGGCTCACAGCACAAAACAGAAAGCTTAGGTTTAGTAGAAAATGTGCATCACTATTGTGGTAGCCATGATATTCCATACCAAAGTGTGATTTCCAGAAGGTAAACGATTAGAGACTTTATTATGTAAACTCTTATTTGGTAGTGGTGCCTGCTGTGTGTGGAGAAGAGTGGCTTTGCTGCTTCTTTCTCAGCTACCACAAATAAGGATGCTAATATTTGCCTTGTACAAGATTAGGAAATATGCCAAAGCAGGAGCCTTCAAACAACCATTCAGAATTTTCTATGATTCTATCCAGAAATTGTATTTTCTTCAAATATGAGAAAGAGAAACTCCCATCCTCTCCTGGAGAAGTACAGAGATGTTGGTATGTTCCCTTTGACGCTTTGAGTTTATTACCTTCCTAAAGTTCTGACGGGCTGTGAAAGTAGAGATTAATAGGAGTGTGCCCAGTTTTTAATTTTGATTCTGTCATTGAAAATTTAGAAATTCCTGGATTTGCTACTTCTGTATGATGTGATGGTAAAAGTATATCCTTCACTCTATACGCCATACTCTCGGTGTCCTGGGGCAGGAAAATAAAGAGCAGAAAATGACAATTGACAAGCTGCACCCTTCTGCAAAACATCAGTAGGTGTCGAGCATGCTATTAGGTGGGACAGCTCGCTGTAGGAGTAAGGCCATGAAAGATAATGGCTTGTAGGCAGAGTGCAGGCAGTTGGACTGGGCCAGATAGGAATCCTGTGCACGGTAGTATGGACTCAGGGGATGATAGGGATAGCTGCCGAGTAGCACCGGTCCTTCCAGTGCCCTAGTGCCCCTGTCTGAGTTTCTTGCTGCCTCACAGGGCCACCAACACTGCCCCTTATTATTTATTTTTTTACACTATTGGCTGTATGCCCTTTGCATAGCTCCTCCTAGGTTAATAAAAATATTAAATTGTGGTGACTATTTGTAAAATCAATCAAAATTATATCATCACATTTGGGTAAGTATTTTGTTGTCGTGTTATTCTCCAAAGGAATTTTCGATATGTTTTTTTAGGCATTTAAATTATCCAACTAAATTATTCTCTTAGTCATAAAGTATTTTGGGACTACTCCATAAAGCATTTTGACGCCTAAATTAATTAAGACATGCAAATAGTAGAATTTCCTTAATCCGCAGATTGATTCAAAGATTTATAAACAATGTATTTTGCGAACCTCAATTTCCACTTAAGACAAGGGTTTTTGGGAACAGCTGAGAACTCCGGGTGATTTTCAGTAATTCTTGTTTTACATCTGATATTGAATGTATGCAAATGTTTTTAATGGACTGGAATTTGTATTTCGTGCCTCGTTTTTATTTATTATGACTTTGACAATGTCAAAATGGGGAAATATTCCAAATTCTGTTTTACAGAAAAAATCCCCTCTTGCTGACTTGGAGTTGCTTGGACTTCCTCTTTCACAGTCATTAGCCAATTGACTTGGACTACTGAAAAACATAAACCGCATTACTGAGTTCTCTTGCTCTCTAGCTATCATGCTGGTGTGTTAGTTCCATTTCATTTTTGTGATGTTATCCTATGGTTTAAGCATATCTTGCTTGTCTTTTTGAACATTAGTATGTGTACCTGCTCCTGTTACTGCACTGTAATCTCAGTTGAGATGTTTTTTTCAAACACAAAGCAGAAACCAATACATTTAATTATTCTCTTTCTCTCTCTATCTGATTCTAATGGAGTTGCTATAATCATTCCTATAAAAAACACAAAGCCCTCATTGCCAGGAAAGTACAAATCTCGATTGAGATGAAAACTCCGATTTACACACGAATATGGATTCCAAGTCGGGTGCTGATTGCATGTGCTGCAGGTTGTTTGCCCTCCTGATATGGAATCTTCGACACAACATGCATGCAAACTGCACAAATGTTTGCAGTATGTATGTCACAGTGGGGGAATTAGTGCAGGGTGAGCAGACTGGAAGGGGATGCAAGTTGTACGTCTGGTAAATACAGAACCTTGCATAATATGCCTTTACTAGGGATAGATTTTAAGCCCAGCGTTGTGCCTGACCAGGAATGAATGCCAAAATGCACTGTCTGTTAGATGTAGCTTTTGGCGACCCATTGGTACACACTTACAGTTGGCTGAATGGGTGGAGAGCATCATCAAGGTGGACTACACAGTATTAAATTGTATATTATGAGGGCTTGACCGGAGGAGGTAAAAATGCATGCCTGTTTCACTATCTACCAATACTATCCTCTTTGAGTTTCTAAACTTTTCAGATGCATGCACATTAAATCAGGAATATCCTAAGTGAAACTGGCATGAGGTCTTTTGTGGATATTTAGATATAAAACAATCTCATGTCTACTTATTCTTCTGTGTAGTGTCTCTTCTTGCAGTCAAAACAGAGCCACTGAACAGCAGCGAAGCCACGGCTACAACTGGAGATGGATCCCTTGACACTTTTACTGGGTCAGGTAAAGCTGCAAACTAATTATTTCCACACAAAATCTTGGAATATTTTTAGAAGCATAGCTCACCAGGCAGACTAGCTCCTAAAATCACGTTTTCATTGGTTCTGGAAGGGTAGAGTTTAGGAACCATGCAAGATTGTCAAACACTGTCTGGATTGTGTCATTCATAATGCCTCAAGTCACCTTGCACGTGCTTGGTGAATCTATTTGACACTTTCATTAGACTGAAGCTCGAAATAGGATGCACAGAACACTAAGGTGATGCTAGCATTGTATGTTTTAGCTCACCTGTGATTGTATTGCTCTAAATATGTAGACCGAAAGGTATTTGCTTCAACAGATTTTTGCTTTTTGTAGCTGGGTGCAAGGTAACTTGAGTTTTGTTTGACTTATATAAAACACTCAGTTGTAAACATAACAGTGAGTAGTGTAAAGTGATATTATATTGTTTGTGTGTTCCAAGCAGATCATTTTGCTGAGAGTGTAATGTTTTATGTTGACAGGGCAAATACTTTATAAAACTTGAGTGATTGTCAATATTCATTCAAAGTGAAGTTACTCTTCGTTGTATGACGTCGAACTTAATGTAGGGCAGGTGCTCTACAGTGGGTAGAAAGTATGGTTCGATTAAATCTCTAGACATGATGCATCATTGCATTTCTACAATATGGGTTCATTCAGCAGCTTTGTGTCGTCATCAATGTTTGTAGGTAAAATCGTCAACTTATGCTACTTCCTCTGGGGTTAGCTAATATTGGGAATGCTTATTCCTCCTGCAATTACTGGTCTTTTCACACTGTAAAAACACCATGCTATCGCAAGTGCCGTATATTCTAAAATCCATTTAGGTTATCATCCTAGCCTTCCATGTGTCGTGGTGCTGTGATGTTGTATGGATCAGTGAAGTTTTTCTACTTGTGGTAGTAGTTTTCTATAAGTCCATTAATTCGACAACATTGTGTTTTCCCTAATAAACCTTGACCTTGTTTGGATGCTTACTATTTTAATTACTATTGGTAGAGAACCTTAAAGGGGAATGTGTGAGGGACAGCTTCCTGTGACTAATTCATCCATAGCCTGGTTTTTCCCACAACCTTCTTCAGACTGACCAATCATTGACCAATTTTGGCTCGCTAGAGGTGTTCACAGACCATAGTACAATAGAATACCATTTCTTCTGCATCCTCTCAGTAAAGTAGATGAATAGAAGTTTGGCTATTCTGTTAGGAGCACTCCTGCTCCGATTAGTGAAAATGCTGGAATGTAGGAAAGCCTACACTGTAATGGAAGATTTTGAATGAATGCTCAAGTGTGACAGGTCCCCAAGCACACACACTTCATGAATAATGCATGCGTTGGCCTGACCATTGTTTAAACATCCTACTTTGTGCAACGAGATGATTGTTTATTAACCTGCAAGTGAAACAACAGGCTTTCTATTTGTAAAGGGGCATAAGGATTTGTGTATAACCAGAATATTTAGTTTTTCTCTTGTTAAAACTGATAGGACTACAATGCTTTTTTCCAAAGTATTTCATTTGTGCGAGTCCCAACTGTGGTCTTGGATTTCGAAAGGCTGCAACACATGCCTTGTACTGCCACCTTCTGGTGAACTCATCAATCTTTCAGCTGTTGATTTGGCACTGATTATGTAAACAGTTTATTTAGGACAAATGTATTACTTTTGTCCTTCTTTTCCAACCTTCAGTGGTTTTTACTTATCTGGTGATTAATAGGGTAATTATTAGTAATGAAACAATCCTTTAAAAAAAGAGTTGGTTATTTAACGTCTTGAGTAGTATTTATAAAGGACAAAGAAAGGAATATTTAATAGGGGCTCTAAAGAAACCTTAATATATCAAAACAATTTTTGTGATGGAAAAGTCCTCTACATGGTAAAGACACGTACCCCCGCCCTGAGTGCCCAAGTAAGTGTACTGTTTTTTGGATCCTTAAGGTTTATTTATTCTTTTGTCACAGGCGAACACAGATCATGCTTGTGCGCCATCAGATAGGCCTCTCTCATGGATTGCAGTCTTTTTGGACTGGGAGAGGTGCTCTCGCATACCCTCCTAGTGGCAGAAGGCAGACACCGTCTTAATCAGGAGTTGAGCAAGACAAGTGCTGTGGTATCAGCGTACCCTGTAGTGATCAGTAGCAGGGAAAAGGACCTTTTTTACCTTTTGTAACTGGAGTGAGGCCTACAGACTCACTCACCTTTTAAAAGTTCTGCTGTTTTGTGCATAACTCACCCTTGGCCTACATCAGGTAGATGTGGAGTGGCGCATAGCGCAAGAGTAGTGACTGTGTGGTTGTATTTGTGCTTGGGAAGGGTACCATACAAGGGTAGAGCAGTACTTTGTAGTACATGCAAGATTAGTGCATGTGCTTGAGTGTGTATATGTGTTAGAAATGGGGTCTTTGGTGGTCTCTCTGTTCAGGGGAAAGGAGAATCACACTCCGTTAACGTCTGCTCACCCCCTTGGTAGCTTGGCACAAACAGGCAGGCTCTGCTCAGAAGCAATGTGTAAAGTATTTGTACCAACACACACAGTAATACAGTGAAACCACTGCAAAATGGACACCACACCAGTTTAGAAAAAAAAGTAATATGTATCTAAATCAAACAAGACCAAAACGACAAAAATCCAACATACAAAAGTCAAGATTTGAATTTTCAAAAGAACAAGAGTCTTAGTTCATAGAAAACAGTGAGAATGCTGTTGTTACCTGGTTAGCGTAAAAAATAAAGCCGCACAGGCGAGCGTGTGCCGGAAAAGGCAGCGATGCGTCAATTCCTTCCTTGCAAGGAAGGCCATGCGTCATTTTCTTCTCCGGTCAGGTCGCCGATATGTAATTTCTTCTCCTTCGCAAGAGAGAGATGAGTCGATTTCTGGACGGGGCACTTCAGATCCACGCAGTTGGGTTGATTTTGATGCCCAGGGACGATGTATGGAAAATCCTGTCGCATGGTGTTAGAAAACCACACTGCCTGAGGTTTGCGTCGTTATCAACAGCTGCAAACGGGCATTGCGTGTTGTTTCTTCGGCTGCGATGTGTCGATCTCCCTGCCCCAATGCAGGTGGAGCTTCGATTTTAGCCGCGAGTCGTTTATCAGCCGCGTTGCGTATGGTGCGTTGAAAATTTCCCCGCACAGCATTCTGTGTGTGGATTTTCAGCTCTTGTGTGCCAACTTCACCTTTCAAGGGCCCAGGACTGGATAGGACACCACTGGGCAGGAGTCTAAGCAGAGAGTCCAGATGTTAGCAGAGGAAGTCCTTGATGGCCCTGAGACTTCAGAACAGGAGGCAAGCTCAACTCAAGCCTTGAAGATTCTTCACAAGCAGGAATGCACAGCAAAGTCCAGTCGTTGTTCCCTTTTACAGGCAGAAGCGGCAACTGCATGATAGCCCAACAAAGTACAGTCACAGGCAGGGGCAGCACTTCTCCTCAGCTTTTCAGCTCTTCTCCTTGGCAGAGTCTCCTCTTGAATCCAGTAGTGATCTGATTTTCAGGGGGTTTGGGTCCAATACTTATACCCCTTTCTGCCTTTGAAGTAGGCCTACTTCAAAGGAAAGTCTCTGTTGTTCACAAGCTCCTGCCTTGCCCAGGTCAGGCCAGGCCCCAGGCACACACCAGGGGGTTGGAGACTGCATTGTGTGAGGGCAGACCAGCCCTTGCAGGTGTGAGTAACCACTCCTCCCACCCTCCTAGCACAGATGGCTCATCAGGGTATGCAGGCTACACACCAGCTCCTTTTGTGTCACTGTCTAGAGGAGATTCACAAACAGCCCAACTGTCAAACTGACCAGGCAATTCACAAACAGACAGAGTCACAGAATGGTTTACGCAAGAAAATGCATACTTTTTAAAAGTGGCATTTTCAAACTAACAGTCTAAAAAACAACTTCACTAAAATATGTATTTTTAAATTGTGAGTTCAGAGACCCTAAACTCTACATTTCCATCTGCTCTCAAAGGGAATCTGCACTTTAAAGTTATTTAAAGGCAGCCCCCATGTTAATCTTTCAGGGAGATAGGGCTTACAACAGTGAAGACTGAATTTAGCAGTATTTCACTGTTAGGACATGTAACACACATCAGTACATGTCCCACCTTTAACATACGCTGCACCCTGCCAATAGGGCTGCCTAGGGCCTACCTGCCTTACATGTATAAAAAGGGAAGGTTTAGGCCTGGCAAGGAGGTACACTTGCCAAGTCGAATTGGCAGTTTAAAACTGCACATACAGACACTGCAGTGGCAGGTCTGAGCCATGTTTACCAGACTGATTACGTGGGTGGCACAAGCAGTGCTGCAGGCCCACTAGTAGCATTTGATTTACAGGCCCCGTGCACCTCTTGTGCACTTTTCTAGTAAATCAGATATGCCAACCATGGATAAGCCAATTACACATACATTTTACATAGGAGCACTTGCACTCTAGCACAGGTTAGCAGTGGTAAAGTGGCCAGACTATCAAAACAGCAAAAATAGAGTCCAGCACACATCAACAACCTGAGACGCAAAGGCAAAAAGTTAGGGGAGACCACACCAAGGATGCCAAGTCTAACAGTATGCAATACATGACAGATGCAGTGGTGTGTAGTGGTGCACAGTGTAGTCATGTGCTTGAGTGTATGTGCGCTTGCATAAAGTACAATGCATGAAGGGTGAAGTGTTGTGCAGCGTGCACATGGTGAGTGTGTTTGTGTGCTGGCAGTGTGCGTCTGTAAATGACACACCCTGGTTAAAGATGAAAATTCTTCAGTGCTGAACAGTGTGCGCGGATTGAGTGCGTATACTGAATGCATGTGCACATATCAGGGTACAATGCATGGAGATAACACTTCTGGGTCAAAAGCGTGCTGTGAATGTGCACTAAGTGTGCCTGCAGTGGTACATTGTATGGAGGCCATGGGTTCCACTTTGAGAAGCCCAGGCCTGCCTGGTGAGAGCATGAGGAGGACAGGAATTCCCCAGACAGATGTGAGTATTGCTGCATTCCTACGAGTTAGAAACAACACACTCTGGAGGAAAAAGGAAGAGACTCCTGTTATGTTTCAAAAGATTCCTCTTTGATTCAGTGATAGATTACAAGGAAGTCGCCTGGCCACATCTCAAGAAGGGGGATGGGGCTGATAATGGAATCATAAAGGGAAGGACTGGGGGTCTAGGATTAACCTTTTGATGCACATATCACTGTGGTTGATATCCAGGTGTGAACTTTCGTCACTTCCAGGAATTGTGTTGTGGGGCAGTTAGTTTCAAAGCCTTGCCTGCTGTGACAGACATCCTTCTTGAGGAAAGACAAAAGAGAAAAATCGCCACTTAAGAAGAAGAAGAAGAAGAAGAAGACCAACATAAAACTACAAAGACTCAGATCCTAAATCATATTTGGTATCTGAAAATTGGACTATAGGAAGTCTCCAAAATGTGTCATCTGTCAAGCAGCCAGAAGGGCTGTGAGAAGAGGAAGCTCTGCAAGACTTCTGCCTGTGGCCAGGACTGGGGGCGAAGTCCTGCTAGTTTCCTTCCTTAGTGAGGGGACTCACCAGCCCTGGAACTTATACTACCATTGCCTGCCTGCTTGCCAAGATCAGTGTGCCCTGTAAGGGAGAGGAGAGCACTGGAGGGAACAAGATCCAGTGGAGAGCTCTGCATGAGGATTCCCTGAAAGAAGTGTGAGGCTGTGCACAGATTGGGCCTTTGCAGTATCTGCTCTTTGGCCCTCGTGTGCCAGGAGAGTGCCACCTTGTTCTAAGCCATACTGGAAGCGCTGTGCGGGAAGCGCCAGGGCGCACCACTGCACTGTAGTGACCCCGTATGCCAGAGGGGGTCACCAGTGAACTTATTTAGGACCAAGAGCGTAGGTCTTGTGACTGCCCAAATCAGCAACCCCATATGCCAGGAGTGGCCCCCATAGTGAGGGTGATCTCGTAAGGATAGTCTGCGCTTGGATCATGATTACACAGCAACCCTGTATGCTAGGAGGGGCTGCCGGTATAGTTTAGGCCTAGGTTTTGGGTTGTCGCCTTGACCCAAGGAATGCTACTGTGACCAGTGGGTCGAACCCACACGCTTGATCCGCAATTGACAAAGTCCCTGGGGTTCACCAAGACTCCGCTGAGGATGTCGTACCCTTGTTGGAGCTCTGGTTGGGAGCAGTAGGGTCATACCAGGAAACCCCCTCAACACCCACCTACTAGGGGGAAGAGCAACTTACCATTGTGTATGCAGAGCAGCAGCAGCTACGAACACTGGAACAGACTGGCATTACTACTGAACGGAGACTTTGATCCATGGTGCTGCTGCATCCATCACAAGTGGCCTAAGTCGTGAGTGGCCAAAGTGGGGGCACCCACTGCACCTCTAAACAATGCCATAGTGCCTGAGTGGGAAAGACTGGAAACTGTCTTTTTGGGCCCTGGAAACTTGCTGCTGACAGTGCTGCAACACCGTAGACACTTTTGACTAATTCCTAAAGAGCCAAAGGGAACTCTTGAGTACGGCCTAATAGTTTGCATTCCCTGTATGTGGGACTGGGATTTGCTTGGTAACTACTAGAGCCCCTACCTCAAGGGGGATTGCGTTATTTCTTCTGAAAGTAGTACACTGTTACATGTGTAGAGTTAGAAAAAAATACTTTTGCAGCAATGCCACTAGCATTTATGTCAACACCTGACTGTAAACAAGACCAAACATATTCATAATTCTAAAAGTATATTACCATGAACATGTTGTATGAAGCAGGAATTCAATTTAGCAATACGAAGGATTCAGGAAAGTACATGGAACATGAATTTTATTGATAAAACCTGTAGTGCCTTTGTACATCTCTTTATCAACTTCTCTATGTTAGTGCCAGCTCTAAATGTCCTAAGTAGCATTTATTGTATTAAGGAATCTGGGCAAATAAAGTTCTGCAGGTTAAAAAACAGATTAAGTGACACTCACTGATAGAATTATCAATGATTAGTTCACTCTGCTGCTTGCAAAATATATGTGAAACCCAGTTACCCTTTCTACACTCTTGAAATTCATTATGCTCATTGACAGTTGCCCTGCACTTAAAAAAATAACATTTTAACCTAAAACTATTATGGAATAATGTGAACGTCGGCCTCAATATCATGTCAAGTGGTCTTCCCTTGACAGCTATATTTGAGATACAATCATGAAATGCTATATTTATACGACAGGAGAACCAAGTGAAACAACAGGTATTGGTATGAGGTAGCGAGCATCACACCATGAAGTGTATCAGTATTACAGGTAAGTACCTTCCCATGTTCTCTGATAGTCCGTAGTACAATATAGAAGAAACCAGTCACGTAGTACCAATTGGTATCTTTAAACCGAGTTTGTGCCTTAATGTGCTACATTTATAGCCAATACAAATTGTTTTCTTGCAAAGGCTTATTCATTTTGAGAAAGGCCTGCTTCAGGGTTTGCATACTGAGATAGTATTCTTACTAATCATCAGAACAGTTTTTACAGATTACTGCTAATTGTATCATACTTTGTGCCCTCAGTGCGCTTAACACGAACCTCTGTTCAGTTATCACAAATGTGCGTGCGAGCAACTGGCCCATAAAGTGATACCTTTTATATCCGCTTTTACTGATGGCTTGGTTTACCAGTTCCATGAATCTCTTGCACTACATTTCTATGTACTGTACTGCTTTCATGTCATAGAGTGGGACTGTATTTGATTACAGAAGAGCCTCGTGTGTCTCTCTCGGGTCAAACTTTGTTTTTGAAAGCTGAGCCTCTGAATTGTATTGTACCTGTGTTAAACGTCTAACCGGTCACTTTTCAGGTTGGGGGAGATTCCCCCCTTTATCTTCCTAACTCCCTAAAATTACAAACACATGACGAATTGTTGCTCTGGGTAAAGAAAAGGGCGAAGAAAAGAGGCGGGAACAGTCCTTAATTTGTAAAAATATAAGTGCCTGAGCTCAAGGTATTACCCTTCAGCTGCCACCACCCTCCGCTCCAGCCACTGCTGCTGAATGGCACTGCCCTGTGTGACATTTTAGACTGCTGCAGGCCACTCCAAGCTGTTGGGATGGCCTCAAAGTCCGAGTTTTATACTTTTTTAATAGATTGAATCTCTAAACACTCGTGCTGAGCTCAAAATGTAAAGTGACAGTTACTCCATGTGATTTACTCTCATAAACATGAGATGATGTTTAAAAATAGGTGTCAGTGCCAAGCACTGGCAAACACCGGTACAAATTAAGCACTGGGTGGAAATACTACTGATAATGGACTTTTGAGGAGCAGTCTGCAAGAATGTATATTTCCAAGCCGATTCCCTCATGTTCTGTTCTGTTTTTCACCTGGAGTCTCTGGCTGCTTTCAGTATTTATGATGGCAGTGGGGGCCGGTAACTACCATTAGCGGACCCCTTATGGAATACCATGTTCGCTCTTGATGAGGCCCTTAGCGTGGTGTGACAGCTCCTCCGTTTCATTTCCTTGACGATGTTTAAATGTAATAACTCGGAAAATAATCTAAATTCTATTGCTTATTGTGCAAGATGCTTTTCGAATGTGTACTATTCATAAACACATGTTGGTGACAGCACCTTCTCTATAGATAGAGGTTACTTTGAGGTATTTTCAACACCAGACAGAATCAACAGTCCTATTATGACACGCATAGACAGATATGGTGTCTATGTGCTTTCATAATGATGCAGCTTAAGCTTAGCTCTTAACAATAACGTGTGTATAATTTTCTTGCTGTTTGCTGCACGTTTCTCATTTTATCATTATGAAGAGTCTGGGAAAGCAATATGTATTTATTTGAATTATGTATGCTTTGCATGCACCCCGCTCCCTAAAGCACCCCTGTGGATTTGTTTTCCAGAAGTACACACAGTAGTATTGTAAGAAATCGGGTTACTAGTGGAGGGGGAGGAGAGCACCACTCAAGTAATAAACACCATCCTTGCTTGTCACGGTGAACTACAGAAGACCAGTGCTTAACCTTGTGGTAGCTTGGCACAAAAGCAGTCAGGCTTATCCAAGAGGGAATGTGTAAAGTATTTATGCAGCACTCAAGTAGTAATAATGTTAAAACTGAACACAAGAAAAATCCCAAACCAACTTTAAACAAGTATTTGCAATGCAGTGGGTCTCGCGTTTGCTGAAGTTAGCGCTATTAGCGTTGTAAACTCCGAACCTGACTTTTCTTGCCACATAAACTGAAAATGAACAGTTTCACATAAGCGAGCCCACGGTCGCCATTAGCGTGTGGGAGACAGAGAAAAGAAAACAGAAGTTTGTTTGCAGTGAAACATATGGACAAAAGTGCAATTATCCATGTAACTAGCAAAAGTGGAATCATCCATGTAACGGTAAAAGTGCAATTATGTATGTAACAGGGTCGATGTAAAGCAAAGCACTCGACTACTGCCCATCGAGATCGCACTGCCTATGAAATAGATGGGAAAAAGTAGTCCAGAAACCAAACGGAAAACATGGAGCCTCATATATTTTCAGTAGTTGGTTGGTGCGCTTGAGGAGGGCTATGCACCGTAAAAGGCATGATGTATGCAAGTCAAGCGAATTTTAAAAGGCAAGCCCTCGAACCAACCAAACTGATGGGTGTGGTTACAAGGCCGTAGAGAGATAAAAAGAGGGACAGAGCGCTTTGCGTGCTCGACCCTAAAAATGGAGAATATGGTCATAATTAAAATGACACCAAAACGGAAAGAATTCAACCTGTAGACCTGGAAACATGATTTTTTAAAGGTTTAAGTAAAAATAAAGCCAAGAAGCACAAAGTGCCAATCGTACTTATCTCTTGGCTCTGTACTGGGTCAAAGCCAACCACAGTGGAGCACAGGTCAGATACAGGGCCTGGTTTCTTTTGGTGAAAGTTGACCTTCTAATTTAGTCCAGTTTTCATGCATGAAGCACTCATTGAGGTCGTCGCCAGTCATGTTGATAGCGAGATTTTGAGAGGCGGGTTGCTAAAGTCTCAGGCCTTGGTTAGAACTCTGCGTTGGTAGATCGGTTGTCAAGGGCGCAAAGAACTGGTCGACGCTCAACACTTTGCGATGATGGAAAATGTGGCGCCGTTGTTGTCGATGTGAAGCGCTACGGGCAGGGGTTTGCAGTCTGTATCTGAGAAGGTCACATTGGTAGTTGGATGCAGGTCCCTCGTTGGCCTTGGTGAAGTCTGCTTGTGTTCGCAAGTCAACTGGGGACTGTGCTTTTTGAAGTGAAGAGCCCAGGACCTCTGATTTTCCACCTCAAGTCTAGTTCTTGCAGTTTTGGGTTTGGAGAAGTACTCTTAACACCAGCCAAGCATCCAGGAACTTGAGGGGCACCTCTTGGTGATTAGGACTCACTCTAGCAGAGACCAGCAAGCAGTATTCAGGCACGTCCAGTTAGTACTGGTCAGCTGGGCAGGAGCAGGGAAGGACTCTAGAAGCTTCTTGTGTCCACTTATCTCAGACAGGTCAGCCAGCTGACCCTTGGAGTCACTTATTTGGTCCTGGGTTCAAGGCAAGCAGGTCCAGTCCTCCTTCAGGCTTCAGCCGGGCAGACCCTCTTCTGTGTCTCCACAGGTCCAGGAATGTTTTGATGAGAGGTTCTGAGGGAGCCACTTTTATACCCAGCACCAACCTTTGTGTTGGAGTCACCCCTTTTTCTAACTCTAATTTGGTTCAGATCAGTTCTTCCCTTTTCTCTGGGTTTGGTCCAATCTGTCTACGGGGAAAAGAGCAGGCAGGCTTAGGTGTGAGCTGCATTTGCCAGTGACAGGACAGGCATTTTCAGAAGTCAGGAAATGGCTGGGTACAGGCCTCCGGCTATCCTTTGAAGCTCAGGAAGTGCTGAGCAGTACCCTCAAGCCATCTTGCCCAGGAGAGAAAGACCTTTCCCCACACCTTAGGCCCTTTTTCTCCATTGTCTGGAAGGAATACACCTGGCACCACAGGGGAGTTGTTAAGTCACGTGACCATGGACCCTGGCAGTAAGGCCCATTTTGTTTATGGAGGAAAATGTCAACTTTCTAAAAGTGGGATTTTCAGGATAGTAATTTGAAATCTGAATTTACCATTAAAGAGGATATTAAATTACTATTCACATGAGCAGAAGAAGCATTTCTCTAGCTGGTCTCTAATTGACATAGTCATTTATTAAATGTTAGAGAGGTAACCTAATGTTAGTCTATGGCAGAAACAATTTTAAGGTGTTTTTTCACTGCCAGGACGTGTAAAACCTAAGTACACCTTTCCTTCTTTTTAAATACTATACACTCTGCCCTTTGAGTCTTTTATGGCCAAGCGTAGGGGTGAATTTCAAGCATTACAAAGGAAGGTTTAGGCCTTCCTGAAAGATTAATTTGCCAGGTCGAAATTACAGTATAAAACTTCCCTGCAAGCTGCAGTTGTCGCATTTAGTTTACAGGCATTGGGTACATATAGTACCATTTACTAGGGACTTATAAGTAAATCAAATGTGATCATTAAGTGAATACCAATATTACCATTTTTAGAAGGGGAAGCAAAAAGGACTTTACTTCTGGTTAGCAGGAGTAAAGTGTGCAGAGTCCTAATGCTAACGGAAATGGAGGAATGCAAAAGATGGTAATTTCCAACATTCTTCATGTAATTGTAGAAGTTAATTTTTCTAGCTGAAGTAATGACGTAGTAAAACAAAATCTGTGAAAAAGCCTAATATTTTCTTTAACCTGATCCCCCTACATTTACTATAAGAGGGAAGCGTGAGTTTTACAGGCATGGTTGATGAAGCACACGAGTAGATGTATTGAGCCTTACAATTCAAAATATTTCTGACAAAAGTTGGTGATTTTAAACTTGTCATATTTATTCACACATAAGGCATTTGGTATCACGAAATGCCATTTTGGTTTTTGCTGAGTAGCAGGTAGACCATATGTGATCTGTGAAGGAAATTTATTTTGGTAATAAATGGGCAGTGGACTGCCGTAAGTGGATTCAAAAGAGGTCACTGCATGAGGTAGTGAAGTGCTATAAATACTTGGATCTGTATTTAGCCTTAACCCATCATTTGAGGCTCACACCCTATCCCAAAAGGGTAAATTCTTGTCTACCATGTGAGTTTTGTTGACCTTCCGCACATCAGTCGGTTGCATGGATATTAAACCTTTGAGGATGGTATATGAAACCAACATTTTCCGCATGACATTGAATGGGGCATGAGACATTTAACATCAGTTTGCTGTCTCTGAATTCCTTACACGGCCATGCTTATAGTTTCCTAGCCCTACAGCAGATATTTGCTTGTAGTTAGGTCTGCTTAGTAGTACTTACAAAGGTATTGATGGCTCTAGATGGTTCTGTGCTTCATCTGATATTTAGGAAACAAAAAAATGCAGAGGCAAATATGTGCTATTACTTGCTTTGTCAGTTGCACTCTGAGAAAGTTAGAGTTTAATGTGCTGGAGGTATTTAATGGCATTCTGTTAGCTTCTGTGAAAAGCTCACTAAAAACAGCCATTGTAGAACGAAACTGTGAGATTGAGTTTATGAGCTGTCGTGAGATTAAATGTTTGGCCACCATGGGTCTGAGGTGAGGTAAAACATATTTTCATGTTATTTCGGTGATATCCTCGAGGCCAAAGTTCACCACTTTTGTTAGGTCTGGCGTTAGGCAAGACCTTTTAATTTCACAGTGATGATATGTGTAATTTGCTTACACATAGGGGCTTTCAGTCATCCCTCTTTATCTGTTGGTCTGTTAATGTGTTGGTCACATTTTTCTTCCACCTCCTGCAAAATGCAGAATGGGGCAGTGAGTCAGCCCACTTCTGCCATTGGCTAACTTCCCTGTGACTGACAGCATTCTTCCTTTTACAAGGAGCACATCCTAGTAGTTCCCTTCAGTGCTCTGCACTAATTTTTACAGTGCGAGCGTTTTGAGACCAATAAAATATGATTTACTTTTAGCCATTTTTATGTCGATTAACAACAGCCCGCTGCTTCCCCCACAGTTTAGTTTAGCTCAAAACAGCATCACAAAACAAGCATTGACAAACCTAAAAGGCTGGCCCAGGCAACACAAGACGTACTAGCTTTTCCACTGCCCGTATTAATATGAAATCAATCGGCTTGCCTTTTACTGATGGTAGGGCATCACTGACAGGAGAGGGAGGATGCATAGGAAACCTATGCTTAAGTAGTCGATTTCAATATCTCGCTATCTATCTTTTATATCCACCATTGGGCCTGCTGAAATGTATATATATATATATATATATATATATATATATATATATAAAACCAGTCTTTTTAGAAAAGCGGGATACAACAGTGCCGACAAAGCCGTCCTTTCTTTATTTTCCTCAAACAGTGACTGTTTGCAATTGCCTGGTTTACTGTTTAAAGTTGTTTATTTTGTTTTCTCGGAATTTTTGAGTTCCAATCCATATTTTAAAAAAAATCAGAACATGAGGGGCTATGAGCTATTAAAAATTATGAGACTCCCTGCGGGTTACCATATTTTGGTCTATGATAGAGGTCACCATTTTGTGTGAAATTCCCTCCATTCTTAGTCTAGATTGAGTGTTTACCGTGCATAGAGTTAGTACTGCGGTGTCATGTATTTTATGAACTCCTCCACCATAAACATTCATGAGTATACACTTTTTGTTGCTTTTTGTGTGGACAGCTGTCTGGGTCTCGGATGTCATTTCGTGGGAATGTTCTGCCCCCAAGCGGCAGGAATAAGAAGCAATCTTTTCACGTTGAATTAAGTAGGGACCTGCCATCTCTAACATCACTGTTGTAACCTGCAACTGTTCTTCACTAATGGACTTCTGGATTTTTTTGCCCTCGTCCTTTACTTTGGCGAACAAAAATGTTATTTCCGTTGTTTATTTATTTGAATCTGTTTTATTCTAACTCCATATGCTATATGGTCATTAAAAAGGTACAACTTCAAATTAGATGCCGTCTTGATCTGTCTTTTTATTTGCCTGTAATTCGATCACGTTCAAGGAAGAGCGTCAGACACAGCCAATACGTCAAATTTTGTGTCCAAGATGTGACTTTTTTAAGGGTGCCAAGGTAAATGTGCAGATCTTTGGTGTGTGCTTGTTGTGAATCTGTACACAGGTACTCTTTAATTATCTTCTTTATTGAGCAAACTCATACATGTTCGCATGTCAGTACGCCCCCAGCAACAACACACAAGTATCTATCCCCAACATTCCAGACGCCTCCTTAAATACTAGAATAATGTTAAGCAATAGATTCTATGCCATACAAAGTTTCTAATTCCATTAACCCACTACTACACATCCCTTCCCTTTAATATTAAAACCATTTAAACATTTTGTGAACAACCAATATATCTCTTACATGAAGAAAAGTAGCACTGTAAAACAAATACTTGTAAAAATTAAATAATCAATAATCATAAATAATTGCATGACACAAATATAATTTTCTAATTTTTAGGTTGTATGAGTTTCTATCGAAGATACTTGTCTGTACACCTTCTTCCAGACTAATATGGTAATCACTGTCAGTAACAATATTTTCATGACTCTTTCTTTCAATGGGACTCACCCTTTCCTCATGTAGAGGGAGAGGGTCATTCTCACCTTTCTCACTCTGATCATTACTCACCCTAATGTCGTTTTGTTCTAGGAAATCTTGAATCTCCCTTTCCTTTTGAGAATTTTTAGTTTCAGGATTTATCCACCAGTATTTATTAGTCTTGTTGCTTTCATTATTCATATGCTTGTTTATATTTATTCCATTGCATTTTACTAAAGTTAAACTACTCATTTAACATATGTTGCCATCATCCAACTCTACAGTACTTTTCATCACTTTAACAATGTGCTTGGTGTTTCTGAACTTGCTATTGCCTTTGGCAACTTTTTTCACACGCACCTATTGTCCCTCTACCAGTTTAACCTCTTCTACTCCATGTTTGGTGTCAATGTACCTTTTGTTGTTCTTTTCGGATGCTGGAATACATTTTTTAACATCATCAGCATCCAACTCTATTTTTCTACCTCTTTTCATCCATCCTGGATTAGCTTTAGAATGTGGTACTCCACCTCTCATTATTCCAAATGGACGTTCCCCAACTGTATCATGGGTTGTCATTATATATGTCCACAACATCTTTCATAACTCGTTTTTCCAGTCCTTTCTACTCTGACTAGCTTTCTGCAATGCGCCCTTAATAACTTTATTCACTCTTTCCACAACACCATTTTCCCTGGGATGAATCTATGTGTGATACCAGCAAATTTGATGAAATCCTTAATTTCTTCACATCTAAACTTAACTCTATTGTCAGTAAGTATTGATACAGGAAATCCTTCTCTGGTAAATTCGGACATCCTAATGGTGGACTGAGTGTTTTTTGTAATTTGTAAGACTTTTTGTATTCCATGCACAATCTCACAAACCCTTCAATTTCAATATCTATTTTAGGCCACCAATATAATGTTTTAACATTCTTTTTTGTATGTGATATTCCCGCATGACCATCATGACATAGTGACAATATTTTGGGTCTTATTTTACAGGGAGGTATCTTTTCGCCTCTTACTACAAACATGTCTTCTGTTCCCAATTCATCACTGAGTTCCCAGTATGCTTTCCTTTCACCGACAAGTTCCTCTTTCACACAATTTTTCCAGCCATATACAATTTTTTCTTTAACCCAGTTCAGTAAGTCATCATCCTCATATGCTTTCATCCATTCCTCCTTTTGTAAACTTTTAATTTCACTGTGTGAAAAAAATCTCTGCAACACAAGTCATTCCACTGACTATTATCCACTCTTATTTCTCTGACGGGTAGTGACAACCTGCTTAAAAATTTGCAGTTATATCTTTTCTCCTGGCATATGGTGAAGTTCCTATATAAAATGTTGTAGGCACATAAATAATCTTGCAATTTCTGCTGATGCTGTAGGTAAGCCATCAGTTGTGAAAAGGTTTGTCAAAGGTTTATGGTCCGATCTAACAACAAATTTTCTTCCCCACAAAATTTTGCAAAAATGGTCTAGTGCCATACACATGCTAAGGTTTCCCTCTCAATAACAGAGTACTTCTCCTCTGTGGGTGACAAGGAACAGGATGCAAAAGCTATGATTACTTCACTCCTTGATCATTTTTTTTGAGTAAGTACGATACTCAGACCATTCACACTTGCATCAGTTGTAACAAATGTTCCTGCAGTGGGATCGAAACCTTGCAAGGTGGGTGCTGTGCTAATGGCTTGTTCAATCTCAGCGATGGACTTTTAACAGGTAGAAAACCATTCAAATGTGCCTTTTGTTTTAGCGAGGCATGTATCTCGTATGTTTTTTTAGAGAATTTGTCAACAAACTTAGAATAGAATTCAGCTAAATTTAAGAATGAGTGGCGTTCATTCTTAGTTTTTGGTGATGGTGCTTTATTTATAGCTTCTACCAATTTCTCCTTAGGTTTAATTCTGTTGTCACTGATTTAATTGCCAAGATGTTTGTCTTTACGTTCAGCAAATTTACACTTATTGATTTCTGCAGTTAAGCCTTTTTTTTTTTTTTTAATGGTTAACACCCTTCACAAGGTTTCATCATGGTCGTTTTTGGTTTTTCCCATGATCAGAATATCATCTTAAAAAGAAAGTAACCTCCTTAGTATTGCCGAACAATTGTGACATGAGCCTTTGAAAAACTGCCACCGCTGACGCTAAGCCGAATGGCATGCGTCAAAATTGGTAACCGAATGGCGTGCAAAAGGCAGCAAGATGTTTACTCCCAGGATCCAGAACTGCTTGCTGATAAGCAGCAGAAAGGTCTAACATAGAAAACCATTTCACATTTCTGGTCAAAGATACCAGTTCATCAATACAAGGTAATGGGAATTGGTCCACAATTATGTTATTATTAGGTCCTCACAAATCAGCACTTAAGCGTACCTTCCAATTTGCACACCTGACTGCCACCAGTGGAGAAATCCATTTGGCCGCCTACAGTGGTTTGATAATGTAGACTTCTATAAATTTGTCTAATTCTGATTTCACCTCTTCCCTGACAATAAATGGAATGTTACGTACCTAATGAGTTCTTGAAATAGCATTTTGTTTCAATCTAATTTGATGAGCAAAGCCTTTTTATTTACCAAACCTTCCACTAAATACAGAGGGAAATTCATCCATAACCCATTTTCTGGTGTCTTCTCTATCACATGTGTCTAACACTTGTTCAGGAATGTTTGGGTCTAGAATTATGTTGAGTTTTCCTTGATCTTACCATCCGAGTACGGTTGGACCTTCCTTAGCAATATAAAGGTGCAGAGAGCATGTCTATTCTTGAATCAAAAAATTAATTGTCTCAGACCTAAAATATAAATTTTCTCACCTGTGTAACTCTCAGGATTAATATCTGAAGGTTCTAAATGGTCACCAATTATTGTAATAAAATGCTTCTGCCACACATTCTCTGCATTAAATGTGTAAGGGGGTCCAGAACTAGCTGCAGCTTGTCACAATAGTCCCTCAAAAGAAACCCAACATAAAGGTTTATGGTTTACTTCACCAGAAAGTTTAAGAATCCCTTTTGTTTGATGTTCAAACTTGCAGTTAACGTCATTCACACATTTATATGATGTACAGTCTTCTTCATCACTTTCTTTCACACATGCTTCTTTACCCTTACTATTTTTTTCCTTTGCGCTTACATACTCTAGCAAAGTGTCCCACTAAACCACATTCTAAAGATTTAGCTGATTGCGCTGGACACTTATCATATCTGGCCGAATGTCCACTACTACCAGAACGGTAACAGGTATAATTATGATTATTTATATTAATAGAATATTTATATTAATAGAATGATCGTTTTTCTGCTTGTCTTTCTTTCCGTTATGTTACTCTTGGTTTTGCAACAATTTATTCTTTCCATCAGATATTTTATTGGCAGTGTCATCTTTTTTACCCTTGTTAGAAATGGGGTCTTTGGTTGGCAGTCAGGTTATGCAAGGACCCTCACTCTAGTCAGGGTAAGGAGAATCCCCCTCAGTTAACCCCCGCTCACCCCCTTGGTAGCTTGGCATGAGCAGGCAGGTTTAACTTCAGAAGCAAGGTGTAAAGTATTTGTAACAACACACACAATAACTCAGTGAAAACACTAGAAAATGACACAACAAAGGTTTAGAGAAAATAGGTAATATTTATCCAAACAAAACAAGACCAGAATGACAAAAATCCAACATACACAAGTCAAGTTATGAATTTTTAAAGGATAAGAGTCTTAAATCCTTTAGAAAACAGTGAGAACACTGTTAGCATGAAAAAGTACCTGGGGTACGTCAAAATAACACTGCACAGGAGAGTGTGCACCAGAAAAGGCCAGCGATGCATCGATTTCTCACTCGCAAGCGAGACCGTGTGTCATTCCTCCTCTGGTCGGCCTGTGTCGTTTTTCCTCTCCGCAAGAGAGCGATGAGTCGATCCGGACAGGCATATCTGGTCCAGGCTGGCTTTGCGTTGATTTTCAGCGCCCAGCGATGTTGCGTCAAAATGCGGTCGCACGGTGTCAAGAAACCGCCCTGTGTAGGGCTTGCGTCGTTAACAGCAGCCGCTGCGGGTGTTGTGCGTCATTTCCCCAGCCACGTTGCATCAATCTCCCAGCCACGATGCATGAGGAGCGTGGATTTTAGCCGCGAGGCCGGCAGCGCATCGTTTATCAGCCGCGATGCGGGTGGTGTGTCGAAAGTTTCCCTGCACAGCGGTCTTTGCGTGGATTTCTGTCCTTTTCCACCAGCTGCAGCTTTCAAGGGCCCAGAGACAGGTTAGGGCACCACTTGACAAGCAGGACTCTCAGCAGAAAGCCCAAGTGCTGGCAGAGAGAAGTCTTTGTTGTCCCTGAGACTTCAACAACAGGAGGCAAGCTCAATTCAAGCCCTTGGAGATTCTCTACCAGTGGGAAGTCACACAAAAGTCAGTCTTTGTCCTCCCTCAGGTAGAAGCAGGTACTGCAGGCCAACCCAGCAAAGCACAGTCACAGGCAAAGGGGTAGATTCCTCCTCCAGCTTCTCCAGCTCGTCTCCTTGGCAGAGGTTCCTCTTGGTTTCAGAAGTAATCTATTTTTCAGGGGTTTTGGGTGCTCCTCTTATACCCCTTTCTGCCTTTGAATTAGGCCTACTTCAAAGAGAAGTCTCTGTTGTTTTCAAGATCCTGCCTTGCCGAGGCCAGGCCCCAGACGCACAAGGGGTTGGAGACTGCATTGTGTGAGGGCAGGCACAGCCCTTTCAGGTATAAGTGACCACTCCTCCCCTCAGCCCAGATGGCCCATCAGGATATGTAGGCTACACCCCAGCTCCCTTTGTGTCTCTGTCTAGAGGAGAGGTGTAAACAGCCCAACTGTCAAACTGACCCAGACATGGAGTCCACAAACAAGCAGAGTCACAGAATGGTTTAAGCAAGAAAATGCCTACTTTCTAAAAGCGGCGTTTTCAAACACACAGTCTAAAAACCAACTTCACTAAAAGATGTATTTTTAAGTTGTGAGTTCAGAGACCCCAAACGTCTATCTGCTCCCAAAGGGAATCTGCGTTTTAAGAATATTTAAAGGCAGCCCCTGTGTTAACCTATGAGAGAAATGGGCCTTGCAACAGTGAAAAATAAATTTGGCAGTATTTCACTGTCAGGACATGTAAAACACATAAGTACATGTTGCACCCTTTACATACACTGCACTGTGCCCATGGGGCTACCTAGGGCCTACCTTAGGGGTACCTTACATGTATAAAAAGGGAACGTTTAGGCCTGGCAGGTGGGTACACTTGCCAAGTCGAATTGGCAGTTTAAAACTGCACTCACAGACACTGCAGTGGCAGGTCTGAACCATGTTTACAGGGCTACCAATGTGGGTGGCACAACCAGTGCTGCAGGCCCACTAGTAGCATTTGATTTACAGGCCCTGAGCACCTCTAGTGCACTTTACTAGATACTTACTAGTAAATCAGATATGCCAATCATGGATAAGCCAATGTACCCATATAATTTATACAGGGAACACTTACACTTTAACACTGGTCAGCAGTGGTAAAGTGTCCAGAGCAAACAAAACAGCAAAAACCGAGTCCAACCCACAGAAAACAACCTGGGAAGTAGAGGCAAAAAGTTAGGGGAGACCATTCAAATGATGCCAAGTCTAACAATCCTGCACTAGGGTGACCTTTGGACATCGTTCAGATAGTACTGCTTTTCCTACAATAGCAATTATTCCTTTAAGGCTGGACGTCGCCAAAATCTGTAGTGAATTTGTACGCAGGTGCGCTTTAATTATTTTCTTTATTGAGCAACCTCATACATGTTTCCAGGCCAGTATGTACCCAGCAACAGCACACAAGTATCTGTTCCCAACATTCCAAAAGCCTACTTATATACTAGAATAATAATAATCAATACATTCCATGACAAACAAAGATTCTAATTCCATTAACCCAGCACCACAATGGTCTTTTACATTTACGATGGTTAATACATAGGAGACCTGTTAGTAAATCGCATAAGTTTCATTGTGCAGCACCAGCAAATCAGAGTCTTATTGTGATCAGATGCAATCCCTCAGTGCTATCACTGGGATAAAACCTAAATGTGCTTGGTGCACCCCCTTTGGTGTCATGTCATGTCATTGACCGAGTTCATTGATTTAGAGGCTGGTTGCACTCGTAATTTGGATAAAAGTTGGCATTTGTTAAGCTTTTTGAACTTCTCCTACTCCGGGTGACAACACAGTGACTGGCATGATGCATATATAACTGACAGACAATGTATTTTATCTATTGCTCTTCTAATAGAGACTACTTCAGTGGACTTGATATTGTTTCATAGTGGATAATATCGGTTCTTTTAATATGTCTGCTTCATGCTATAAATTTTACCTCCTTCCTTTCAAACCTTTCTCCTGAGATGTGCAGCTAATGAAAGGAATTAACTCAGTGGAGGCCGTAGACTTTAACATTCCCTGGCAGTGAACAGATACCGTGACAGAGAGTGGTGCCATGACTGGATAAGGATATTTTATATCATCTTTATCAAAACGAGTGTCATAACTTTGAAGTGAAAGGGCCATTCAGTCTTACATGGGCGTTCTTATTCCGCCCAGGGAAGCCATTACTTATGTTCAACAACTAAATATGATCTTCTAGCAGATATCATGTTTAAAAGAGACTCTGTCCTTTCAATATCAGAGATGAATGTCTGGCTCCAGTAGACCAGGGTTAGCAGGTTCCCCATTAAATCTCTTTAACTCAAGCTATGCACTAACTAGCGCTGTATGAGTGTGAGTGCAAACATACTTTTTCTACTGTCCTAGGTAATTTACACCAGAAATAGGTAGCCTGTGCCAGAATCTCTCAGAGGAGTGCCCAAACTATTACATCAGAACAAGTGAAACAAACGTAAAAGAAAGAAGTCAATTGGTCCAAAGGAATGCCTGCTCTTCATTGGTATTGAGAAATACCTCAGACTGAGCATGCTTATCTCACTCTAGACTCGAGAGAAAAAAGAAACTTAGAGAAGTGTGACACCCACCTCCTCTACCTCTCTGCTTTCTGATGCTTCTGCTGTTTTTCTGCATTGACTAGAACTGTCCGTCTTTTCACATGTTTTCATCACACTCTTAAATGACTGCGTCAAGTACTTGTTGAGTACCCTGCTGACCTTCACCTGCTTCATCCACTAACTCATAAAAGGCCAACCCTCCAACCCTTGTGATGGTTCAACAGAATGCCTGATGTGGTCACCTGTAACCTCCATCATCCGTATTTTAGCCCACCTTTAAGGCTGGGAGTAAAACCACACCCAGGACATTTAGATACTGATCTCTTTAACCAGTGCATTTGTGTTGTAATGGAAACCAAAGAAAACCCAAAAAATACTTGCTTTTTTTCTCTCTGTTGGGGAAAGGCACATACGGGAGAGTTATTGACAGGATTGTGCCTTAGGGCATCTTCCTTGTTGTGATCTGTCTTGTAGAAGAATACAACAGCTAGACAGAGTGTATGTAGAACGGCACTTAAGTTATACAGGAATGCAGACATAAGATAGTCTTTCAAAATCCATTCAGTTCTTCATGCTCACTTCGACCTCTTTTTGATAACGGATGATTCCAAAGAACCTGATTTACCATAAGAATAGGTAGGATTTCTGAAAGAGGCACCCACGTAAAAAAAAGCCTCTGTCGTGTGTGCCCCAGGACTGTCTCCTTGTTTAAACAACTCCCACAGAGCTGCACCTGAAAATTGAAAAAAGGCAATAAGGGCAGATGCCAAACTGTAGAAGCTGGCAGAAGCAGTGTTTAATCTGGAGCACAGAAAGAATAGATAAACCAGAAGGTTTCACCAGAACCTGTCAGGTGGAATCTGTACAAACAGATCCAGTCATTCCAGAAATAAAGAGTTTGAGCCAAGTTTTATAAAGGAGAACAAACAATTAGCCGCATGCAGCAATTCAGTTTAGAACTGAGAGCAGCAAGATTAGGGATCATCTATCTGCTCTTCAGAACTGGCAGAATGTGATGACATTCAATTATTTGTATTGTGTTGGCTTGTAGATCATATAGATAGTGCAGCATTGAAGTCCTAACTAGAGGTGAGGGACTTTCATTGTGTGATATTCAGAGGAAGACAACTCATGGGTGGGAGGTGGAAGCCCATAGATCGTGATGTTGAGGGATGGAGCAGCAAGCAAAGATATTTTGAAGAACCCAAAAGAAGGCTAAATTTGGCTAATCGTACCTTGACATTTGTTTCTTAAATTCAGCTACGGCCACTCCCACCTCGAATTTAAACTGTGTTGACGAAAATATCAGAGTCATCCTTTTCTGTCTGAGTTTTAGTGAAAATAGATTTCTAACACAGCTTAGCCTCAACAGTAAAAACGAGCCCTGAACAAGAAATTCTTCTGACCTGAAATTAAAAGGGCAGATTGGAGAATTAGCAGCGCACTGAGAAAACACCATAGAGGCATACATAAAGACAAAAGTGAAGAAAAGCAATGAGAATGTGTTAAACTGAGGTGGATCGAGTACCCTTGAGTTGGGTAACAAACATCCATTTCTATTAATTACACCGAAGCACCTCCTTGGAATGAACAAGTGGGCAGAGAGAAATATCTGCAGAGAGGAAAATAGAGGGCTGTAGGGCATGGCCTCATTAAGAGAGAAGGATGTCAAAGCCAGACGAGATAGTCTAGTGAAGATGCAGAGAATGGGAAGCCCGTGTACACAAAATTCAGTAGTAATACGAAAGGGAAATCCAAAATTGAAGGCAAAGTTCGACTGAGATAGAAATAATGAAATTAAAATTGCAAACACAGAACTTCACAAGAAATGATCTGCAAATAATGCTCCATGATAAATGCATCTGAAAATAATGTAGTTGGGGAAAACAAATGGAATACTAATTAGACAGTGTTCCTAACGCAACTGAAAGCCAGTCGCAAGCAAACTTTTCAAATTTCATAATCCTGTTTTACTTAGAACTTGATCTAGATTACATCAAATATGGTGCACTTTTAGACTCTCAAAATACATTTTTACAGTCTTTTCCATGGTAGCCCAAAAGTGGCATTAGAGTGGTTATGTTGGCATTACTGTAACATCTCCACAGTAGAAATGAATTCAAACGCTTTGATGTAATCTTGCCTAATTGGTAGTATCTGAAAGTGGTAATTGGCAGATTTGTTAAATCTGGATTGTGTGTCGTCTGCTGTTTAAGGGGTACAAAGCATATACCCTCCTGGAAAAACATTGCGTTCATAGTTTAACCACTTACATTCTTCTGTTTTCATTGACCTATGTAACCGATATTGAGCTTTTACCCTACCACACCTCTGATGCAGCATTTTCATCCTTCGCAGGAATCAATGCTCAACACAGTGGCTGAATCTTTGGACCCTGCGACACGGTGTGGTAGAACCATGAACACAATTTCAATAAAAACCAATTAAATTATACGCCATGACCAGTGTGGCCACTGAATGAAAACTCCAATCAAGAATAAAGTTAAGGGATTGATTATAAACTGAAGCTCAAAGCCATGTAGATAATTCGCAATACCAAATTATAAAGATACAGAATCACCAAGGGTTGCCCAAGGCGGCGAAATAAGTTTCAGTGAACTAACATTACTAAAACTAAACATTCAAGAAGGGCAATACATGTCATCAAAAGAATTATCTGTGATACAGAAATTGAGCATTGCTCAGTCGTAATTTAGTTAGGTACAAGAAAAGCCCTACAGTTGACCAAGGAAAAAGGCAAAAACAACAGAAAGGAGAAAAAGAATTTGGAAAAGGAATTCTCGGGAAACAGGATACTAACTAAAGTGGGCGAAAGATAGGTACAAAGGCAAAGCGTCAGCATGTCAGAAGCTCTGTCAAGAATCTTCTGAAAGAGGTTAGGGAGGAATCTCTAAATCTCAGTGGGACATTTCAGAGGACAAATAAAAAGGATGATACCTCTCCAGGCACAGCATACTGGGTTATTCATCAGCAAAAGGTTCTGCTCACTGGGCATCTGCAAAGCATCTGGAAATCTGAATAACTGACCAAAGTCCAACTGATCAACGACGTATATAAGTTCATAAAGCAATTTGATTTGTTCCGAAAAGCAGCCCATGTTACGTTGAAGGGGCATCATCCTTTAGTAATCAATCACGTGACTCCAGGTTGAGCCATTTTCTTCCATTCCCAGGTCTGGTCTTGAGAATCTCATCCATCCGTGTAGCTCTACACAGGATGAAAACATTTCTGTAATTTATTAGTCCTTCTACTCAGAACTTCTGATTCTAAGGATACTGTTACATTTTCTCTCTGTCTAAACAGTAGGGCCTATTACCAATGTTAGTCTTCTCATGGGAACGAAATCTGAAAGAGGGATCATGTTATGAAAAAAATGAATCCGCATTTCTTGCACAGTCACAAATTAAAAATGTTAACAGGCCTCACTTAGGCTAACACAAGTGAATTAAAGCAATACATGTAATAAATATGTTTTAATAAACATACTTTTCATATGCAAACTTGTAAATGTTTCGATAATATGCATGTTACATTCATTAAGAACTTTGTTAAAGCATTCTGTTAGATATGATGAAGTACATTTCTTTCATATTTGCATGCATTTTTAAATCATTAATCATTACAAATTCAATATTGTTTCAATACATTCTGTTAGTCTAAGGCCTAAATTATAATATCATATCATTTAAATCTTGCAAACGCTTGATTTAATTCAAATACCACCTAGGTCAAACTCTACAGTGTAAATGAATACACATTTATAAAGACGCATCAGTGCAGTTTCTACACTTAAACCATAAGTGCTTTTGAGTAACATAATGCATAAACTGTCATATATTGGTTACTTTTGTGACATAAGAAACAGTACTACAATTTAGACTACATCATCTCAAAGGAAGCCCTCATGCTAGAGACCTCCTGTTGAGCCTGGTGTTCTGCCCCTGCCCTATAACATGAAGGGAAAGAAGGCCTGCAATGTTTAGTCAGATGTAGATGTGTCTGACAACACTTGGACCTAATCTTCAGCCAACCGCAGTGATGGATTTTACTAACCTGAGCTTCAGCAGAATATAGTTCTTATTCACAAACTAATTGAAAGCATTATATTTTATAGATATCTAATCATTCCACTTGACAATTTAGAACAGATAAACTACATGCCCTATAATTGGTTCTGAAATCACCTTCAAGTCAAATCCATGTTACCCACAGGGAATATATCCTGCAGCATAGCTGTCTCGAAACATGCTGTTCCTCGACTCCTACACTCTGAGGTAAGTAGACGTCCCAACTGCACTGTCGAACACAGATCAGCCGACACTTCACTGAATCATCACCAAGATGGTCACAAATCCAATGGTGGAATATACATGGATGTTCCCTCTGGATTCTTTTAGCACTCGTCACCTTTATGAGGTAAGTAGACAAGGCATATACAGCAGTTGTGTGCATAAAAGTGTTGGGTCCTTATTGGAGCATCCAGGCACAGTCAAAGCCAGATCCAACTGATAAAAAATGCCCCAAGAGAACCTAGAACCTAATATAAGCACAAGCAATACTTGACTAATGAAGATAAAGATGAACTCCAGTCATGTTGGAAAGTCCATGCAAGTACAAGAATCTTAGTTATAAAACATGTAGGATGTAGCATACATAATACATAGCTTACTACACACTCCGATAGCTGTAGCTTGTGCAGCTAATTTGCTAAAGTCAATATGACAAGTTAGACTAAAAAGGATTGCTCTTTTTAACAGAGCACATGGCTTTCAGTTACTGCACTAGTCAAGAACAGGTGGTGTCCAGAGTGAAAGCATGGAGAGAACAGGGCAAACAAACATATTTTTATGCTCACAGAATTTTAGAGATTTCGTGTCTTCCAGGTATTGCTAAAAGCAAAAACACCTGATACACAGAGAGATAATTGGGACTGTAAAATGAGTTAGTGTGGTGTGTCTTTCTATAGCAGAAGTGAATTGACTGAAGCTAGGACTGTAGTATAGGTTGCCTGTTTTCCATCTGTAGATTTATAGTGGCAGTTGTTAGTGTTCTTGAAGTTG
This sequence comes from Pleurodeles waltl, assembly GCF_031143425.1. NCBI lineage: Eukaryota > Metazoa > Chordata > Amphibia > Caudata > Salamandridae > Pleurodeles > Pleurodeles waltl. The sequence goes on along the minus strand of NC_090444.1, from coordinate 1,055,428,800 downwards.
TGTAGGGCATCCATTAGAGCAAAACGTAGGTTGTGGATGTTTTTGTGTGATATTCAGGCCAATTGCACACATAGCTAATGGAGACCAGTGAGTGACTGGGCCTGTTGTGGCCAGAGGAGCCATGTAATGTGGAGATGAGGCACATAGTTATGTACCATCTACAGGTTTTGTGTAATGCTATGATACTCTGATTGCTATTGATGTAATCCAGTTTGGGTAGTATTGTAGCAATCAATAAGATTTGCTGTCACAGTGTCCGCCATGGTGATATATCACTTATGTTTTATGTTGACCAGGGCTTTGATTTCAGTCTGCTTTCCAGGGGACAAGGGACACACCTGAAGCAAACAACCAATCCATGTATCACAACTAGCTTTATAGAACAGGAAGTGGCTTCGGTGTGTTTGCACATTAAGGCCCTCATTACTACCCTGGCGGTCGGTGTTAAAGCGGCGGTAATTCCGCCAACAGGCCGGCGGTTAAAAAAAAATGGGACGGACCCTAGCGGTTACCGCCATCCAGCACCGCCACTTTAACACACTGACTGCTAGGGTGGTAACAGTCGCTGGGCTGGAGACTTTGGTCTCCAGCCCGGCGGCCATCACATTTCCACCCTCTGGATTATGACCTGGCCTACCGCCATGGTTTCCGTGGTTTTTGTACCACCATGAAAACCATGGCAGTAGGCACTATCAGTGCCAGGGAATCCCTTCCCTGGCACCGATAGGGGTCTCCCCGTCCTCACACCCTCCCCAGAGTCCTCCGCCACCCTCCCCCACCCACTCCTGCCCCCCGCACATATACACACCCACACGCGCACCCATATACACACATGCACATACGCATACCCACCTCCACCCAAGCATGCACAAATACATACCCGCACACAACACACACCAACATACCTTGTCACACACATGCATCCACAACACACAACACTAACAATCACTCATTCATGCATGCATCCAACGCGACTCACACCCGCATGCACGTGTCCCAAAACATACACCCATCCCCTCCCACATACACACAACACCCCCCACCCCCCTCTCTGATCGGAGAACCCGACTTACCTGCTTGTAGGGGGTCCTCCGGCTGGAGACGGTCCACTGCGCTGCTGTCAGCAGCGGCATCCGCCAGCAAAACACAGCCGAGCCATATCATTGCTCATGATACGGTCGGCTGTGTTTTGCTGGCGTGGCGGTGCTGCTGTCAGCAGTGCCACCTTACCGCCATCCGCCACCATGACCGTCGGCGGTGTTCTGGCAGAATACCGTCGGCGGTCATAATACTCGTTGCCGGCTGGTAGCCACGCCCGCCGCCGTGGAGGTAGGCGGTCAATACCGCCAATGTTGTAATGCGGGCCTAAGTCCTTTCGACAGATTGCATTAAAAAAACAGATGCAGCACTCCTTTTCTTTTATCCTACTTTCAGCTTCATGGAGGAGTGTAGTAAACTATTGTACACACTGTTTATTTTATCGAAGGTAGGAGGACGCTGCAAGGTTATCTGTAAAGTAATTAATGGACATTACTCTTATAGATGTCTTGCTGCACGTGACTTTGTAATGATAAGAGACATCTGGAAGTCATTTGCCTCCAAGAATTCAAGAATTATACAGGTGAAGTAGTCATTTGAAATGTGATCGAAAACAAGTGAATTTCACTCAGTGGCATGCGATATCTTGTTATCCATTACATCTCTGTGTGCCAAAAGGACCCCTATTTTCACATGTCTTGTGATAGGTAGTGTTGTTTATCATAGTTCATAGCTGAGGGCTGTTCTATCAGTCATTCAACTAGCTTGTATAGCAAGAACAAAACACCGAATGACTACTGTAGCCCGTGGCCCATACTTTCAGCCATATTTTTACACCCTCAGCCAAGATGTACGTATCTCAACCACACACTTCAAATCATCAGCCTCATTCTGTACAGCCTTATCCACTTTCTACAATCTCAGCTGTGTTCTCTGGGCCCTCTGTCGAATTCCCCACACTTACACTCTACGCACTCGCAACTCTGACACTGACACCATTTCATCATATATATGTATCCCCAACATGTTCTGCACACCCAAATTCACCCTCAGCCACACTTTGTAGACTATAAGCCACATTCCAGATACCTTCACCCACAAAACAAAATTAATCTGCTTCTTTCTGTAATCCATCAGTCACCCCCCCACACACCTTAATTTATGCTCTCCGCACGACAGATTATCCCCTAGACATTCTTATTGAAACCAAGAAATTCAGTCTGTACCTTAAGGCCAAGGTCTCCACATCTTGAGCCGCGGTGTCTGCATACACTTAGAAGCGATATGTACAATCTCAGCCACCACGCACACTTTCATGCATGATCACCCACACATTTTTAGGTCGAGCATAGCAGCACACGTGCGCTGCTTTTCTGATGTGTTGGCATGTATCTGGGCTTTTAACCATGCCCACCGCACGCCCATCACTATCACTCGCTCATGGGGTTGCCTTTCAAAAATCCTTTGTTTCCTTTGGTAACTGCTTTACGTTTGTCCCTCTTGGGGCGGTTTGGTTACTGCCTTGGCTGTCGCGCCTGTTACATGGATAATTGCACGTTTGCCGATAACTTTGACTGCGAGCGAACTTCTTTTTCCTTTTGTCTCTTTCTTCGTGCAAACGGCAACGCTTTGAATCGGCTCACTTATTTCAACAGTTTTACTTTTTATTTTCAGTCTGTTTGGCAAGAAAAGTCCAGTTAATAATTTAGAACGCTAAGAGCTCTAACTTTTTTTTTTTTTTTTTTTTTACTTCCACAGTCTAGCGAAGTTTTTATAGATCTTTGGACCTGGGATACTTTGTGGAGTGTTTTATTCATTTTGGATATCTGGCCCTGTTTTGGGATTTCGTTATTTCTTTCTGAACCCTAGCTGTGTGGTATTAGACATGCCATGCGATTAAGTTATCATCTCGGTAGGGCACATTTCTAACTCGTACCCATCATTTCTTGATGTTCTTATCAAAACATACCTCTAAAAACAGGAAACCGCTTTAAATCACTTAAGTTTCTTATCGGAAAATAAATCAACCAAAAGTGAGGCAAGAAAGCAGTAACATTCTTTGCCGTTAATTGTGGTAAACTCACGGTCACTACAGCTGCTGCCAATTTTTGCTGCCAGAATTGGAGACGAGGTAAACATCACAGAGTTCTTGGTTGGAGGATGGGTTTCAATACCAGTATTAATTTCAGAATTTTAGTTTCCTCCCTGCTAGTCACCAAGTTCACCACGAGTGTCAGTCTGTGACCCTACATCATTGTCCCTTTGGTATAGGTGGAAACAGTGCACATTGTAGGGTTTGCCTTGGGCTATAGCCTTCCACCTCTGATATTCCCACTGAAGTACCGGCAGTTCCCACAGCTATGATAACGACCACTTTCTATAACCTGTTTAATAGTTCTATATGAAATTGTCAGGGGCTCAAATTAGAAAGTGCAGCTTCCTTAGTGACCCTGCTTGTTCTTTCATAACCATGAGTATGAAACCACCTTGATAACAGAAATTTGTGGCCATCTGAGGCATCCTTGCAAAGGGAATGGCAACTTCAGTTTCTGTACTCCTTACCAGCTCTGCCTATCTTTGCTATTCAGTGTAGAGCTACAAGTCATGCTGATGCCTTGTTGATTAATAATAGGGTTGATACTGATTTCTTGTCCAATACTTATTGAATTGGTCATTGCCTGTATCGTACAGCCCAGTGGTAGTTCATGGTACACAGGTGAGCTCATCTAATTTTCTTGTTTTCAGAGCAAATAGAATACAGTAGAGAGCTCTGTTCCTTTCAATCACTGGCTGATTTTGACCAGCCCTTTTCAGCCATTGGTTTGAGACTTTGTCAGTCATGTCTTGTCTCAGTCCAGTGGAGTATTTATCTCTCACCTAATGCTGTTGGCTGTTTAGGTGTATCCTTTTGCCTTCACTCAAGTGCCTGCATTTAGTGGTATGAATAACTACTTTAAAACTATAGCCCTCTCTGCCCAATGTGTCTTGCTCTGATCTGCTAATGCTGTATACGTTAATACATCAAACCCGGATCTATTTTTCCCATATGTGACTCTCTCAGTGTACCTCTTTATGCTTGCCCTCATTTGTTTCCACCCATAAAATGCCCATGGCTCAATCTCATTTTTGTCGGAGCTGAGAGAATTAGAGATGTAGTATTCTAGTCTGCCATCAGTGCAACTGCTGTTCTGTGGGTATGGCACTCTGTGGGATAGGTGGGGAAAAGTACAATTAGTTTCTTAAGAACCTTTATCTGCAGATGGTCATTTAATAGAACCATGCTTTTTACAAATCAGGCTCCTCGGCTTCGTCTTCAAGTATCAAGGAGGCTAAGGTTGTTACTGCTTTATGTCAGGGTTCAAGTTTCTAGTTCGTATTGCTTAGAAAGTTTAGCAAAAAAAAAAAGTTACTAATTTATTTTAGAAATTACATTCACAAAGTCATTAGAAGTATCATCTTCCAATTGTGCGTACTATATCTGGTTACATCTCTCACCCATCTCTTAGAGCAGTATTCACATCCACATAATTGTTTTGCAGCATGAACTCCACTGTAAACATCCCTCTCCCAGTACCCCACATAAATCCTCTTGTCACTCCATCGCTTAATATTAAGTAATTGCTACATAAATGGAGTTGTCCAAACCCCCCTCTTTTCCAGAAAGCACCACCCCCTTCTAATACCTTTTAATGCAGCACTCTGTGTATTTGGAATTATTTTAGTGGCCATTTTGGGTAGGGATGTGCACATTGCTAAATCTCACGCCCCTAGTCCACTGGTGCTGAATTTCTCGCTGTTTCACACATACACGTATGTTTTTAGAATCCATAGCTGGAATGTGGTTGCATGGAGACACAATTGCCCTCACCTAGTCATGCACACTGTTGCACACAGACTCAGGGTACCACAGCATCTCTTATATTCTGAAGGGCAAATTGCTTCTAGAGAAGATGTGGCATAACAGCCAGAGCTGCTGACTAAGGAACTTAAAAATCAGGTTTGAGTCTCGGTGTCCACTCACTATCCTGTGATTCCAAACAAAACACTTTAATCTCCCTGTGCCTAAAATCAACAAGAATTGGCAGTCAAAAAGTTTCACCTATGCAAAATCTGTAGTACAATTATTTATTTTCTGCTCTTGGGCAATGTCACCTGTACCAACTGTTAAGTATATACTTTTTGCTCCTGGGAGTAGTTTGTGTTTTAAGGGCCTTTTTAAAAAAAAAAATTCCGGTAGGCCTAATACCCCATTAGTTATATACAGAGCCACTAGAATCATGTGGCATAAAGCACCAAAATATGCAGCAGGGTTGACCAATTAATATGGCAAAAAAAGCCCAGTTATGCATTTACAATGCCAATAGCTCCAAGTCAAGTAAATGCAAGACCTATTGCATTGCAAATGCTTGTTTCTTTTTTTAATCACTTTGCATAGTGTTTGTTTACCAATGTATAATGTGTCTCTGAAGGGCAGTTGAGCTTTCTATATTTTTCCATGGGGGAAAATGTTTGTCCCATGAAGGAACCCATCCCTGTACTCCCCCCCCCCCCCCCCCCCCACACTTTTGGGGGATGGGAGATCTTTCCTTCAAGTCCCAACCTAAATACATATTTACTTGAGCCCTATACAGCAGAACATTTCTGTTGTCTCCAAGGTTGGAATGTGTTTTGCAAACATTTACAAACTAATAGATTTTTAGGTGTTTACCAACTTTGCGAAGTATTCCTCCCTAAAATGAATACTTCCACCACTTATTAACAGATTCACTCTCACATAATAGAACAACACATTAATGTAATGTTTTAATGAGTTAAAGCCATTTACAAGGTTCCAGTAAGGTTATGTGAATTGCAGAGATGTTTGTTCATTTATTTTGCTATTCTACCCCTAGCATAAAATGCTTGTTTTGGTAACAGTTATTTTGTGGAGTTACTGTGAGGCATCTTTACTCTGCTATGAAGTCACTACTCATTTAACAGCTCACTTCGATGTAACATGCTATTTTGCTTGGTACATGATGCTGCTGTTTTCAAAATGAAGCTATATCTTAAGTCACTTTACCTACTTCATCTGTATAGAAAATATTTTCCTTCATTGAGTAACTCATCTGCTTTGGGACTACATACAATAATACCCTTTGCTGCAATGGTCCAGTGACTAGGAGAGAAGTGAGGCACTGAGAACTGCCAAATTAGTAAATAAATACATAGGTGCAAGGGCCTAAATTTTTACTTAGGAGCCCACCAACAGCTCTTTCAATGTGTTTTTTTCCCCTTTCTTCTTCTTCCTCCTTCTTCCTCCTCCTCTCTCCCTTTTCTGCCTTTCTCGTGCTCACAGTCAAAGTCTGAAAAAACATAAGTCCCGATCCCCAGAAAATGAAACTGGCAATCTCAGTTTACACCCCCCTGCACACATTAAGCACTACTCCAGTAAAGGTTTGAGGGTAATTCTTGTGATAAAAATGCACATTAAATTAAAAAAAGAGTGGCGGTGTGAGCCGCAGCATGGTACTGAAAGTGCAACATCCCTCCTTGCTGTGGTGAGAAAAGCATGTAAGTGCAGTCAAACCGGTGTTTACCATTTTAACGTACATGTTACTTACCTTCGGTAACGATATATTCGGTAGAGACATATTCTATTTGCAGATTCCTTACCTGACGCCTGGGGAAATTCAAAGATAAGGAATCTGCAACTAGAAATCTCTATCAGATACTGCTTTACATGTATTTATTTTTTTGGGCAGGGATCGAGATTTTGCAACGTAATTTAAGCTTCTTTTAGTCTGATCTCTTTTTAGTATAGTGTAAAATATGAACATTTTATTTATCTAAAAATGTTTTTGCCTCGTTTCTCACTGGCTAAAGGCCTGTTAATTTTCACGCAGTGAATTTCACGATTTTTTTTTAGTTGAAAACAAAACTACAGTCCTCATTATTTTGTCTAGTATAAAGTATTGGCTTAAGAGACCTACCCATCAGCTGGGTTGTTATTATATTAAGTCAGGTTTATTGTCTCGAGCTAAACTATTCCTCTCTCCAAGACTAAACGTCGATTTATTTTGGTGTATCTGGACTGCTTTGCATCATTTCTATGCCCTCCCCCACTGTACTTGACTTGAAAATATCCCTCTGCTGATTTCCTGGTCGTTGGGGAAAGGGCTTCCAGACGGGGATGGGTTGAAAGTTCCTCGGAAGATGATTTCTGCAGTCCTCGGACTTTGACGACAACAAAGAACCTAAATGTCATCTAAATTGTGTTTTTGGGACCCAGTTCTGAAGTAGGAAGGCAGTCACATTTTTGTCGCTCCACAGTACAATTTTAGGTAACTAATACCATAAAAGTAAAAACAGGCGATGTATAAAGGACATATTTTTAGTGCATTTTGGAAAACCTTCGCGTAAGTGTCTCAGCATTACGGCTGAGCGCAGAAATTATGATTGATGATGCTGCAGACAAATCAGTACAGAAGCGAGTAAGCTTTCATCTTTTCCAAACTGTAATGAGGAGCAGATGGCTCAATAAAGACGACGTACGCCTGCCCAGTATAGATTTGCTCCGAAGGGATTGGCTCACCTCTTTCAGAACATATATTTGGAATACATCTGCCTGAGCCCAGACAGATGGTAAAGTGTTATTGACATTTCCAAACCCTCTGGAAGTTGTCCACGTACTCACTGCCTTCGGATTATCCCTTTAATTGGATTCTCATGTTCATCTGCATGTTCCGCTGGAAAGATTCAGTTTGCAGCCAGGGTAGGCCTCGAAGCCTAGAGGTTGCTACTGCTTTTCACTAACTGCGTATTTAACATACAGACACCCTAACTCTGAATTGTCCCGCGCCGCGCATTAATGGAATGTTGCAAGCATTTGATTATGTACATTTTGATTCATCTAACAATCCGTACTCTCTGTAAACGAGTACTGGTGACACCTTGTTGTGTACTAACTTCCGGCATGCATAACAGTCATTGAAGGCGTTTGTTTGCTAATGAATGTCACTTGACAACTAAATTAGGCGCCAGACCATCCGTCCCCCATACGCACGCGTGGGCGCGTGATGCATGATGTGCAACAGTATTCTCTTCAGGAGAGCAGGAAGTTGTGGAGTTAGTTTCTGAGCAGCGATGGTCATTCTTGCATTTGACGTCAGTCATTCGTTTATGATTGAAACGCTTATAACGTTTTTCATGCTTTTGTGTTGAAGCTGATAGTCTTTCAACATGTGTCTGTGATACTAAGGTCTGTGAGCGTGTTTTATGTTTTACAGTAATTACAAGCAGTGGCTACAGTCCCAGATCGGCACATCAGTACTCTCCCCAGTTATACCCTACCAAGTAAGTGAACTCCAATCTGCACTAGTCATACAGGATGTGAGAATACAAACCTGTTTGATGTTTTATGCTGCAACGGTTTTACTTCCTGATCGTGACCATTTACATTCATGCGTGCACAATGAACTGTCAGGGTCTGTTAAATTGATAGCGCTTTCCCCTCTCAGCCTTAGCAGACAGGGGAGCAGAGGTTCAGTGAGATAAAGTGTGATCAGGACGATCACACAATTTGGTCAAATAAGTAAACAGTAAAAAGTACGTGGGATTGTGATAAAATGTTTCGTGTAAATCTATTTTACCGTCCTAGATCCTACAGGGTGCAGTTGATGCACACAATCAAAAAGTATGGTGCTTGTGATTAGTACTTTGTTCATTGAGAATATATTTCAGATTTAACACATATTTCTGGCATGTTACCCGACTATTGTGGCATCATTTCACTGATATCCGAGTGGAACAAGTGGTCTACTCGCCTCCCATTTGACCACTTACGGAAAGTGACATTACAGAAACCCTAACCCCAGTTCCCTGCTTTTGAGGTTAGGACAGATTTGTGAAGGGCACAACTAATCCGGTATTAAAACCAGCAAAAGCTAAAGGGCTACTTACTTTGAATCCTCCATTGCTTTTACACCACAGTTTGATCGGACACATTGATTGTAGAACTAGTTACCTCGAAGTATCTGAAAAAGATGCCTCTGTTTTCGTTGGTTTCAGATCCTTACCTAGGAATTTTCTTGATCCCAATTTTGAGTTGTCAGCAAATAGGCAATCACTTGGTTCTGGATTAATCCATTAATCTCCCTGTTCATTAAATTGTAAAAATGTGCAAACCGATTTTACAGTGTGTTGTCTGTTTCTGTCCCTCTTACCTGTTTTCAAAAGTCTTCCCCTCCTGGTTTCTAATCTGATCTATGTGGGATTCAGTCCCAAACACAATACTGTTCTAGGTATAACACATTATGCTTGTGATTGCTTTGCTAAAGTAAATAAGCATTGGCCGAGCCAATAGTTTGGACTTTTTTTTATAGTGAAAATCGTGTTCTGTTAAAAAGAAAGACCCGTTAACCCACAGGATCATAAACAGGAGATGGTGTGTAAAAAGCCTGTGTGCTTTGTTTTTTGGCAAAATGTATCATACAGAAAAAGAAGAGTGAATTAATCAATACCGCCCTGAAGAGATGGGGTGTTTGATGTGTAAGGAGAGGCATATGAAGGAGTACAGGAGGTTTGTAAATGAATAGAGGGGCAGTTGTGTTTGAGGGTTCCTAGAGTTGCAGAAGCAGTAGAGAGGGAAAGGGTGGCAGAAGATAGGGCGCTTAGTAAGGAATGACTGGGAAATAACTAAGGTGTGACATGGGGAAACAGTTAAAAAGTGTCAGGTTCTTAAGTACTTAAACCACTACCTACCCCCCACATTGGCCAATAGCCAGGGGAAGGTTGTTTGGCTTGCGGACCAGAGGTAGTTAATCTGTTCTCTGTTCTCTGTTTGTATCATTGACATACATTAACAATGAACACGAAGGTCCCCAAGAGTTAAGGGGCCTTTATAACCTCTGCATTAATGAGCATCTACAGTCAAAAATCCTTCACAGTTAAAGCCATTGCAACACAGTATCAAGTACTAGCACCACTGGTCCTAACATCCCGTTCAATGGAGATAAAACACCCATCAACTTAAAAATACTAGACTAATATAGCCTATTTGTGGCTCTTCCCCAGTAATACAGTCATACTTGACTGGACCAAAACGTGGCTTCTACTTTGCTTTCACCATATACAACATATTAAAAATTAAGCACAAAGCAATACATGGCGTATACACCAATTACTTTTCTGGTATCTTTCTGTTACACTTCAGCATAGCATTAAAATAATGCTAGCCATAATCGCTTTGCTGATCGTAGCCATCCTATGCCACTTCAGGTTCCAGTCCTCTAACATGCAAGGACCTCTAAGCTGAAACTCTATGCAACCAGCCATTTATGCAAGCTTTTTCTTTGTATGTTTCTTTTTTTGTATGGTGTTCTGTTTGAAATGTTTCAGTGTCCACACAAATATTCCAGTAAAGAGTATCAGTTGCCCAAGGTAATAATGATGCCATGTAGTAATGAGCCCCAGTGGCACCAGGAAGCAGTGCATTACACTGGTCCCTAGCAGAAAATAGCCTCTGTTGCCCCGGTTTTATGTAGTCTCAGTGTTCTGAGGCAGTAATGACCTACAGATTTCCTGGCAGTAATGAACATAAATGGGACCAAACAGTAATGAGCCTGGATGGCCTGATGCTGTAAAGAGCATCAGTGTCCCCAAACTGCAAGGCGACCCGACTCATGAATGAGCTTCAGTGACTGAATGAACATCAGTTGCCTGAGCAGTAGTGAGCCCCAGTGGCCCCAAATTTAAAGAGTATAAACCCCTTCATGCAGCCTACTCCTGAACAAATCGATACAAGACACTTTTGCTTAGTTTGGAAGATATTGGCCACAGTTTATTAACATAGTTTTATACCAGTACTTCCCTTGTTAGTTTTATTAGGGCCATAAGTCACTCATGCCTGTCATAAATCATTTTGACATTTATGATAAATGCAGGTCATAAATCATTATTGACAGACCTACCATAAATAATTCTGACATTTGTATATCGCATGACCATAAACATTTAGCCATAAATCAATCAAAGTTTTGTCTTCTGAGTATGAAGTGCTTGGCGCTGGTGTTGTCTTCTCCTGTGGGGGTACTCCTATTACCTTATTCAGCTTAACTCGCTACCTTTGGTTACTCATTGAGTCCTGCCCTCCAGCAGACCTGGGCTGCGAGTGCCGTGCTACCTCCACCATCTGACTTGGCCTGGCATGAGGCATCCCAAGGTAAGTCATCCTGCCACCCCGCTGTGTCAGGATGACGCAGGGTGATGCGGATGGGTCAGTGCCCTGGTTGCGACTCTGCGATTGGTCCTGGTGGCATCTTCTGTGCTGTGGTGGAGAGCCCTTGATCCTAAAGGGTCGGGATGACCGCAGAGCTCTGTGGCGTGGTTGTCAACCTGCTTGTTGCTCCACTGGACCGCAGCGGAGAGCGATCAGTCCTTTCAGCTTCTGCGGGCTGCAGCTCCTCGTGAACGCCCTTGTGAAATCCAGGTAGGTGGTCTTTGTTGCTCGCTGCCTGGCCGTCCTGCTGCAAGAAGGGCGGTCCAAGCAGCCCCTTTTTAAGCCCTCTCGCTATCCTCAAAGTGTGAAGGGAAGAATTCAAAGTCCAACAAGGCCTTCCATGGGCCTTTTGCTTTCGAGCCCTTCCAGCCATTTGGCGCTCCTTTCCTCAACCCTTTTCTGCCCAGCAACAGGCAAAAGGGGTAAGTATGGGGTGCCACTTCCTGTTGGCACCTTTGTCTTGTGTGCACCTTTTTCTCCTCAGGCTCGTCTTCAGCCGGCCTTAGCTGGGTTCCCGCTCCGGCCCCCCTACTCTCTTCCGGGTGCGGGCCTTCGCCCTAAATAGTCTCAAGCTGAAAAGAACATCAAAGGCTCTAGGGTGACAGGTGCATCAATCCCTCCTGGTATGAAAGTGTAATAAAGCCCCCTTGCAGTATTAAGCCCGAATGAGCCCCAGACATTAATTGCCAAAGGCAGTAAAAAGGCTGAATTGCCCTAGGCATTAATGAGTGTCAGTGGATCCAGAAGAAGGAAAGATAACAGCTGTTTATTGTCTTATTTGTGTATGTGAATAAGATGTCTTAGTTGTGTATGTGAATAAGATCCAGAACAGCTCTTTGAAATGGGTGGATGGTCTTGGAGGTTGTGAAATTTGTGAGAGATTAGTTGGGATGATAGGATACACAACAAAGCCATACCAGTGTGTAGAAAAGCCTGCAGTCCAGTAAACCTAGCTCTCATTTGGAGAGTCCTTGTAAAAGTATCTTTATAGAACCTACAGCAGGATGAACTACATTACACTTATTGGTTATTCCGTGAGGTTGTTAGTATTTTGGTGGTACGCTAGTGAAACATAAACGTGCATGCCAAATGTGAAGATGCTGAAGTTGAGCATAACTAAGATGAAAGATGCTGGATAGTGAGAGCCGAAGCATCACTTTTTATTGCATCAAACTTCAAAGAGGGCACTGTGAAGTGCTGAGCTAGCACAGTCGGCTGGGAAGAAAGTGCGCTGACGTACTCTTGGCATCCTAAATGTAGCCTTTGTGGATTAGCATGCAGTTTCAATCACAGTTTTTCAGTTCTACAGAGCGCTAGTGCATCCTTTTTTATCCAGGGTTATTCTGATGTGAGATCCTTGTATCGAGTGTGCAGAGAAGAACGTAACACTGATGCGCACATTCAGCACTGAAGAAACCTGTGTTTTACCAATTTGTCCATTAAATACTGCTGTTATTTTGGTCTGTACGTCTCAGTGTGTAACAGAAATGCACATAGTAGGGATCAGCACAATAGGGAACCAAGCTGGGACATAGATAATTTGCAGAATCGATATCTCCGATGGCGGGTTCAAGGTCACCAAAACATAATTACTAGTACAGTGTATGAAAATGTACCTAAAGGTAAAGAGTTCAAAGCTAACTAAATATCATGGTTTCCCCAAATTATTCAACAGGAACAGCAGAAATGCATTCATTTTTTTTTTATTACGACCAAGGTTGCGTCAGCAATGGTATAAGTAAGGGAAGTAATAGTGAAATGTTTGACTACGTGCTACAAGCTTAAAGGGAATGCAGTTATCTATATTTGAAGCATGCCCAATTCTTTCAAACAAAATAGCATACATGTGACGAGTAATAATCGGGATGAATATGAGTTGGTCAGCAATGGAAAAGTTGAATGTTGCAAAGAAGGGAACCAGTGTTTGGTTGAAGTGATCAATGAGTGCTCCAAATCAAGTTGGGACCTTGATCAAGGAACAAGGGCTATTGTGTTTTATGGAGAAATGGCAATAGGAGTGATTTCAAGATATCTCAAGTTATCTCTGTGTTCTGGTGATAATTTGGATCACTTAAGAAATTACTCGCACAAGTTGTGATGTTGGGTGCAAAAATTAGTTTAGCTGTATTCGTGGTAGTGTAATTAAAATGTATGTTGGGAAGGAATCAGAGAGAGTGTCCTCAGTGTGGCTTTCAACAGTATTAGATTGAGTATGTGTAGAATACATGCTAGTATTTTTGTTGCTACCTGTTCCCTTCTCAGAATCAACAAATTGAAAAATAGAATGGAGGAGCCTGTGAAGTCCCCCAGTCCTTAAGATCTGGTTAGCTCCAGAGATGAGACACCTGACCACCTTCTTTATCAGGCCTGATTGTCTGTAGTTCAGAAGTGCACAGTTTGTATGGTGTATGTCAGGCTGTGGGGTGTATGTGTTATTCATGTGCGGGGCATTCTAGAGACAGCTACGTATGAGGTTTCTTTATTTAGTAGCTTGGGTTTCCTGTTTGCTGTAATGTATAGTCCAATAAGCTTTAATTGGTAGGGATCTGCATTGCCTTTATTACAAAGAGGTGAAATTGCATACTTTTACTACTGATGGGTCGAGAAAGGAATTGAATACAATGCACGATAACTGACACTTGGTTAAAAATTACCTAGGCTTAAAACAAAATGGTGGATGAAAATACTCAAATCCATCTAAGCAATTGGTAAAAGCTCACAACTCATTTGATACCATCAGTCACATGTGCCATCACAGAAGGGTATCAACCTTTAACAAATCAGCGTTGGTCCTGCTCCAGTAGGATCAATCCAGCCCAGGGTGAGACCTACAGCAGGGTTGTGATTTCCATATAGGTTTGGCTGATTTTATGGGAGCAGGGAGAGGGTGTCTTTACGGTTTTTACTGTTGCCTTAGGTGTAGCAATTTTTGTGTATGGAAGGAGAAAAATGTTGTTGGATTGTTAGGTTACAGAGAGTTTAAGATAGTACAGATTCATTCACGAGCATAATAGGACAGTGGAGACGACAAATCCATCATTGAAGAAAAAGTGTGGCTGGCTGCGTAAAAGTGTAAAAATATTTGAAAAACACGTATGTGGACTGGCGGACAACAACAAATCCTTTGGTGGGTCAGTGCATTTAATTTACAGAGAAGATGTAAGCTGTGTGGGAAAATAAATCCTTAATCGATTAACAGAAGGGTTCAGGTTACACAGAATAGCTGAAGGAGGTGAGGAATATAATAAAAAGCTACCACGAGCGGTACACAGCTTGGAAACTAAGGGCCTCAATTCAAGTTTGGAGCAAACTTGATATTTTTCGATTTCTGGACCACATTTCCTCCACAGCAGCATTCCAGTGCTAGATGAAATTCAGCATGAGGTTTATACTCCCAAAATGGTGGTAGTTCCGCTAAGTTGGGTTAGAACTTTGAAGCCTGGTATTCTGCTTAGCCTGGTGACTTTTTAACATCTGTTTTAATGTTATAAGCTTGTTTACCTCCCCAGTGTGGTATAAACATACATGCGTTCTGTGATGTATTTTTAGAACACTAAGGTCATCTTCCAGCAACATGCCACAGCAGTGCAAGCTTCCAGTGCAATGTCTTTCTGTAAAATCAGAAGTGAGTGTGATTTCACTGCAGTAAAGCAGCTCCCACAGTCATTTCACTCCTGGAAGGGGCAGCTTGCAGTGTCCTGTGTCAGCAGTAAGGCCATTTTAAATGGGATATCTGTGTACAAGAAGAGATCTGAGAGTGGTGTCTCGGGCCGTTTCGTTTCAACTTTGCCTCCCACATTGAGGTTCGGTTGATCCCATAACATTCTTACCCTGGCTCTCACGAGTAATTCACTGCATAAAAATCGACTTACCTGTAGAGGGTAGCATGTAAGTGCCCTAGTGTGTGCACCCACTCAGAACACAGTAGAGGAACTGTGTAAAGGGGATCTGCAAGCAGTGGCTGCAGGTGAAATGTAAAAGTGGTGGGGCGTTATTGCCAAAGTACACAGGGTTTAAGTTAGTATGCTAAGTGGGGTGGGGTCTTGAAAAGGATAGAGGAAAATGTAACAAATTTACAGCACAAACTGAAACCGGAAGTTTTAATAGTTGGCTCATTGCATCAGCTTTGCTATCTCTGAAAGATGTAAAAATTGTATAAATTGACCTTGTGAATCCCCCCAAGGCAGAAGACAAGTGGTAGAATGAGGTCTAAAACTTCATTGCATTTGCATTTTATCCTCAGCTTCCCCTTTCACTAAAGTAAGTGATCGCCAGAAAAATAGTTCATCACCCTGTGCCTGCGTTTTATTTGCTGACAAAATTAGGAACATTCACATACAATCAGAGACTCATGCATTAAGTGGATCGTAAACACAAAAAATAAGCATGTGTGATTTATTTTATGGTGATGAATTATACTCCTTGGTTACTTCAAGCCAAGGAAGGCGGTGAAATGGCTTTTTCAAAAAGTTGCCTATAACTTGACTTGTGAAAGTGTGTAATTGCTCTGTGCCACCCAAAGTGCCTGAAGGAGAAGCAGCTTCCTGGTCCTCTTTCCCTCCTCACTAAACCGAAAGTGTGTTTTTTGTACACTACATACCTCAGGCTGTTCTGGGTTAACTGTCATTGTTGTGAAGATTGGGGGTATAATTTCAAGTAGGTATGAGTGGTTTGCCATTCTAGTCACCCCCCACCCCCAGTCTTCCCACAAGAACCCTAATGTGTTACTTCACTTGCAGATACACTACATGGAATTCAAATGCAAATTGAGGTTGCACATATGCTGTTCACCATTAGCTGTACCTGCGTTTCTCTCTTTTGACAGTACAGAGCGCATGCCACAGGCCTGTAAGTCCCTGTAGATAAGTGAAAAGAAATACTTGTTGGTGCTGCTGCACTGTTCATTTCATGACGAGTAAGTGGTGCCTGGGAATCAAACCCACCCCAACATTAAATCTGCACTGAAATAATCTCTTCAAATCATCAAACTATAGTTCAGAATGCATGTTTTACCATTTCAGTTTTCAGGTAGGAGCAAAAGCAAATGCGGAGATAGTCACCAGCAGCATAGTGAAGGACGGTAGTGGCCCTCTGAGTTCAGAAGGCAGCGAGATGCATGCAACTTCTGCTTCCTTGGACCAGGGTCTGGTACATCAACCAGCCAGAGGACAGGCCTCAGGCTTGGGACAGAGGTTAGGACCTACTTTAAATTAAAAACAAACATGTCTACTTGTTTTAGCTTAAGCTGGTTTGAGAGCGCCATTATATGACTGAAAAACAGTGTTCCAGGACACTTTTGGTTTTACAGGTTTCCTTAAGCACATTAAGAAATTAGGAAAAAAGTGATGCACTGTTTTTCAGTCATTAATTAGACACTTTGGCCTGCCACACAGCATAGTCGAATAAAAAAAAATAATGGAGACTGGCACTTGTTCTTTATTTGTAGTCAGTGTTTGTAACTAATTTTAAACAATAACTAACATGCTGTGATTCAGGGGTGATTTCTCTTTTAGGGCTGAGGGGCTGTGCCCCTCTGAAATTCCTACACATTCATATAATAAATATTAAATAGATTGATTTGTTTAGCGATACAGTTGTATCGCTAAACAAATCGATGCATTTAAGTCTGGGCTTTCTGCCCTAGGCTGCCTGCCCCGCCTCGCTTTGAAGCACAAGACAGAAGCCAGGCAGTAAGTCAACTTTCTACATAGTGACGCACGACGCAGGGCTGACTGTTCTAAAGCCCTTCATTTCCATTGTGGTTTATGGCAGTATCCACTATAGGCCAGTGAGGCTTTTCTCATCATGATTGTGGGCGTCGGAGCCTTCATCCCTGCGTGAGGGCAGCCATCTGTCACTAACAGGCATAGATCCCACTCTTTTCCCATTTGTCACGCAGTAGGAGTGGATGCAAGCATGTGTGATTTAGTGCCTTGTCTTCGGTAACTATAAGTGTTATAATGCCAATCTTGTGTTTTTTTTTTTTTTGTACTGAGACCACTTGTCATGCTAACCTTCCCCATGTGAGACTCCAGGCCCTGGCTTCAGATAGCTGTCTCCTTTAGAAGTGGCACAGCTGTATTTGTTCCTTGTGAAACTGTTCCAAACGATGAGCAGGGTTCTTGCTGCCTTGCAAAATGGATCCAAATACCCGAGTCAAGCGCCAGGGGAGAAATACGTCCTTACAGTAAAGGCAGTTATCTGCTGTATGGCGCTAAAGCTGGCCCTATCTTCATGCCCTTAATATTAATGCCACAAACATGGATTAATATGCAAACAATGAATTTTAAAAATGTGTGAAATGTGTCAGCCACTCAGCTCCTCTTATTTCACACGTTTTACTTAATTTTGCATTCCCCAATAGAGTTACCTGTTTCATCATGCTGTATTTCTGTGCATTGTATTACTCTTGCATAGTACATACTTTGACTTGTGCCAGGTGTTAATGAGGGGCTTGGATTGAGAGCGCTGGTTCTCAGGCTGAAGGCAAAGAAAAGTGCCTGACGGCGAGTTGGTCTCTCTGCACAGCACATAGAACAATGGCCATGTATTCCAGTTGCAAATGAAATTCAGTGAAAATGTGTGAGGTCAAAATATTTAGAAGGCAAAAGCAAAATGAAATAAAGTGCTTAAATGTGACTGAGTGCAGTGTATGTTTGGAGTGGTAAAATTAGGAAGATGCGACGGAGTGCATTCAGAGGAGAGGGAAAAGAGGGTGTTGAAGAAGAAAGAGAGGAGGTTGAAAATGTGCACATGGATGAGATGTGAAGAGAAAAGGTGTACATATCTAACGTAAAGCACACATAACAGAAGGCCCTACTGCTTCCATAGGTCTGAATAATATTTAATTCACAGTCTCACAATTTCAGAATTGAAACATTTTCAATGTTAATTATTTATAACTAATCATTGTTGTTACTCATTTATCTTAAACAGCTAACAACCCTTGACAAAACCTATAGTACTGACAAGGTTTAGGTGTATGTCAGTTGTTGTTGTGTTATATTTCTGGATGCAGTAACATCTCAGAGAGAACCCAAAATACAGGCCGGGTGGCACACCGTGGGAATCACAGAAATTTATTTTACATGTTCCTTTTTAGAGAGACCCCACTTTTTTCATCCCACTTAAAGATCTGTCTGCACATATTTCTGGTTGATTGGTTGCAGCCAGCAGCTGTGGGTGCTTCCTGATGCCTCATTAGAACATTTTCTTCCAAAGTTGATGCTGCATGCAGTGCAAGGCACTGGGCAAGCACACACTTTAATGGGCCTGAAGTTGTTGCGCTTTTCAATTTGAACGTCAAAGTAGCTGTTGAACGTATTAATGCAGTATGATATGGGGCAGTTTTTAAAATGTGTTTAGTATTTGAAGACTATAATTTCCCACTGCTTTATAAACCTGGCTTTCTCCCAAAATTCATTTTCTTTCAAGTGCACTATTTGTCAATCTTTTTTCAATTTTTCCTTAGCAGGAGGACACACCTTGGACCCTACGTTTGTCCATTAAGCTTGCCCGCTTCATTCGCTACATAAGTCAGACCCAACTTTTACGCCCCACCACTTTCAGATGTCACCAACCACCACCGCTGCAATTGCTTCTGCAGTTGCAAGAGGTTTACATCCTTTGAACTAACTGAACAGATTGAAGGCAAATATGCAGTTAACCAAGATAGAGCTTTGTTTAAAAAGGTAAATCAGGTTGTGAGTGCACTCACTGGTGAGTCAGCCCAACCAGGAGCAGCTTTCTCCAGAGTCCACAGCAACAGAACCCGGAGAGCTGCCTTTAGTGCTGGTGGTGCCCGATGCGACAGCCTTTTTTGGCACCCACCCCCATGACCACTTCCTCCATGAATTCCCTCACTACCACTCTCCATCATTTCTCCATAGCCTCACTCTGAAATATAGTTCATTTTTTTATAGTGCTACTCGTAGTTCACTCACACTCAGTTCTGTGATCTGCGTGGTACACCTTCTTTGCAATAGGCACAATAACCCTCTGCACTACTTTATGATGAGTCAAAACTGCCACTAGACATAATTCAATCTCTCACCAATAGAAGCATCAGTCACCACAGTTATATTGACATTTTTATTGTTGCCTGAAAACTGCTGGTCACACGAGAAAGTTTATGTGCTTTTAAACCAATAGTTTTTTTTAAACACAGCGCCTCCCATCATAATCAGTAGCAGGTGCAGCTACACCAGTCGCACCACCCTGAAGGCGGCCCTGGGAATACGTCCGCTGCAGCACTCCTTGTCTTCGAGAAAAGTTTGTGACAGTCAAAAGTGAAAGTTGCCTGAATTTGCCCCTCAGGACTCATGAGTCAGTCAGTAAAAGCCACATAAGCATTGGAAGCAGCGGAGTCTGCATTTCCATGGTAGACACCCACTCCTACATCGTCTCCCTGGGTTTTCCCTGCCCCAATACATGAATGGAGCTCTGCAGACCCCGCCATAGGCCAGAACAGTAAGCGCCCCAAATCAACGAATGCCTCACCCAAAAAACCGGTAACACCTTCTACAGTAATGTTGCTGCCCTGGTTTGTGCCTTTAGGGTGAGAACCATATTCACTTGGCACATGCAGTGGAGCATTCCCTTCTTCAACCACCCGAAAAAACGAAAACTCCTATATCACAGAGCACCTATCAGCTTTTTTGAGTAGAGCTGCTCATTGGTTCTCCTCCTCCTCCCTGTGGTGGTAGGGTGACACCCCTCCGACCCATTAACACTTGCTGCCCCTATTGTCTATAAGCAGGCATCTGTTAGAGTTGCACCAGTTCTCAGTGTGATGCAGTGCAGCCAGCTGCCAGTGGGCTATGCTCAGACTTGGGTATTGGTCAGTTGTCATGTCTACTATGAGCCTAAGTCTTGCACCGCACACCAGTTTGTTTAAGCAACGTTAGACAATGCCCAGCCTGAAGAAATAGACCCGGAGAAGAAAGTCCCCGAAGAGATTCAGAAAACCTAGAAGAATCACACATATAAACATGGACGTCATTTAGGGGTCCCCTGGCTTGCCCCTCGCGACCCCTGGTACTGTCTTTGCGAACCCTGGCTACAGAGGTGGCAATATTAGTGCCAGGAGCACAATGACAGTGCGTCCTTACGGGGGTCGGGCAAGGCTCCGCTCTTGTTGTTTATAACACTAATAGTAAATAATGTTTAATTATTCCCTATTAATATAATAAAAATACAATCATCTGGACTATGACCCTCCCTGGCAGCCGAGGTAAATAAAAAATGCTTTTAAATGCATGTTGTGTGTGTGTGTTCGTGAGAGTGTGTATGTGTAAGCGTGCGTGTGAATGAAATTGAAGGTCAAAGATCTTGTGATGTCACTTTCGCTACCCCGGGCATTTTGGTGAACTGACGTTCATGCATATAACGTCCAAGAAAGGTAAGAATTTAATATTTCTTCTAAAGATATTCCATAAGTGACATTGATGGTCCTGCAGAGGGAGCCCTCTTTCGTTCCAGACACAGATATTACACCGTTTGAAACCCAAGTATGCCCATACATTTAATTTGAAAGTGTAGATCACACACAGGCGACTGCATAGGTGCTTTTATATCCCCCTAGCGTAGCTGGATCCCATTATCTCCAGATAAAATTTATTTACGCACTCCCTCCTTTTCTTTTAACGGCGAGATTGAGTCCGCCCAGGTGGTACTATCCTACCTGGGTGGGGCTAGGTGGTCAAATGATGAAGCATGACACTATATAGTGTGTGAGACCACCTAGTCCGTAAAAGGAAATTCCCCCCCCTACACTTGTCATAGCACCCACACCACGCATTCTCTGCACCCAAAGAGGTCCAGGAGCCCACGGACATTCTCCCGTATACAGAGCTCTACATTATCGGTGAACCCCATACTTTCTTGTGGTAACTAGTCTTTCAAACGATGGGACGCTTCCCACCAAATATATTTTTCTAATCTCCCTCAGAACTCTCTAGTAGTGTGATTATGCACTGCTTACAAACACTGACATTATAGTTTTTTTTGATAGTTTTAGTCATGTGCCAGGTATCAAATTGAGTTAACAGTGTCATTAGGAAACTTATTCCTTTACATGGATTTATTTCTCCTTTCTATTTTTTTGTGATTTACTTCTTTCCATTTTTTGTGGTTCATAGGTCACTATAAGCTGCAATTTTCTCCAGTGGGTTGTGTAGCGTCAGTTCTTTATTATTTTCTTATTCTTTGGTTGCTTCTGGTGTTGAACCATATTCTCAAACACTTGTAAGATTAGAGAACACACTGGTTTCCAGCGTGCTGTTGCTTCCTGCAGAGGAAGTATTAGTTCTAGGAAGACGCCACGCCAGCGCCCTTTAATTCCACCTCAACCTTTGCCAAGCTAACAGCTCTTATGCGATTTGTTGTAGTCAGTCAAGGTGGGGCTGAAAGATGGTTTCTGGTAAGCAAGAAGGTAGCTGCACCTTCTTTGCGTATTGTCTTTCACCGTACTCAGTGACGTAACAAAACTTGGGAGGGGCCCTCTGTAAAGTACATCGAGGGGCCCCTCTCTGGAGGCACTCAGAAGCCCTCTGGTCAGGGTACGGTGCCGAGGGGGCCCCTGGAGCTTGGCCCTCCCCCCGCACCGCAGAGGCTGCGGAGGCCTTTGTTACGCCACTGGCCGTACAGCTAGAAAGGGAGGGCGCAGCCTTCGTTCCTCTCCATGCCATTACAGTTTCTGTCACAGACCGGCTGAGGCCCTATTGACCAGATACATATCAGGAATTTGGCCTTGCACTAGTGGGGGAAAGAAGGAAAATACCAAATGCCTACATAACGTGGTACACAAACACTTGCCACTGCGGATGAGAACGCTGAGGAAGTGTATGTAATACATGCCAAAGGCGAAATGTGTCAGAGAAGAGAACAAATGATGCATATTTAGAAAACTTCAAACAACTTTTCCTGAATAATTTATGAGACACGTTCAAAAATGTAAGTGGGTTGTGGGTGTTTCGTTAGGACATCAATCTATCAAGGAGCAGGCCCTTATAGAAAACATTTGCTCGGTCGGTTGCACATCACGATTGCTGCCCTGTCCTTATGCGAATTCACAGACTTCGTTTGGTTTTCCTGTCAATTTTTGCCGCTAGCAATCTTCCGTCTCTTTCGCTCTTAAATGTATGCTTTGACAGTAGAGTCACAACAGGCATAAGCTAGCACCATATGTGTAGTCATTTATGATAAACATTAATTCAATATTAAAGGCTAGTGTGGCGATGTTAACTATTTAAGAACCAGACATGCTTCATATCGGTGTTATCTTACACGCTCCCATCCTAGTGCCCACTACGTTGCAAACAGCGAAAACAACAGCCCTGATCATATCAAAGTCAATTTATCAATCGATTTGTTTGAAGTATTTAAGTATATGCAGGTGGAGAAAGTGATGTAAAGCAAATGTTAAGAAATTTGTTGCAGATTTTAGTGTTCAGATAGAACCTGTGAACAAAAAGCAGACTTTTATTTACAGAATATTTTTCTTGTAAATCTGCTGTAATTCCCCACAAATCATATAATGTTTTGACCGTTTTAGGTGAATAATTTCGGAATGCACCGGTTTGTCTTGCTGTTGGACAGTTTTTAACAAATGTACACAAAATGTGTCTTCGGAAACATATGTCCGAACAGAACAAGATCTTAGTATGTATTGAACCCTAAAAGGATTTTTTTTTAAATCCCAAAAATCATTGAACATTGTGTAGTCAAGTCTTTCGGATCAAGTTACTCGGCAAGCTGCTTAAAATTATGCATTGGTCCCATTATCAAAGTCAGGGTGATTGTTAATTTATCCTAACCATATCTTAACCATAGGTTCCTCTTGGGTGAGCAAGAAACCATCTTCTTAAGCATGACCTGCGAGTTAGGTACAGGAGGATGCTGGAGATCTTAATGCACAGAGAGAGCTAAGAAGAGACCGAGGCTGTTACAAAGAACATTAAGAGAGTCGTTCAGAGTCCTGGTGTATAATTAAATCGGGCGCAAGCAGAGTTTACATCCTATTTTGGATTCCGAGTTCAAGACCTTGGACCTAGGGTTTTCTCCATGCAAATTTACCTGGGGGAATTTGTCTGTGGAAAACAAGTCAAACAAGCATTTACAATGCAACGGGTCTCGCGTTTGCTCATGTTAGAGCTGATCGCGTTGTAAACTCCTAACCCGACTTTTCACCTATCAGGCAAAAGTGCATTTGTGTACATAACCCGAAAAAGTGAAATTAACTATGTAAAGCGCTCGACTTCTGCCAAGCGAGATCGCACTCGTAAATTAGAGAAAAAGAAGTCCACGAGCCCGATGGAAAACAGCGAGCCTCGCATGTTTTCTGTACTTGGTCACTGCGCTCGAGGAGGGCTAGCCACCGGAAAAGTGACGTATGCGTGCCTTCGACTAATGAAAGCAAGCAGATTTTATTAGGAAAGCCCACGAACCAATAAAAAACACTGACGTGAAGTTGACAGGGCTCCGAGCCCTTTTCTAAATACTAAAGCGTCTCGCTGTGATACGCATGCGCGAGCGCATGCAATGCAGGCTCAACCCTAAAAAGGGTTTGGAGGGTGCAGGATTCCCGTTCACAAAAAGCACTTTTTTTTGCAAAATCAGGTTCTAGTAAGGTTGTAACCCTGCTAAAGTGGCATTTCTTCCATGCAGTATATACTGCAGAACTCCAAACGAGGACCAAGTCTCCTGAGATTTCTGTTGTGTACTTTTTTAGGCAGTGCACCTCCTTCAATGCTACTAAACTTGCACTTGACTTACCTTGATCCAGTTATAGAAAGATTGAAGTATATTTTCTTATTTATAAAACTAGAAGCAGTCCTTGGCTTTCTGTGGCAAAAGGGTTATGTGGTAATATGTGTGGGTACAACTAACTATCACGAGAACAGTATTCACATGTAATATTGTTACTTTACTCGAGAAAAAAAAGGTACCTGTCATTCCGTAGAAAGAGATAAGCATTTACAAATTAAAAAGATACTCACACAATATTTATTTCAGTTATTAATTTAAGCACCTAATTTGCAAGGCTTTGTTTTAAAAATGCTTATTTTAATAATAAAAGTATTTAATTTTTGTTTAAGTACATTCAAGTAATTGAAACTGACAAAAATTGAACAATTAATTCTGTACTTACAAAGTATTTATAATGTCCCAAAATGTGGGTGTTCCAAGTTGTCTCTCAAGGTGAATACTGAAAGCAAATGGATATAATACATATGAATACACAATTCGCTTCTTTTTCTGTTTTTGTAATTTATTGTCTTCAGGTTTGTTTGAAAACTAAATGTTCAAGGTATGTGTGACGGTAGATACACATTCTTTGCATAGTCCTGCCATCT
This sequence comes from Pleurodeles waltl, assembly GCF_031143425.1. Taxonomy (NCBI): domain Eukaryota; kingdom Metazoa; phylum Chordata; class Amphibia; order Caudata; family Salamandridae; genus Pleurodeles; species Pleurodeles waltl. The sequence continues at coordinate 1,055,404,149 of NC_090444.1, read as the reverse complement.
AGTGTTGAATCCGGATGTGTGCCTGTTGTTTTTCTTCTAAAAAGTATTTCAAGTCACGAGGTAAAGTGACTCCTCCTGTTTGTGATAATGCGCATGGGCATCAACTCCATTGTTAGATTGTCTTTGCCTTAGAATGCCCTGCTAATAGAACAGACTCCATTCCACTTCTGCTCGAGGTGCCATGTCAAGTACCTGAGGTCCGAATATCAGGTTTGCAACCCTTGCTTATCTCCTGATCACAGAAAAGAAGACTATGAGGCATGCCGACCATTACGATTAAAGAAAATCTTACGGGACCGAAGTGCGTGTCACAAAGAGATAAGACGTAGGGACGTTGAATAAACATCCAACATCTTGTTGAGGATGTAAGTGTGGAGGAAGAGACCTTCTCCGTCAAAGAAAAGCACGTCCCTCTCCATAAAGACCCTATAGAAGAGGATTTCCTCTTTGAATCTTTTCCCACTACGCATAGGACTACCCAATATTTCCCTATGCTAAAAGGCATGCTGCATCACACTGACAGCATCTTTAAAGACCCTGCGTGAGCATGCATCATCACTCCCAGTGTAGACAAAAATACAAAGCTGCACCCTCAGATCCTGTTTACATCCGAGGGCAACTACCCCCTGACTCATTGGTTGTGTCCAATGCCTGAAAGAGGGCTGATTCACAAAACACAGCTGACACTCCACCTCCTGATAAAGAGTGTAGGTTAACTGATGCTTCAGGGAAGCGAGTAATGGCTCAGGCTGCTAATCACTGGCAAAGTGCCAAGTCGATTAGCCAGGTACGATTGCACCCACTGGAACGAGATGAAGGAACTCCTTCAGTATCTCCCAGAGGAGCATAAAAAAGGGGACAGAAAATAGTGCAAGAGAGTAAACTCATTCCCAACAAATTAATTAGGCGTGCCCTAGATTCCGCAGATATAGGTGCCAGCATACCAATGTGTTGCTGTGCAGACATGCTTGGCAGCGGATATCTGGCTTCAAGCCAGAAGTTCAGTAAACACTTTTAACCACTACTCTGCCAGGCCTTTTCCCCCTCAGTTGCCAGGCTTTTTTTTGGCTATTTGGGGCAGGGCGCGCTTAGGCCCTCATATCATTTTGTCCACATAAGCTACCCACGCCAAATTTGCGTCCTTTTTTTCCAACATCCTAGGGATTCTAGAGGTACCCAGACTTTGTGGGTTCCCCTGAAGGAGACCAAGAAATTAGCCAAAATACAGTGAAAAGTTTGTTTAAAAAAGAAAACAAATTGGAAAAAAGGGCTGCAGAAGAAGGCTTGTGGTTTTTTCCCTGAAATTGGCATCAACAAAGGGTTTGCAGTGCTAAAATCATCAGCTTCCCAGCTTTCAGGAACAGGCAGACTTGAATCAGAAAACCTAATTTTTCAACACAATTTTGGCATTTTACTGGGACATACCCCATTTTTACGATTTTTGTGTGCTTTCAGCCTCCTTCCAGTCAGTGACAGAAATGGGTGTGAAACCATTGCTGGATCCCAGAATCCTAAACATTTCTGAAAAGTAGACAAAATTCTGAATTCAGCAATGGGTAATTTGTGTAAATCCTACAAGGTTTTCCTACAGAAAATAACAACTGAAATAAAAAAATATTGAAATTGAGGTGAAAAAAACAGCCATTTTTCGCTACGTTTTACTCTGTAACTTTTTCCTGCAATGTCAGATGTTTTAAAGCAATATACTGTTACATCTGCTGGACTCTTCTGGTTGCGGGGATATATAGGGCTTGTAGGTTTATCAAGAACCCTAGGTACCCAGAGCCAATAAATGAGCTGCAGTGGGTTTTCATTCTATACCAGGTATACAGCAATTGATTTGGTGAAATATAAAGAGTGAAAAAATAGAGTATCAAGGAAACCTTTGCATTTCCAAAATGGGCACAAGATAAGGTGTTGAGAAGCAGTGGTTATTCATCTCTGAATTCTGGGGTGCCCATAGTAGCATACGAATTACAGGGCATTTCTCAAATTGATGTCTTTTTACACACTGTCTTATATTTGGAAGGAAAAAATGTAGAGAAAGAGAAGGGGCAATAACACTTGTTTTGCTATTCTGTGTTCCCCGAAGTCTCCCGATAAAAATGGTACCTCACTTGTGTGGGTAGGCCTAGTGCCCGCGGCAGGAAATGCCCCAAAACACAAAGTGGACACATCACATTTTCTCAAAGAAAACAGAGGTGTTTTTTGCAAAGTGCCTACCTGTGGATTTTGGCCTCTAGCTCAGCCGAGGGGGGCAGAAATGGCCTAGAAATAATTTGCCCCCGAGAAGCGGCCCTTACCCAAGGGGCCGCTCCCCTTACTTGAAATAGCCCACCAAAAAAAAATATTCCCTGGTGTCTAGTGGTTTCTGCCCCCCCCCCCACCCCCCCGGGCCTAATAATAATTTCTCCTCCCGCGAAAGCGCGCTGACCTCATCAGATGCCACGGGGAAGGGGCGGGGGTGGAAGGGGAAGCGATTCCCCTTCCATCTCTGCCAAGGGGAGGGGGGTGCTCGGCCATCGGGGGGAGCACTAGGGGGCCCATAGCAGGACGAGCTGGTCTCGCCCGGTGCCAAGGGCACCCAAGGGGTTAAGCACCCCTTTCAACAAGGAGTTCCTGTTTGGTCCACAAGTGGACCAAACATTAGAGAAAATGAATAACACAGAGTTTGCCAAATCCGCGGAGGAACTCCAAACCCAATGGCTTTTTTTGCCGCTCCTCATATAAGCCAGGTACAAAAGCGGCATCTTCCAATGATTCTTCATACTCACGCACAGGGGTAAAAACTCCAAAAGCCGCAGCAAAGGTGCTTCCTCATGTGGTGCACTATCCACCACTTCTCCTTCCCTCGATCATTAACACCTGTCGGCGGTTGATTACAACAGTGGTTGGTGACCGTTATCCAGCATGGTTATTGTCTGGAGCTGAGCGCCGCACCTCCAGACATTCCACCCCACAGACAAACTCTCTGTGCAACATCAAAACCTGTTCAAACAGGAAGTGCAAGCTCTCTTGCTCAAAGAAGCCATAGATCCCTTCCCTTTGCAGTATCCGTGATCAGGACTATTCTCCCTAGACTTTCTCAACCCTAAAAAGGACTGCTCACTATGGACCATTTTAGATCGGAGGCCCTTAAATTATTACATCCTGTCAGAGCATTCCCACATGGTCACCGTCCAAGATGTGATCCCACTTCTCCAGCAAGGGTACTTTATGTCAGCACTAGACTTAAAAGACGCCTTCTTTCACATCCCAATCCACCCAGCACACCGCAAATATCTATGGTTTGTCATAGCTGGAAAACATTATCAGTTCAACTGGTCATAGATATTTCCCTACACTTTTCCATCTCTCCCTCTTCTTCCATTTGTGGTACGAAAGCTCAGGCAAACATCTCTTACCCTCATTCTAGTAGCTTCCACTTGGGCTCATTAACCATGGTTCTCCACACTACTCAAACTCTCCATAGTTCCCCTGCTAGAAGCCTCACCTCAACCCAGATATTCTCATTCAGAACCATGAATAAATCAGGCATCCAAATCCAAAGAAACTCAACCTTGCAATTTGGCTCCTGAGGTCATAGAATTTCATTACCTAAATCTTCCACCTGAATGTATGACCGTTCTTAAAGAAGCTCACTCACCTACAACTAGAGCATCTAAATGGAAAATATTTGGCTTTTATTGTCGTAACAAGCACATTGACCCATTTGATGCAGCTGTGCAAAACATTGTGTGCTACCTTCTTCATTTACAGTTCTCTGGCCTTGCCTACACTTCAATCTGTTTGTATTTAGCTGCAGTAGCTGCCAATCTACAAAGCAGGCAACACTTATCTTTGGCAGAGTATACGTTAAGTCATTTTTGGAAGGCCTCAAAAGAGTAATTCCACCCAGAGTTCCACATACACCCACATAGTATCTCAGCATTGTCATCACCAGACTTATGAGTTCACCATTTGAACAATTACATAACTGTCCCCTCCAATTTCTGTCTTGAAAGGTCGCCTTTTTGGTTGCCATCACTTCACTTAGGCTTGTCAGTGAGCTCCAGGCACTAACCTTAGAAGAAACTTTCTTTGAACTACACACATGGATAGGGTGGTCTTTCACACCAACCCAAAATTCCTTCCAAAGGTGGTTTCCCCTTTCCACGGTAACCAATCATTTGATCTACCTGTTTTCTGTCCTCAACCAGACTCAGTTTTGGAAAGGGGTCTTTCATACACTAGAAGTTAAAAGAGCTCTAATGTATTACATTAACAGGACAAAAGATTTACGTAAAACCAAACAACTCTTTGTTGCTTTTTCGCCTCCTCATAAAGGAAAGCCTATATCTAAATCAGGCATTTCTAGATGGACAATTAAATGCATTCAGACTTGTTACACCAGAGCTAAGAGGACTTTACCTACACCCACTAGAGCACACTTTACACATAAAATAGGGGCTTCTATGGCTTTCCTGGTCAATATCCCAATAGCTATAAGGCAGCTACGTGGTCTGCACCACACACTTTCACTAAACATTATTGTGTGGATGTTCTAGCACACCAGCAAGCTAATGTAGGCCTTGCTACATACACCTTACCAAACAACTGCAACACCCACAGGTTAGCCACCGCTTTTGTAGGGCATTGCTTTACAGTCTATGCAAAGTATGTGTAGTTACAGCCACACATGCCTCGAACGGATTATGTTGCTTACCCTGTTCGTAGCATGTAGTGCTGTAGATTCACATACGCCTACCTTCCTCCTTGGACACCTGTGGCTGTTCTAGTTCCTTTTTACTATTTCATATGTATGAACATCTCTTTACTAATGCTTACTCACACTCCATTCTCACCCGCCTGCAGGAAAACAATCTAACAAGGGAGTCAATGCCCATGCACATTATCATGACTCGAAAGAATTCTTCGTAGAAGAACAACCTGCACACATCAGGATTTAACACTAGATGGCAGAAATATGCAAAGCTTGTGAATCTACAGCATTACATGCTACAAAAAGCTGCTTACAGGTACTGTTAAATATGCAGAATCTATATTTCTTACAGCGGGTGTGACGCTGTACATGCCAAATAATTAAGGTGCAAGTTGCTGAAGCATCTATAAAAGTAAAAACTGTTGTACAGTTGAACCTAAGCTGGTGCACACCGTGAACGCTTACTCCTGTTTACAAAAGTAAAAATAAACACTTTAGCATTAATTATTAGTTAAACACAAGATACTTGGTACATAGTTGTTAACAAAGTTATGAGGGCTACCAAATTTAACACTGTATACTGTTGTGAAATTGAAAGCTTTTGTTCAACTAATGATATCTTTCCTAACATTTAGGCCATACCCACACATCCTTTCTACTCCAGCCGCGCAGACAATGTCGGCCTATGCTGGTCAAACGCAGTATTCTGGGATGCAGCAACCAGCAGTGTACACAGCCTACTCCCAGACTGGGCAACCTTACAGCTTACCCACTTATGGTATTATACTTATGTTTTTTTCTTAACAGTTCAGTCATGTTAAATTTAATAATGTACATTGATTTTTTTGGTAACTGTTCTCAAGTTTGCCTAAAAATGGCTAACTTTATTTGCTTGTTTCTTTCACAGATCTAGGTGTGATGTTACCAGGCATCAAGACAGAAAGTGGCCTTTCCCAAACACAGTCTCCTTTACAGAGTGGGTGCCTCAGTTACAGTCCAGGGTTCTCAACCCCACAGCCCGGCCAAACACCATATTCATATCAAATGCCAGGTTTGTAGCCACTATTATTTTTTCAGTTTTATAGTTGATTTGTTTAAATAAATTCACTGATCAAATGTCACAATTTAGGGGTTCAATCCTATTTAAACTGTGAGTTTCACAATTTTTGGGGTATGGTGCGGTATCACAGGGGGCCCCCATGCTCATTGAGGTAAGCGAGACCTGCAAGAAAGAAACACAGAGCTCAACAGCCGTTTTTAAATTGTATAATGTGGATCGGGACCCACACAACTGTTAAAAAAAAAAGAAAAGCTCAAAAGAAGCTAGTCCCATATAATGACAATGATGACGTTATCATCATTGTGTGTTAAGATTGGTTCAGGCTTCTTTTTAAGGGCATCTGTGCATGTTCTGAGGAAATGACCCCCAACTGATTGCTGAAGAACGGAGTCCAGTTATGGAGTTTGAGTAAGTGAGACACAGATAACATGCAGAAAAAGCTTAAGATAATGGTAAGTTGGTTCACTAGTGCAAGACTGGGAAACCCAGATCTCTGGAATCTGCAGGGCAAAGGAAGAATCACTCACATTCTGAACCACTTCTGCCCCAAAACTACCAGCCTTTTAGAGGTACCATCTGTTGAGTAGTCATTAGAAGGGCGTTTTAAAAGCGAAGTGGGAGCTACAGGAATCGTAGAAAGCAATAAGAGCTGGGCATTCGCAGGCACAAAGGGCAGCGATGAGAAAGAAGGTGGTGACAGGAGATGGGGGGGTAGGTATGGCTTTCAGAAAATATGTGACTAAAGGTGACATTAATGGGACTGGACGGAGATAGAAAGGGTGGTCTCTCATAGAGGATGTGTGACATGACAGTAGAGGCCAGCAGGGACAGGAAGCCACTAGGAGAAGAAATTGGACAGTAATAGCGGGCAGGGGAAATGACAGAGTGGCTTCCTGTTTGAAAGGGTTTGTCAGTGACAGTAAAGTTGGACTCAGATGGGAGGTGGGCATTGAGAGAAAAGTGGTTCAGTGACATAGGGTGTTTGTAGTCATGGAGGAGTTGGAGAGTGATACAAAAGTTGAACAAGTTCAGGAGAGGTGGGCACTTAATGATAGAAATGAAAAGTGTCCAGAATAGGTTGCAAGGAAAGCCGTGACAAGAGAGATGAACAGTGAACTGTGAGGTGGTCAGCGACAGAAGTGGGTGGATGTAGATAGGACAAAGGACACTGTCAAGGTGGACACTGCTGAGAAAATGGACACTGACAAGAGAGGGGTCAGTAGTGGGAATGGTGGTCAGTGATGGAAAAGGAGGGCACTGGCATGTGAGGTGCATAATTGAGGGAGGCATTGACCATTATGATAGGAGTTGCCAGTGACAGAAGAGCGGTCCAGTTCGGGATATCAGAGCAGTGCTGTAGGTGGTAACAGAAAAGTTGTGCTATGACTCGTGAGGGGGCATTGAGGACTATGAACAAGAGAGCGAGGGGGACAATGATAAACAAAGACATGAAATATAGGAGAAAGGGGGTAAGAGCTCAACCGTGTATCCCTAGTGCCCCAGCAGCATCTCCATAGGCCAGTGTTTTTAACTTGCTTTCATCACCTCCTTCTCTGAAAACTAGCATTGGTACTGTGACCAATCACTTGCATGAATGCTATGTGATTGGTTTTGTATGAAAGCACCCTTCCTGTTCTGTTAGATTATTGTTGGCTTGCGAAAGCTTCAAATAAAGTATGAATGAGAGAGGCATATCTGGTGGATTTGGGTTATAAGGGGACTACGTCCTTATGATGTCTCAGTTCTTCATTGAGAAGATTGTAATGGCCTGAGGCACTGTAGGTTTTGAGGATTTTTTATGACTGTCACTATTCTGAAAATGTCATTCCTAGGTCAAATAGTGCACACGTCCTCGTATTCTATTTAAATGTACAGTTAAGAAACCGGAAGTGAAATAAGTAAAAAGTGTAAAAAAAAAAAAAAAGTGTCACAATATGTGAATCAGTGGTGTATGTGGCATGCTTTAGAAGAGACCCTACACCCAGTGTATGTGAATGCACACTGGGTATTCCCATTGACCAAAAAAACATCTCTTTAGATATTGTTTGTGCTATAGAAGCTTACATTCCCTTGTGGCTGTCTCAGATGAGCACTGTTTACAGTGAGGAAATTCTTTTTCCACGTGATGCTGTTCTTTTGTATGTGATCAATTGTCATTTGCCTTTATTTCTCAATAGAAACATCTAAATAACATACTTGACAGGAAGTGACCTTAACAGTACTTTGAAAGTGCTTTTCAAACGTGACCACAACAAAGTAAAATGAATAACCATTAACTGGAAAAGGTTGGGTAGTCATTATTTTGAGTTCTTTTTACTTAAGATATAACAGGGCAAAGCATGACCAAAGGATAGCTCCAAGATATATTTTTCTATAGTTTAGGAAAAATAAGTCCATGCTTTGTAGCATACGTCTGCAACCACAGATACTGGTGCCAATCCACAAAGCTTTTGCCAAAGCAAAGACTGCCACAAGCAGACGAGACTCATGGGCATTGTCTTTAGTGTGTGGACTCTGATCAAAACTCTTAAGTTGTGTGGCCAGTGTGCCCTTATGTACCTGTAGAAGATCTGGAACCAGGACGTGAAGCTGTACATCTCTGACCATAAGAACATTTTGCAGACACTGAGCAAGTCTTATTCCTGGTCCAATTCACAGGACCTGCCTGACTGGGTCACAAGACCGTTCCTGCAACCACTCCACCTTCCGCTCAAAATCGTCAGCTACATTAAAGTCCAAACGTGAGCACAAGAAAGGAAAGTTGGATTCAACCCGATCCCACTACTCTGGCTCCAAAGAGAAAGTGCAAGGGGATGAACATTAAAGCCACATTTGAGGTATCCAGCTAAGGAACAGATTTCTCATCCGGATCCAACATGGGCCAGTTCCATGAGCAGTCACCAACCCTACAGCAGATGGAGGCCATGCTAAAATCTTTGGTGTGCTTCTGGCTACTTCTGGCACGCCTTCAAGCACTACAGAGTCACAGGGACGCACTTTTGGATTACCACCAGTGTGTGTTTCCCGATGGCATCTGCCCCTTTGTGACCCTTTGCCAGGCCTGGGCCGCCTCCAGTAGAAGCTGCACAGCAGCACCATTGTCCTTTTGATTTCTGGTACACTAATGCAGTTGCATGCTCCACCAGCAACGGTCAGTGATCCAAATCTGGCTCCCATTTCGGACCCTCAACTGATATCAGCCTGAGCTCCCTCTGTGTGGCACTAAAAAATGTCTAAGGTGTAACCAGTTGTCATGCCACCTGATTCTAATCTAACCCCTTTCCCAAGACACCACTATCAGCAGAGACTCCACTCTTTTTTTTTTTGGCTTTGACTGTGATACCGTGCCAGAGCAGGGAGCATCCAGTGATGATGGGGAGAAGGGCAGCTTGCTTATTCCTCATTATACTGGTGAAGTCTTATAACATGACCCTGCCCCCTCCTCTCTGAACAGAATTTCTCTCATGACATCAGTGGAGGACAACTGAGGTACATAAATTGTAATTCTTCTCCATTGAAACTAAGACAACTGTTCTGACAGAGATTCTCCAAGCTCGCCCTGTGACATTGAAGCCTTTACTACTACTAACCAGGTTACATAGGCCTGTTCTTGGTGTTTTGATTTTCTCACCAAGCACTTGACCCTGGAAAAACGTATTGTGCAATCTTCAACCAATAAGGTTAATTTTCACTCATTTCAGACCCAGAGAATCGAGAGAGAAAGAATCCATATAGATTGATGCTTCTGATAAACTAATGTTTTTTTCTGCCAATTTGGCTCAGCGATCCATAAACGCTGTCTGCCTGTTTGGCTGATATAAACATGCCTTGTGCGACATGGCCAGCGAGAACACCCTGACGGTCCTGAAATACCTTACAACCTCCCTGGCTTAAAAATCAGTGATGAGCAGGATGCAGTGAAATAGGTTAGCAGCTCAGGCCTAGATGCTACTGATTTCCTGGGCTGGGCTGTTGGCAGTAGTGTTGAGCTTCGATGACACACATGGAGGAGATTGACCGGATTTTTTGTCAATGTGTAGGCATACCTAATAGAAATGCCCTTTGATGGCTCTAGAGTCTTTGGAGAAAAAGTTGACTCTGCAAGTAAACATTTAAAGACAGGCGAGAAACAGCACACAAATTGGGGGTTGTTGATGCTATTGAAACAGTTGACCCACCAATTCAGGATATTCCGTTGCCATTCCAGGAGGCAAGCTTATAGGAAGTGTCAACCTTCCTGACTGGTAGTACAGCAGACTGTCTAGTCCTCCAGGGTCACAGACGTGGTACTGGCAGACACCGCAGCAGGGTCAACAGTCATCCAACTCAGCCACTCCCCCACAGTAGCAGTGATCGAGCTGCTTTCGTTTGTCCTTAACAGCCCTTGTCAGGCTGGTGGGAAGCAGCATGCAGCATTTCTTTCCCGGTTTGAGATCCATTATAACAGACAAGTAGGTCTTACAGATTATTCAGAGGGCAGTGCCAATTACTTTATTTCCTCCCTGCCCCATGTCTCTCTCCTGTCCGAACGTACTCTGGAGGAACTCTTGACAATCCTAATGCAAGAGGTACATTTTTTACTCCCAGAGTGTGCCATTGAAATGCTTTTCACCCTAGTTTGCCTCCTAAAAAAGGTTGGGGCGCTAGGTCTATTGTGAATTTCTGCCTGTTGAATGCCTTTCTGTGGCAGGGCAAATTTAAAAAGTTAAGGTTTCTCGGATTCTCTCTGCTCTGGACCCAAGATACTGGATAGCATCCTTGGTCTTGCAGGACACTCATGCGTCCTGCAGTCCCACAGGCATTATCTGCGGTTCAAGGTGGGCCAGGAACACTTTGTTTCCTTGCTTCCTTACACCATTACCCTGGCCCCTCATGTTTTCAGAAATGTGATTGTTGTGGTCACAGTCCATCTTCGGAGGTTTTATTGCTGTTATTCAGTGACTGGCTGCTAAAGGCTGGTTCCATGCAGTAATTTGTGGACCTCATCCGGATGATGGAAAAACACCTGACTTCATTGGGGTTCACATTCAACAACTGAATTCCCACCTGCGCCCCACACAAAGACTCTGATTCATTGGGGTGATTCTTGGCACAGTGGTGTTCCAGGCTTTTTCTGTACAGCAATGAGTCTGAAACATCCAGGCTATAACCCAGAAGTTTCAGATTCAGTTCTGAATCTCAACAAGAATGGCTCTGTGGCTTCTTGACATCATGCTTCCTCCTTGTCAGCAACTCCAGATTGACAATGCACTTAAGTGGAACCTTAAAATACAGAGGGCCCATTATCAATGGTGCCTCTCCGACTCCATCCAGGTTTCAAGGGGGACAGCCCATGATTTGTTGTGGTGTCTGTTCATTCCCAATTTGTCCTGGAGCACACCTCTCTAACTTTCCCCATCCAGAGCTCACAGTGGTGATGGACACTACTGAGATGGGCAAGGGTAATTTAGGAGAGGTGAAATCTAGAGTACTCAGGTCTCTAGCTGTCAGTCTACCGGGCTGCAGGCCACTGATTTGGCCCTGGAGGCTTTTCTGTAATCTGTCAGTGGGAGGGTGGTGCATGTCCTCATGGTCAACATAGCCACCATGTGGTACTGCAGCAAGCAGGGCAGAGTTGGGTCCTGAGATAAGAACTTTATGTCCCTGCAGGTGGCTTGAGAAGAAGAGCCTCCTTCTAATAGCCGACAACTTGTATAAGAACCCAGAATACCAGAGCGGATTAACTGAGCAGATGTCGTCTGGCTGATTAAGAGTGATGTGTACACCAAGAACGTGGCACAAATTTGAACAGTAGGGAACTTCCTGGTTAGGTCTGTTTGTAACTGCTGAGAACATGCAGTTTGGAGGTTCCATGTGAGCAGTGAGACACATAATTGCTTGAAGGGAACAAACCATTCCTGTACTTCTTCCCAGTGATAGCATTCCTGTTCTGAAGAAGATGAAGAATGACTAAGCCCAAGTCATCCTAATTGCCTTGGATGGGCCTGGCGAGTGTGGTACCTGGAACTCCTGGGCATGAGCATATGTCCTTCAATTAGGCCATTGCTTCAAGAGCACCTCCTGACTCAGCAACAGAGTATGGTCCTCTATCCAAAACTCATCAACTTACACCTCCATGCATGGAGATTGACCAGCAACAGTTGACTCGATTTGAAATGCTGACCTAAGTAGTAATGCCATCCTCACTGCTAGATGGCTTTCCACGAAATCTATCTGTGCTGAGTCCAATTTGTTCCCTGGTATGGTGTGGGAGACGTTGACCGCTTACAAGTTGACCTTTCAGATATTTTGTTGTTTGTTCTATCTTTATCCAAAAACGACCTTGCAGTGGGCACTGTAGAAGTTAATTTGTGGCTCCCACCCTGTTAGTGATGCCCCAGTGGGACATTAACGTGGCCCTGAAATATCTCATGTGTACACGCTTTTACACCCTTTGAGCCTAACAATAGTAGCTTGCAGCATTCCTGATCCTGAAAGCAATTTTCCTTATTTTGATTATGTCATCTGATCAAGTAGGTGAACTACAGCCCCTTTCAGTAGAACTGCCCTACATCACCATCTTTCCAGAGTTATTGGTAGACTCAGACAGTCTTCTTATCAAAGGTTGTGGCTCCCTTCCACGGTGTACAGTAAATCCCTCTGCCAGCATTCTTTACTTCTTTTCACAGTTCCAAAGAGACGAGGCTCCACCAGTTGGACCCCATAGTTTTTATATTGGTGAGTCGACTAGGTGATCATTTATTTGTGGGCCTTTACTTTCTTCTTTCCCTTTCTAAAATGAAGAAAGGGAAGGCTGTGCAGAAGAGGATCCTGTTGAGGTAGGTAGTCCTTTGCAAGGACAAGCCCCCTGAGGGGCTGAGAGCCCCTTCTGCCATAGCCAAGGCCACTACAAAAGCTTTGTCACCTGTCCTTGATAGCTGACAGACTGCAAATTGAGCATCAGTATGCACGTTTATGAAGCACTACTGCCTTGAGAGCCAGATCTGTCAGAAAGCACACTTCACCTGCTTGGTTCTGTGGGACTTTTTGTTTTGAACCTACTCTTTAGACCCTCCATTTTGGGAGGTAGAGCTTTGGTATCTATTCAAAATATGAGGAATCTTGGGGTATAAGTTTCCATCAGGAGACCAAGTTCCTTACCTATAGTATGCTCTTTCTGGTTGATATTCTCTCTAAGCACACATAACTCACTGCCCTCCCACCTACCCTTTCTGTGGAGTTGACTCTTCAACATCTAAAAAGGTTCCAAGTTAGAGATCAGCAGACTGTCACCAACAACTGTTTTAAGTCCCACATCTTTATGGTGCAGAAAAGCATGAGCTAAGAAACTGACGTCAGCGCACATGTATAGTGCTTATATGCAGCTCCTCTCCTGCATTACCCGGGTGTTAAAAATAGCCAGCAGAGTAGCACCTACTAGTGCACAGGAGTGCTGCTGAAAAATTCTCTGGATCCATCCTGCCTGGCACTTGGAGGATATTCAAAAGATAAGGAGTTTTGTTCTACTCAAGATAGTTGTACATTATCTGGGTTTGAATTGTGACACAAGTATAAAAAGCAGTGATCGAAGAAGGCAGATTATGCTTGATAATTTAGTGGATAAGGAGTTGTGTGCTACAAACCTGGGAGTCACAGTTACTGGTAACAGTGAGGAGCAGGATAAAATGTAGCGAGCCAAAATCTCCATGGGAATTTTGATAAAAGCCTGCAAGAGTCAAAGTTGCCCGAATTACGGTATTTTGCTGCTTACATAAGCCATTGTGTGTGATTGACTGAATGTGTGTTTCCACACAAGAAAGTACTTGTTCTAAGTATTTTTCATGGTCTGCTGTGCAAAGTTTGTACTAACAGATTTGGATGTCTTTTGGCAACACTTAGAGAATGACAGCAGAACAGTTGTCAATAATCTATCAACAGTGCAGTGTAAATGACTGTTCCGTCTGGCATACCACTAGCAGAGAAGAGTATCATCAAAGTAAATAGCTCAATTATCAAGTAAATATATCTTGAGGAACAACCCTTACAAGGGGGCGGACATAGTAGCTAAATGATTCTGTGGCAGATAATCACTTGTCTTTGTGCTCGTTACTCGTGCGCTGTTTTGGACAATATCTTCAGCTGTTGTTTTATAACTTCGTTTTTCTTGTTTGTCACTCTAGGATATAAAATTGCCATACATTTGTAGTGAGAGTAATGGGATTAAATACTTGGTAATGTGACGTGTTCTTTGTTTCACATTTGTTTTATTGAAAAAACAGAATGAATCAGTACATAGCAATACAGTAAAACAAGGGAGAACCAGGAGACCAGGAAGGAAACAAGACAAGGCTTTGCCTATCACAACATCACGGTATATCTTCATTGACAAAATGCAGGCAGGAGATGCGCGTCTGCCTGGTGTGTGCAGTGTGAGTTATACTGGGTAGATGTTTGGCTAAGAGGTATTTCGTGGGGTATCTGGGGAAGTAGGGGGCTGGCACTGTGGATGGGATGGGGAGAGGGGGGCGAGGGGGTGGTGATGGGGGGGGGCAAGTAGGAGTCACGTTCATGATCCAGGACATAGTGCTAATAGGAGGAGACTGGGGACAGGGCCTGGAGGAAGGGCGAGCATGTTCGAAAAAGACTTCTGCTCTGTCGTGGAGAGCATAGATGATTCGCTCATGGGAGACCTTCTGGTACATTGCCACAAGCCATTCCTCAGTGGTAGGGGCTGTGAGGGAGTGCCAGTGGCGGCAGATACATGTTTTTGAGGTGGAAAGGGCCGTATGCTGGAGCCAGCGTTCGGGATGGGAAAGGTCTGGGATGTTCCTTGTGTCGTGCAGAAAGAGCAGGGTGCGTGGGACGCTGGATTGAGGGGGCAGTCGCAGAGGATTTGCAGTAGGTTGCAGTAGTCTTTTTGGCAACGTCAGTAGGAGGAGTAGGGTAGCGTTCCATCGCACACAGCCTCACGGGGTCAAAAACCAGTCGTGCAACGTCTTGAAGAGGTAAAACTTCAGACGAGCCTCCCTTGTCCCTCAGTCAAGCACTTCTGGGAGGTAGCCCAGTCTTCCTCCTCCTAGTTAATTTGCAGCTGGGTCTGCCATTTAGTGCAGAGGTTAGTGAGGAGGGGGCAGGGGAAGAGATGCCGGCTTATTAGACTGTACAACCCGGACATGACTCCATGGAACCAGCCCCATACCCTAAGATAGGTTATTACTGGGTAGGCAGGAGGGGTCGCGGGCCCAGGGTCGTGGGCCCAGGCAGTGCCAGAGGCAGTGCTGGAGTTGAAGATGTCTCCGTTCCTGTTGTCGGGTGGTAGTTCAAATTCCTCCCGGAGTGTTCTGAATGGTTTGAGAGCACCTCCATCTTGGACCTGATGCAGGCTAATAATGCCCGCTGATCCTCCCTTGCCCTAGTGCAGAACCGTTCCAGTGATGCCGAGGGCCGAGTTCCCCCATAATGGCACGTTCATGAAGAAGTGGGTTTGCGTCAAAAAGATGGCAGGCTCGTTACCAGGACTTCAGCATGGCTTGTATGTTTGGGTTGGTGGGGTGCATCTAGGCTCCCCATGCCTGTAGATTGGTTGTAGGCCTTTCCTACACGCCACGAGTGAGCTCTCTGGCGTAACCCACATGGGCGGACCTGGTGTCCCAGGGAGCGTATAAGGCAGTTGAGATAGGTCCTGGGCAAGGCCATAATGTTCAACAGAGGGAAGACACATACCATTGCACGAGCGGTGTGCCAGGAGTTTAGACTGGGCCAGGCGAGAGTGGTTAGACCCCCAAACAAAAGAGCAGATGCCTGCATCCACTGATCTCAGGAGGTCAATGAGACCAGTAAGGGCAGCATGCCTAGTACATAGGTGAACGTTGGCAGGGTCACAATTCGGACAGTCTGTGCTCTCCCCCACTTAGATAGTCTAGGGTGGGGCCATTTATCAAAGCTGAGTTTAATGCGGGCTAGCAAGGGATCTTTGCTGTCCGTTATCATGCGTTCTATGCCCTGTTTATCTAGACCCCAGGTATACAGTGCATTCCAACGAAAGGGGTATTCAGCTATTGCCGCATATGTCGTTCGTGAGAGAGGTGGAGTTTTGTCCCAGTATATCTGGTACCCTGAGGGCGCCGCAAAGCCAACAGTGCTGTCCAGCAGAGCCAGGAGGGATTGCAGAAGCTCTATGAGGGTGAGTAGCATGCCATCCATGCACACCTATACCTTAGAGGACCCTTCTGGTAAAGGGGCACGCGAGAGTAGCAGGGATTGGCGTATGGAAGCCGCAAGGGGTTCCATTTTTAAAAGGAACAGCAAGGGTGACCGCAGGAAGCCCTGCCGGGTCCCGCATCAGCTCGGGAATGGTTTTGACAGGAAGACGCCACAGTTGCCCTGGGCCGTGGGGGAGTCATAAAGCCAGCAAACCCTGTAGATGACTCCTTTCTCCAGGCCAAACCGTTGCAGGGTCACAAAGAGATAGTCCCAATTTATTCAGTCAAATGCCTTCTCAGCGTCCAGAGAGAAGGCAAGAGAGTCGCCCAGAAGATCTCTGGCAACCCAGAGAGTATGTGCGAGGTGGCGTAGGTGGTTCCTTGACGAGCGACCGGGAACAAAACCCACCTGTGTGTAGTATACCATGGTCGGGATCACCTTGCGAAGGCAGGCTGCGAGGACACCAGCGAAGATTTTGATATCCCCATTGAGTTGTTGAGCATATAGCTGCCACAGAGGAGAGGATCCTTTCCTTGCTTTGGGACAACTGCTGTCACCTTCTTGTTAGAGATGGAACTGAGGGAGCCTGACGTTTGGTTGCGCGTAAGACATCGTAAAAGGTGTTGACTACATCCCCATCTGTCCATTTATAAAAACTCTGCATGGGTGCCATCTTTCCTGTGGTCCTTCTGGTATGGTAGGGGAGGCTGGAAATGGCTTGCTCAATTTCCATTTTGCTAATCCCCACTGTCCAACCGAGCTCTGCCGGAATCATTGAGTATAGGAAGGTGGATGCTGTCGGAAAAGGCCTCCAAGTGGGGTAGGGTCTGTTGAAACCTCCAGTGCTTAAAGCGTCCAGTAGAAACTGGCAAATTTGTTGACTATATCGTGTGGGAGTGGGAGTAACGAGCCGTCCCTGGAGCGTATGACGGGAATAGCAAGTGCCGCTTCCTGTTGTCGCAGCTGTACTGCCAGGAGACGTCCCACTTTCTCACCATCTTCATAGTGGCAGCCCTAGAGCCTCTGGAGTATGTATTCGGCCTTCGTGGTGAACAGGGAGTTGCAGTCCATGCAAGCCTTCTCCAGTCGGGGGAGGGGGGGCTCACAGTGTAGAGGTGGGCAAGGGTCGCAAGGCCTGCCTCTAGGTCTTTTTGTTGGGCTGACAGTCTCTGATTATCTAGGGCTGCGTCTCTCATTAGTTGTACGCGTTTGGTGGCCTTTGAAGCTGCCCATAGGACCCTGTGGGAAGAAGCAGAGCCTTTGCTGTCAGTAAAGTATGAGGAGTTGTGGGAGCAGAGTTGTTTTTTTTTGCCTTGAGGGGTGCCATAGCATGCCACGCTCAGGCCCCACAGCTTTCGGCCTGGGGAGACTAAGCCTAGGTCCAGAGCTAGCAAGACTGGGAAGTATTCAGACAATGCTGCTTCCAGGATCTGTGATTCCCGGGGGAGGGCCACCGTCCGGTGGGAAAGCAGGAAGTAGTCCAGCCTGGATTGGGTACCGTGTACTGTGGATAAGAAGGTGTATTTCCTACCTGCTGGGTGTGAGAGCTGCCAGTGATCCAACAGGCTGTGGTCAGAGATCACGTTGTTTAGGAGAGCTCTGTCTGCGTTGTTTCCAGTATCTAGAGGTCTAGTGCGGTTCCAGGCACCACCGATGAGAAGGTGAGAGGCATCAATTTCCGTAAGGAGGCAATTGAGTTGTAGGAAGAATGAAT
Organism: Pleurodeles waltl; assembly: GCF_031143425.1. NCBI lineage: Eukaryota > Metazoa > Chordata > Amphibia > Caudata > Salamandridae > Pleurodeles > Pleurodeles waltl. Next base: position 1,055,386,491 of record NC_090444.1, on the reverse strand, counting down.
GTTTGGGCCTGAGGGAGCATAGACCGAGCCGACAGACATCGTCCGGTTCCCGAGCTTTAGTTTTGCAAAGACGTAGCAACTGTCCGGGTCAGACCAGGACTTGAGGACAGTGACAGGTAGGGACTTTCAAATGAGAATTGCAGAGCTGCATTCCCTGAGGAAGCTGGACCCGGGTGCAGTCGCCTATGGACAGCTGCTGTGAAGCGCTCGTCCCACCGAACCCTGTCACAGTTTTTCAGACTCTGAATGTGAGAGATGGGTCTCTTGCAGTAGAGTCACATCCACTCTTTTGGACTGCATGTAAGAAAGCACTTTTTTGCACTTTATGTAGTGCAGTAGACCATTGATGTTTTAGGAGATGGTTTGTAAGAAGGGCTAGGCGCACACAGGTTGGTTGACATCAGGCTGATGTGTAGGTTAGCGGATGGCAGATGGTCACAGGACTTCTAATGCAAGGGAGTGGTGGTGGTGTGAGTGAGGTGTGTGGGGGGGAGAGAGGAAGAATGGGGGAAAAGATGAGGTCAGGTGAGGGGAGGGATACAGTGTGTAATACAGGCAGAACTGCCCAGTGCTGTGGTATGGAGTATAAACCGACTCTGGGCCAGAAGTGGGCTGCGAGGAACGCCTAAATCTGTTAACCGCGGGTCTAAGGTTGCAGCACCAGTGTGCCGAGGGCGGCGCACTGAGGGTTCGGGAGATACATACTCGCCGAGTTACAAGGATGGGATTAGCAGCAGGTTGCCGGGGGTTTGTGGATCTGCGTCATGCCGGAATGTATCCTGTATTTTGACCCAATGGTAATGGGCAATAGTGTCTTGTCGGGGGGCAGGAGGGGTCCATCAGTGTGCAGTAGATGGTCTATTTTGGACAGTCACCTCTGTCGTTCATGGACAGATAGTGAAGTCAGGATAGCGGGCGACAAAGGGGACTGCAAGGCCTTGTGAGAAGTAGCAGTTAATAGGTTACCGGATATATGGTGTGAGGGAGGGAAGCCTAGGACGATGGTGCTAAGGGCATTCTCCGGGCTGCAGGTGCAGCCATGCAGATCATGCATTAAATGTGGCTTGTGGCATTGACAGCCACAGTGGGGGTAAACATCAACAATCCTCACAGAGCGGTGCATAAGCATGCATACTTGCAGCAAGGGAGAACAGTGCAACCGAGAATATTGTGGAACATTTGTAACATTTGCAATAATTTGTAAAGATACATTGTAGCCATTGGGTGACATGCAATAACATTTGACAACATAGGTAGCCTCAGAGAAAAACATGCAGGTACAAGTGAAATACTCATTCGTTAGCCGGCAGGAAGCCAGGGTTTCAAAGAATCGTGTCCAGGTGAGCACAATTTAGTACAAGGCTGGTTGGGGTGGGGTGGCATGACAGTACCAGGAGTTGTGTCTCAGTCTTCAGGCTGGGGAGGCTTCAACGGGGATCAGGATTTGTTGCAGCCCTGGTCTTGGGTGATAGCTGCCACCGCCTTGAGGGCCAGAGCTCTGTCATCCTGAGAGTGGGGCGGTCACGCCATGACTCTGCCCCTATTATGGCTCCCCTCAGAGCACCACTGACCTCCTGGCGCTGTTGTAAGGGGGAAGGAGGGCAGAGGGCAGGAGTCTAACAGGCAGTCCGGGGAGGTCGTATGGTCCATGGTATGGGTGGCAAGGTCTTCCATGAAGTGGCGTAGGGCATACGGGGCCAGAAAGTCCCTGGATCTGCTGTCCTTCATCATCCCATATGGGCAGGCTTAAACAGGCCAAATATGGGAGGATCCAAGGTGAAATGTGAAAAAGAGTGGATGCAGGGCGGAGCGCGAGAGCTCCCTTGCAGGGCCCCGTAGATATGTGCCCGGGATGTCCTCAATGCCAAGAGTCTGACAGCGACAGGATCGTTTGGGTGGAGGAAGGTCCATCCAATAGTTGGTAGGTGTTCTAGGCACAGAAGTTCTAGGTTCGCCCTACTTCTCCCAGGGGGTCGGAGGGGATGGCCAGATAACTAGAGGCTGTCGCTCCCTCCTCTCGGGAAAGGGCAGCAAGAAGATCACTCGGGTGGGGGAGGAGGGCCCAGTGTTGGCACGGCAGGGGCCTCAACACCTCAGAGGGGGCCCAGCAAGAGAGGATCCAATGAGGGATTCAGCCCTGGGAGCAGGATCAGTGATGGGGCCCTGCAGTTTGTAGTCTGGTGGCTAAGGGCAAAGCTGGGCCGCCAAGGAGGGCTGTGTTGTGGAAAAAGGCCTTCCGGGGCTGACTATGGGCGTGTAGGTGGTTGAGGTTCTCCTGGTCGCCACACAGTCAAGCCAGTTTGGGCAGAGAGAGGGAGAAAGTCTGTGTGTGGGCCGGCCCTGTATCCCAAGGGCTGGAGGGGTTAGAGTCGCAAGCGGAGTGGGGGATTTTAGGAGCTGGAGCGCACACCTGGCAGGACTGGCATGAGCCGGTAACCTCAGTAGGCCGTTGCATGGTGTGACGGTTATGGTTTCAGGCTCCCCAAACTGGATCTCAGCATGCGTCCGCAAAAAAGAGTCCAATAAGTTGGCAGCAGGCCTGGGGGGGTCATGTTTACTTCACACGTTCCCTTGCTGACCCCTCTGTTCATCGGCGGGTGTGTTCTGGAGGAAGAGCTGCTGGGATGGAAAGGTGCTGCCCCCCAGATGGCGCTCAGCACTGGGGGGGAAATGGCACGTCAGTCAGGCTGGATGCTGGTGGGCAGCATTGTTACTTTAGGCTGCTCCTTCAGACCTAGATCGCGTTGCCTGCAGCAGCTGCTACTGCAGTGGTGTCGGCTGGTGGGCGTTCGGCTGTACACTGTGCACTGAGTTACGATCGTGGCCATTCCCCGCTACATGGGGGGTGGTGATAAGTGCCAATGCCCCCACGGCTGGATTCACTCCATCGGCCTCTGCTGCACTAATTTGGCGCATAGAGCTTTTTGTTTAAGCAGCCATCTTCTTGCATGGCCAGACCACGCCCCGAAGTGTGTTCTTTGGAAAGAGACTGATTTGATATGGGAATGCATAGGAAAAGTGCAAGGGTCTTTAATTGAGAGCAATCATGTCTTAAATAGCATGTCCTGAATTATGCAGATTGTTTGTGGAGAACTTTCCAATTTCATGGAATAAGGACGTGAGGCATGAGAAATCGCGGAATCTTGAGCAGCATGGTATTTACTAAGCTTGATAAGTTGAGGGAAACAGGCTAATCATTTCACAAATAAACAGTGAGCCTTTCATATACAGGACTTGTTCAGTGATACCCTTGAAGGGCAACCACTGAAATTTAAGCAGTGTATGCAGAGTTGTTAACATTGGGAAGTTGTGCTATTGCAGATGTAGACTTTTAGCCAGGAAACCAATGAGTTTGGTAGCCGATTAAGCAGGTAGTTTGATAAACCTTGCAAACAAACTGCACCCACTTCACCTGCTCCTGTGATACAGACATGCCCTTGAAATAGCAGCAGATGCACAACATCATTCTATTAGCAGTGCTTATTTCATCATGTTATTAGCACTTGCCCCAGAGTGTAGTTTTGCTTTCATTTGCACATATTGTAAGTGACATCAAGTTTGAACATCTGAGATGTAGATGCAGTGCAAGATGAATAACTGCAAAATGTGGGGCTCATTTTACAAAGTGGGAAAAATGTTGTAAATGTGCTTCCAGATTTGTAGCCAATTTCCAGATATTATGGGATTTACAATCAGTTCCAGGAGTAGTCCTGGATTGCAGCATAACATGTTCAGTAGTATTCACCTGTGCAAAATTTCAGTAATCCAGATTTTTAATTGGTAGAAAATTATGCACAAGCAAATAATATCTAAGACGTGTTCCATATGGAAAATGTTTCTTTCCTGTTAAACATTGGGTTCTTCCCTAATTATTCCCATCCCGAAAATATACTTACTCCTGCTTTCCACAGTGTCATATGGAAACTCCTAATTTTATTATAGTTTTGGGTGTACTCACTCACCCCTACTAGGTTCCCATCATTTTTCCTGCATTTACAGCTGTAGACTTTGGAGCAACTGGTACATTTTTTAGGCCGGTAAATGAACTCTCTATTAGTAGAATTCTATGTACCATAAATTTGTTATTCAATTGGTCCGGAGGTCTACTTGTTACATGTGTAGGAATGTAGGGTCTGTCACATTTGATCCACCTCAGATTCAGCCTTTTCTTCATAATTGCAGAAGCTTCAAGGTGAATGATTAGTTCCAGTGTTGAAGCTCAGCCAAAATGTTTCTGAGACAGTGGGGGTCATTACAAGTTTGGTGGGCGGAAAAGGTCGCCCACCAAACTCCTGCAGTCAGGTTGCTGCCACTGTGGCCACCTTCTCGCGGGCCCCATTACGAGTTCCCAGCTGGGTCAGCTGACAGAAGCTTTGTTTCCGCCTGCTGGCCCAGCGAGGAACAGCCCACAACATTGACGCCAGCTCATAATTGAGCCGACAGCAATGTTGCCGTGCATAGGGTGCAACAGAACCCGTTGCGCTTTTCACTGTCTGCAGACAGTGAAAAGCATGACCGGGCTGTCTATGGGGGCCCCTGCACTGCCCATGCCAAGAGCAAGGGCACCCATGGGACCCCCTGTCTCCGCCAGCTTTTACATGGCGATGCAACCGCCATGTAAAAGCTGGCAGAGAGGGGAGTTGTAATCCCCAGGGCGGTGCTGCATGCAGCTCTGCCCTGGTGGATTAGGACCACCAGTTCTGCCAGTGGAGGGAAGCTGGCGTTGCTGGGGGTTCGACTGTGGTGCAACTGCCATGGTCATAATGTAGCAGTCAGACCGCTGCCAAAACAGTGGGACCACTGCTTTGGCGGCGGTCATACAGCCACCATGCGTAATGAGGCCCTATATCCGTCTTCAGATTGCAGTGCACTTTTTGTTCCAAGCATTCTACCATGAACTTGGGACAAGATGGGCTTTACCTATTTTGAGGAAATTAGTTGAGATTATTTTTTAATTGTTGTCTTCCATGATTCTTTCTATCTAAAGTCAAAAGATCAGATTGTTTAAATATTTGAAAATAAATACCATTGGCTGTATTTAATTGTAATTGTATTTATGATCGCTTACTACCCCTGATGGGGCATTGAAGCACTTTTTGGCAAGCAGCACACTATTCCGGAACCCAAAAATGGATTAGTGGTGGTTCAATTAATTTGGATTATTTATTAGTACTTTTTTAATTGTTGATATTGGGATAGGTAGATACTGAAGTTTTAATGATATTTTTGTTAATTTGAGCACTTTAATATTATTTTGTTTTAGGGAATACTTTAATGTTTTCTTGTTTTAATCTGTGCATGTTTACGAAATTTTATGTTCAAAATTAAAGTTTACATTCTTTGAGTCACTATATTTGTCATTTCCCCTTATAAATTGCTGTTTTTTTTTCACAACAAAGATTAACTTTAGTGTGTAAATGTTTTTGTGACCTTATTGTTGACTTCAAACATCTTGTGTGGTGCAGGGAATATGGGGCTTATGATAGTTTTAAAAAACGTGATTCTGTATCAGGACCGGAGGCGAGGAGTATGCTCCAACTTTCTTATCCTTTAATTCTTCCAGCAGCATTAAACAACAAACTACATTTTTCCCAAGAGCTCATGGGAAGGATGTATAGAACAAACAAAACCGTAGCCAATCAAATAGCTGAGCTACAGTTCATATAACCAAGCTTCTCCCGAGTCATTTTTCTTTCTTTCCTGCTTCCAGCAGAGATAAGTGCTCTTAATTTGTTGTCATTCGATTAATAAGTGCTTGTTAATGGTGCTAGCCTGTTTTTTTGTTTTACTCAAACAGCATTCACAGCAGGGGCGCTGGAGTAATCTGCTCCGTTCACTGCAGTTTTTCTCAGGTTGTCTGGGACCGTGGACCACTAGAGGGTGGGAGATGGGCACACTTGGTGCTTCACTTAATTGTAGGACGTAAGCTTCTGCAGAAAAGTACTGTTGGAACGACTGCTCTTTGGCTTGCAGCCCTCTTGCCACCAAGCCGCCTATACCACCTGGAAGCCAGATGCCCTTATCTGACAGGGTCCGTATTGGTTAAAAGGACGAGTGGCAGACACCCGACCTGGGTCTGTAGACACAGGGAACTGGAGCAGTCCCTTCATCTTATCCTTCATGTGCATGTAGCATGCTCTGCCGCTTGGCCCAGGCAGTAATTGCCCTCTTGAATTCAAAGGGTACACAGCCCAAATCTGACCGGCATTCAAATGAGTGCTCTGCATAGACAAACATTCCTGGTATGATACCACTTTAAGCATTGCCTCCAAGGCCTAGGAAAGTTGACGGTCTTTCTACCCCTCCATTTATATGGGCTTCCGTAATCGCTAAACTCCTTGCAGGTTAACTAGTGGGAGGTATCTTATACTGGCAAGCATGCACTCCGAGGAAGATGGGGAATACATTGAGGAGGAGACCATGTTGGTCCTCCACACAGATGAAGCATACTGCCAGTCAATGGATGCCTCCATCTATTAGGCAGTAGCGTCTACCATAGAACCTTTGGAACGACGCCTGTTGCAGGTGACCTCCTTCTGCACAGTCCTCCTGAACATATCTCTAGGCCCCCTTAATAGGGGCATATGAGTTTTAGGGCACATTTAAGAAATATGCAAGACCACACAGTATAGAGTTGTAACACAGTGACAAAGATATTTGTTGATGATTTATTCTTGGCCAGATTGGCCTATTCTTTTAGCCTTCATTTTCTGCCAACTCGTGTTTCGTCATCTGGGATTGTCCCGGATGACTTCATCAAGGCTAAAAGTAAGAAAGAATATCTGCTGTTGTACTACAATATAAAATATACGTATGTACATTTCCCACCAATCATTTGTGATTGTGTGTAATTTCATGACATCGTAAGAAGTACGGTTGGAAACCCATGCACTTTTTCAAAGTAGAGATCATTAGCACATGAATCCACATAAGTAGCGTAGAAGAAACAAATGCACCAATTTGTTATAATAATAAACCCTACCATTTAGTAAGCACAAACAATATACTATGTTTCATGCTTAATTTGGGACCCAACGATAACGTGATAAAATAGCAAAACCACACCACACATATCCAATCTCACACAAGCGTGACAAGACAAACAAGTAAATCTTATGTGAAAAAAAGGAGCAAAAACGCATGCCCGTGCTCTCCTCAAAAACATACAACTAAAACAATACCTGTCTGATATCCAATTCAGACAATCAACTTCCTATATGACAAAGTGGAATCAGTCTGTAAAACCAGTTGTCCACCATATACCTGACATGTGAACTCAGTGAGTTCCCTACCTTAGTTACTGGTCACATTTCTACCCGGAATAGCCTTCTTTCTAATTGCATCACTCAAATCAAGATATCAAAGTGAAAACATTCAATATACGTCCAGAATACTCAACTTCATGGACTTTCCTCCCTGTAATGAAATAAATATTGGACAAACAATAAGCCTAATGATACTTCATCAGATAACTCCATATCTCTATTTGACCATGTAATACAGTCAGAACGATAAACTCATATCATATGACATAGCGTGAAAATCTCTGATCCTCTCCCTAGCGAGTGCTCTTCGATCTGGCATAATAAATGAGCGCCATTATCTCCCATCAAAAGGTGTCTGGGAGAAGAAGGACTACACGTAACGTGTGAAGGTCGAGCACGTCTCTGAGCCCAACTTGCTTGTATGGCTGCCATCTTTGAAAAAACAACACCTATATTAAAAGAATGGTGGTAGGCTCACTTGTAATGTACTTAAAACCTCCAAAATAACACAAGGTGCGCAATCTAACAGACCATTCCTTATTTGTAGGGGGATTTCTCCTAGGACCTGCTATGTATAGTATTTTCGTATAAGAGCAGTGGTAGCCTTATTTAGAACTACTTGGAGCAAGATATTTAACAGGAAATGCATATTCTGAAAAATAATATAGACTACAAATTTCCTGACATATGTATCCTTGTATTTCAGTTACCCTAAACAAAAGAGTAATATGGTATTGATATTTAGCAAAAAAAACCATTGCAGAATATCTGACAAGGAGTACATGCCACACTTGTGGAAAACTAAACCAAGTGGGAAGGAATTCATTTAAAATAAGCAGACAGGGAAATTTTTAGGGTACGTGCATTTGTTCCATTCAACTTTCACAAAAGAGAATTAGGTATAATAAATCACGTTAGATAAGCAATATCGGTCATGTTTTGGTCAAATAGTAATCTCCCAAAAAGTACTCCAATTCCTGGTCAATATTTAGACCTGCCTCAACTGCCCTTAAGCGCAATATCAACATCCCTTAATGTTTTCGGAGCCTTAGAGGATTCGCTCCGCAGGGATGCTATAACCCCATTTTTGCTCCATCTCCGGGGTATTTTAAGCAGTATCTTCCTGGTAGAGAAGCGGGATGGCAGACAATGCCTAGTCATCAATCTGCGGGACTTCAGTGACTGGCTAATACACAACCATTTCAAAATGGAGAGGATTCACCTCCTCAAGGACTTTATGCACCCGAACGATAAGATGGTGCACTTAAACCGCAGGGACGTGTATTTGACGGTCCCTGTCTTTCCCCCTCATCAACACTTCTTACAATTCAAGTGGCGAGGATCCATCTTCGAGTTCAAAACTCTTGGTGTTTCAACAAGGTCTTGAAACCGGTGGTCAAACACCTGAAGGCTCAAGGGCTTTGCCTGATTATTTACCTGGACAACGTCTTTCTAATGCACCAGTGCCCATCCAATTTAAGAGATTAATTCCAACTCACAATCGATCTCTTGGAGAGTTTGGGCTTCCTCATCAACATCAAGAGATCAGTCTTGGTTCCTTCCAGACAGATCACCTTCCTAGGTTTTGTCATAATCTCAGTGGACAGAACCCTCAGTTTGCCTTCCTGGAAAATAACAAAAATCTGCAGAGAGTTGAAAAAGACGCTCTCATGACCCTCGACCTCCTTACATCAGATCTCATTATCAAATCAGATGCCAGCAAATCTAGATAGAGTGCCCAGTGTTGAGAGTCGTTCACAGGAGGAAAATGGTTGGCAGAAGAACAGTCTCTTCACATCAGTTTCTTGGAGCTTATGTCGGGCTCCTTTGCAGTCAAATGCTGGACCAAGTAGAAAGGAAACTGCTGCGTGCTTTTGAAGATGGACAACGTCTCAACTGTCCACTACATAAATCATCTTGGGTGTTCCAAATCGAAGGTCCTAGTGAACCTTGCCATAGAATTTTGGACGTATTGCCTCAGCAACTAGGTATTGGTTACAGCAAAACATCTCCAGTGAGTGTCCAACCAAATTGCAGCTGGTGCTCATGGGAATGGCCAGAAATTAGTTTTTGGCAACTGGATCCCTGGTTCTTCGCTCTGCTGCAAAAACACTGGGACCCTTTCTCAGTAGACTTCTTTGCTTCCTGTCTGGATCATTAAGTTCCAAGATATTTCAGTTTGGAGCCAAACCCCCTCGCGCTTGTGACGGAGACATTCCTACAAGACTGGTGGAAGGAGAAGGGATACGCTTCTCCTCCCTTCGCCATGGTAATAAGACTGTCTGCCCAGTTGAGGAGACAGCAAGCTGAGGTAGTGCTGATCACCCCGATATGGAGATCGCAAACATGGTTTCCAGTTCTTCTGGAACTTTCTTTGGATTTTCCAGTCCGTCTTCCCCTTACGCCAGATATTCTTCGGAATCCCCTCAGCCAATGCCATCTGCTAGTTCTCCAGGGCTGTCTACTCCTCATGGCTTGGAGGATTATCAGGAAAGATGGCGAGTCCCGGGCCCTTCACAGGAAACTGGAAGTATGTTGGCTAAGGCCTGGGCAGAAGGGACTTCCAAATGTTATATGTCAGCGTGAGCCAGACGGGTGCGTTGGTGTGTTCAATGCCAAGAAGTTCCCATGGGGTGTAACATTTTTCCAATCCTGAATTTCCTGGCATCTTTAGCGTCTCAGGGCCTAGCATGCAGGATAATAAATACTTAGCGCTCGGCTAACTCTGCAGGGCATTGGCTGATGCAAGGGGATCCTGTGAGGGAATATTCCTTTGTCTGTAAACTGCTGAGAGGAATCCAGTTGTCCCTGCCTCCAGAATCTGGGTATTCCACTCTGTGAGATATCAATGTGGTCCTGAATCTTTTCCAGTCCTGCCAGATGAATGAATATCTTTTGCACAAAGAATTGTCTGCAAAGCTTGCGATGCTCCTCTGCTTGGTTTCGTGCCGTAAGGTGTCAGAGCTCTGGACATCTCAAGTAGAGTATTCATCCTCATGGGGTCACGTTTCTTATTTCCAGAAGAACTAAAGCAGACACATGAACAATATCTTACCCGGCCTTTGATTCCCATCCCAAGATTTATGTGGTGAGGTGCCTTAAAGCATATGAAAACCTGACAGAGGAGTTCTGTCAACCAGGCAAGATACAATTTCTGATATCATTAATAAAACCTTTCATGGTTGTCTCTTCCCCCACCATCGTTCGCTGGGTCATGCTTGAGGCGGGCATCAATGTGCCACATTTAAGCACCCATTCCGTGAGAGGGGCAGTGGCCTCAAAAGCTAGAGGGCAAGATTAGCGGATATCGTTAACGCCACAGACTGGTCTTCAGACTCCATGTTTAAATGGTTTTGTTTTAAACCAGTGGTGGACATGGTGTGTCTGGTGGTGGACAAGTTTTAAACAAGCATAATCCTCGCCACCGGTCCTGATATAGAATGTAAAATTTCCTAGCTTTTGTAAAAGAAAGTTTCAGTTCTATTAGGACACGGAGTTGAGGATTATTCCTACCCTTCTGTTTTCACAGTTTTTCCCCTCTCCCTGCATCAGGTGTTCTTTATAGCGAAAGATTGGGGAACATTTTGTTCCACTTAAGTAAACTTTGTTGATTGCATATAGATATGCATTCTTGTGGTAAATAATGTGTTTGCATTGGCCTACAAGTGCAAGTTTAGAGTTATGAAGTATGGTAATGCTACTTGTTGTTTAAGGCCTTTTATTTTCTTCTGTTATCACAGATTCTTCATGTCCGTTTTTTGTGTTTACCAGGTATGGATTCCAGTAAAGGCGAATGATTCTGCAGGTCGCACACAAGAAAGAGGGAGTGCCTCAGTGGACGTTTGGTTATATGGACTGTAGCTCAGATATTTGATTTTCTACTGTATTGTTTGTTCTATACTTCCTTCCCAGGGGCTCTTGGGATAGGTAGTTTGTTGTTGAATGCTGCTGGAAGTATTGAAGGCTAAGAAAATTTGAGCATAATCCTCGCCTCCGTGTCCTTGATAGAATTTAAACTTTCCTTTACAAAATCTAGGAATTTTTACATTTTTAACTCCCAAGCGTGTGTGCATTTAGATAGTGTATCAAGAAAATATGGATTATGTCCCAAACCTTTTAACAGTCGCAACCCCTCTGACTCGCTACATCACAGGTTTTGCAACCATTATAAAGAATTTTTGCATTTAGTAAAACTATTTACTGATGTGTAAAAAAAAATCTGAACCAGCAAATGGGTTTAGAAATGGATTATGAATATCTATTTAGAAGCAGCATGTTGTGGGTACACTTCTGATTTCGTAATCTGATGGGTTTATGATCATAATCCTGGTCCCAAACCAGTGATTCCAAGTTGGATTGGTAATTGATTCACAAAGGGTAAGGAGTCTCCTTTGAACCACTTCCCTCTTATGAATTTTGGAAACAGTTTAAAAGAGAGTAGGTAGTGGTCCAGGAGGCTTTTACTTTTTTAAAGCTGTCCTGTTACCTTAGAGGAAAAAGATATGTATTTTTTTTTTTCAAAAAGTTTTCTTAATTTAAACACAATGATGCACATGGTGGTTTCTCGGCCTTGAAGGCCGCCATTCCTGGGGTCGCTAATGGCAACTTGCCTAATGAATATTAATTGGAAAGGCTTTAATTAGGCTTGTATTTGATCCCCTGCGACTCTGTATTTTGTGAACCAACCTATTTATGCCTAGGTAGGTTCGCAAAATAAGATTGCTTGCTACCACAGAAAGTCCGAGCACAAGTTGCAACTCGTTTTTAATAATATGTTCTTTGTACATTAGGCTCACAGTGCTTGCCTATGTGTATACAAATTAAAATATATGTATATATATAGAGATATATATGAATATACATCTATATATATCTATATCTATATATATATATAGATATATATATCTAAATATATATATATCCATCGAAACAAAAGGTCACAATTTTGACACGATGCACTCAGACTGCCTGTGCCAGTGGTAGGAGGTAGACCATTCCTCCTCGTTACGTAAATGGTGAACCATGAACAAGACTCTTTTGGAGTTGAAACGCATTTGTTGTTTGTTGCTGGCTTGGAATAAAATATTGGCTATTCGGTGAAACGGAGTGCAGTGGTTTCCCCTTTTTTGGATCTATATATATATATATATATATAGCCTAGTCAGTTTTCTGAATAGTACCTCTGGAGCCAACAAGAACCTTTAAGTTAAAAAGCACCATTATTGCTATGAGGGCAGAAAATAAAAATTTAATTCAATAAAAAGCCATATGTCTCCAGAAAGACCAAGTGAATGTCATCTACACACTGCAGACTGGACTATTTCACACTAGACAAATATATAAAATTCTTTAAAATTTGTCTCTCGTCCGAATACCATGGACTCACTCTCGCAACTTTCACATATGTGCTTCTGGTTTGTCTTTAAATGAATATTATCATAGCGGCAAGAAGTTGTGTCCTGATAGTATACACTCCTAATAGTATCAGTGTGCAATGATATAATAATTAAATTAGGAATGTGAAGTCAGGGATCTCAAAAAGATTTTTGGTCTCAGAAAATCGATTTATTTCAGAAAATGTGTAACAACGTATGCCTGCAGTGATTACATAGGATTCACGAACAGGCAAAACGTACACAATGTATTAATTTATTCCAGACATATATAACATACATAAATCAATACTGAAGGTGGCAAAGTGCGCATATCAAAAAGCAGTCACAAGGTCAATGGCAATTAAAGACACTGCAAAATGGTTAATTTCCATAAAGTGGTACATTTTAGGGGGATTCACAAACTTTTAAGAGCATACTTTGCAAACATCCAAGAAACTTAATTTGGTCTTAACTGGAGCTGGTAAGGTTGTGTACAAAGTGGATGCTGGAGATAAGAAAGGGTGCCATGCATTAGAAAATGTTTAATTTAAGGGCAATATAGAAACGTTTATAACATTTGGAAATTCCATATAATTCCTTACCTCAGACACATGTAAACTAAGTAAAACAGGCCCAGAGTGGATGAATGTTATTTCTACGTAACTGTGCATCTCATCCTTGCATTTACTACGTGCACAAGTCACTTACATATTTGAATTTGCAGGAAAGGTTAACCTGTGCAAGTCTATAAACGTAATTTGTGCAGTGCCCACATGTTTTATCAAGTCTTTCTGAATGTGCCCTGGACGCTTTGGTCTAACCAGAAATTATTCTGTCCTTAGTTGGTGGGGTTAGTAACCAACTCTTAAATGTAATTGAAATAGTGGAAGAATGTGTTTTTTGCTGCAGTAAATGACTGTATATATGTACATGTTTTTACTGGTAGTTTTGGCACTTAACCAGCATATCTTTTTCCACAGGTTCTAGTTTCACCCCAGCGTCTGGTATCTACGCAAACAACTCCAATTCAACAAACTTCAGTGGTTCGCAACAGGTACATAAAGGCGAATGTAGCATCGGTAAAAAAAGATCTTTTTGTTATAAGGTTATCTGCGGTCATTTATTCATTAGAAAGTATCAGCAGGAAACTTTTCTGAAAGGACTCTGCCAGATGCTTAGTATGCAAGAATGTAGACAGTGTCTTTGCACAATTGGGCACGGTAACATCCTGTAATTATTGTTTCCGCCAATGCTGGAATACTGAAGGATCCATCAGCAGTTGCTGAACTGGATCCAGCCCCAGTGAAATGTGCCCCTGTAGAGTTTGCTGACACTGGGACACATTCTGCAGCACCTGCACGTTGCTTTTTGATTCTGGAGCAGCGGCCTGCAGGCCTGCAGCTAATGAAGAACGTCTCTTGTAGAACTTCTAGCAGGGATAACAACATGCCTTACTTACCAGCCCGTCAGCTCTTCTTTTAATCCTGTCCTGCTCGTCCTAGCTGGCAGCTAGCCAGAGGCTACCACTTTGGTGGCAATGCCCTAGACCCTAGAGACCCTAGAGACAAAAATATTCGGCTTGGTTCACTTCACAAGTGCTTAAGAGGTGAACTATGATTTGGAGGCAGGTTTTTTACTTTTCCAAGCCATATGCATAAGACGTATGTTTGCACTGTAAGAACATCAAATGTATCTGTCTATATGTGTAATTACACTGTTAACCACTGATGAAGAATTTACTAATACATGTTTATTACTACTAAGAGGAACCATTTTTAGAAACCTTGTAATATTGCAAGGTTGAGGAAAAAACAGTAAGATTCTATACTTAAGCCGTGCAGTTTGCATGTTGCTCCTTGTTGCCAGTTCATAATTCACTAAGCTATAACAGAGAATTGTAACTTGTTACCTATAGACAACACACAGATCTATGTAACTAAAGTACTAATCCACAGTGATATCTACATAAAATACAAATCTATCACCTGTATTTAAGATATGTTGTGCTATGCAGCAGGCACATTAACCCACTATGGTATTTTATGATGACTCAGACCTGTGACTAGTCTGAACACAGATCTCTCCAGCCAGAGCCTACCCACTACACCTATGTTACTGCTAGTATACCCTGGAACCTGCTAGGTTCACAAAGATTTCTACAGCAGGTGCCTTAACCCATTAAGGTATTTTAGAATGTAGTCTATTTATGACCAATTACGTAATCCCAAAAGGTTTTACTGTCTCATTTGTCCTTTTTTTCTAATTTCTTTGAAGGGGGAGTTTACAAAAACATGTAGCTATTAATTGTTAGATTCTGCTCCTCTGGAGTCCTCCTTTTCTGCTGCCAGTCCTTTATCCCCAATTTATGGGAGTTCATAGTAAAGTTTCCATTTCCAGCACTGCTTATCCCTTATTAAAGCTGGGGTCCTGTATGAAATCAAAACAATCAAAACAGTCTTATAAATGCAATCAGTATACTTATATAATTGTGTTTGTGCATTTCTTTCTAAATGAATGAAGTAGTGCCATCAAAAGCTCTTTGGTACTTGAAGCGCTATTTAAGTGCAATTGCAGAAGTGATGGAAAAACTGGAAAAAGGGAAACAAAGCTGCCTTAAAGATGAAATGATGCAAGGTATTTGTGGAATGGGCAAAATGTAATTAAGATGGTTATTTTCCAAGTTTTTACCACATAATTTTCAGTCTTCTCTTTTACATTTTTGTTGGAAAAACAACTTCCCACAGTATAGCGCATCGTTCTCAAAACCCCAGATATAAGATGTTCAAGCCAGACTTATCTTCCTCTCTCCAGTTTTTGTTATCTTATGCAAAATGGCACCTTTAAGAAAAGCTTTTCAGGCTTGGCCAACGTCCTCTTCACTAGAGTTTGCCTGAGCCATGATATGGAAGTGTCAAATAGGTAGTATGGAAATCTGACAAACAGGTATCAGGGGGCTGCTGCTGAGCTTTTGATTTTTAACGGAGGGTGTGAGCCTACCTGACTGAGCCTGCACGTCAGATAGTGAACTAGTGCATTCGCTTGACAATTTACACATTTCATTGCACATCTATTTGCCACTTAAGTGTGTCAACAAATATTCAAACTCCCTATTCACAGAACTTGAATTTATGGGATACTATACATAATGTGCACTTCGACAGGTTGAAATCTGTCACAAAATTGTGGAGTTCTCACAGTTGCACATTTAGTTTTTGGGGAGAGGGAGATGGGTTTGTGGGTAGCCCCACTGTAGAAGTATTCTATTGTAACATTTATATATTACACTGAACTATCCCATGTAGGGTGGTGAAGTGTTTGCCTACATGGGAGGCATGCTGGACTGCGTAGGTGTGTAGCTTGAAGGGTGTTATCTATGTTTTGATCCTGTTTGGGAAGTGTTTCCATGTCATGGGTGATGAACCTAAGCTGTGACTATTGTGTTATGGACACAGCGCTTAGCAGTGTTATGAATGAAGAAGTATGAAAGAGAGGTGAGCAGTATCAGTAAGCTGACTGTTTTGAACAACTTTGCAGGTCCCTTTATTGTATTTCATGTGACCATAGTCTGGTTAGCTGGTTACTGCAGTGTATTGTTAAACTTTAAACTAGAAATCTCAGAATTATGTCCCGATGAGGAATAGGCTGGGAGAGAGATGGTGGGGGGGATCAGCTTGGATTGACATTGTTACTATCATACTTTGACTGTCATTGTGAGATGTCAAGAAATGGTCGTAGTATGTAGTGTTTTGGGCCTACAGTGGCTAGAATTATCCATTGGCCAGCCTTGTGTGACAGATATGTTCAGTTATTGCATGTGTGTTCCATTGGTGATGAGTAGTATATTGCTGTGGATCGTACTGTACTGGGTAATGGACATGCCCCATAGGGGTTCTGTCTTAAGTGAGTGTCCAGCACAGCAAGGAAATCATTATACAGCCTGTTTGAACTACAGTCAGCTGCCCAACTGCTGGGTGGTGTGGTATTAGCTTTGGTGTGGATCAGAAGCATTGTATTTGACATTACTGTATGATACCCAGGCTAGACCTAAGATAGCCCTTCAAAACTTACCTAGACATAGAAAAGTTTGTGTGGCTTGAACAGTAAACTGTTGACTGTACATTGTAGTTGAAGAAACAATTTTTATTCCAGGCTCTATCCCATGGTTGTAGAACGATGTAGACATCTTGGAAATAGGCTTGTTTTACCTCTCTTCTAAAATTTATCTGTTCCCCGAATGCTTCAAATCATTCGTAGGTTCCCAGTTACCACTATTCTCTACTATACACAGGGCTTCCTGAAAAGTTGCGCAATTATTGTACTGGTTGCAGGGACATCAGCTTGCAAAATGTTCATACACTGTCATCAGGAGCTACTGGATTCCCATTTCGCTGTTCTCTCTTTTTAGACGCTCTTACATTGATCATAACCTGCAATTTTGAGAAACTTGTGCATTATTACCTTTCTGATCATGTATATTTGTGGTATGTGGATTACTCTTAAATGTTTTTTTGCATTACCCTGAAATTGTTATTTTGTTACGGAATTCTTAAGAACATGTCTTTGACAATTGTGTATGGTTTGGGGAGATTATGACTATTTGGTTAAGAATTGGGTGATTTGGTATTAATTCTCACTGTTGTTCAATTTAAAATTTAAAACATATCTCAGTATTTATTGAGTGGTCCCCATCTTGAAAAAACGTCTTTGTAATTATCCCATGTGGAGTAGTATTTCTTTTATGTTTATTAACAAGGGTTATTTAAGCGTAGCTGGGGAAGAGTGCAGGTTTTTTCAATCTGGCCATGATGAAGACACTTTGGTGTTGAAAAGCGTTGCCACTGTATGTTTTTTTAAATGCTTTAAAATTTTGTTTAAATAAAGCTTTATGCTTGAGGAGTGGACATATTGGGTGCGACTTTTTTTATTTTTTGCCCTTTAATGTAGTGGCAAAAATAACTCTTTTTCGCATTTATAACAGGTTCCACTACCGTTTTGTTGCACCAGCCTTGCTTGGTGGATGTAGCCGGTATCAGTGGATTGTGTTTCTGTTGATATATATATACACATAGATATATACCTACCCCTTCTTCCTCATGCTGAAAGTTACCTAAACATAGCAATCCTGATGAAAAATAGGTTTCAACTGTATAGTGAAGGGAGGATATTACACTCAGTTCAGGAGAGTTTTGCCACAGGTTAAGCCTGTGGATTGAAAATGAGAAGTGGTATATTGAATCTCGGGAACGATCAGGAAGAGTTGGTTTGCAGAGAGTAGTCTTTTTTGCTTGTGTGAAGTAGGCCAAAGTGTCATTGAGATGAAGGGATATACCCTATGGAGGGTTTGTAGTGTTGCAGGAGGCATTCACATTTCACCTTTAGCTTGACAGTTCATCAACAGAAATGGTGTCAGTGATGGGAGGCTTGGTTTCGAGATTAAAGTGGACAGGGAGGTATTTGGATTTAGAAAGAAAAATGGACTAGATGATTTGAGATGTGCGAGGAGAAATCCTAAAGGGCAGCAGTTCCAAAGCTAAGCAAGGTTAGAGCTGGCTGCAACGTCATATTCTTGAAAGTGCCAATGACTGCAGAAAGTATGAGACAATAAGGACTGGCTGTGGATGTGTGATGGACAGAACTAATAAAATTAGAGAAGTGGAGTGGAGCGACCTTTGTGAAGTGGAGTGTGTTAAAGTCCAATTGGAGAGGGTTAAGAAAGTTGGAGGAAATATAGGATGTGAGCAGATGGAAATGTGCCAGTACTTGTTGATCTTTAAGAATAATTGAGTTGAGGTAGACTTTAGTTTGATGGAGAGAAACCATGGGCTCCAACTTTCTTTATACAGTCATTATATTAGAGCATTTTGGTTAGCTCTGAAGTGGTTGGGAAGGGGTAAATAACCCAGATATGCTAGCATGGATTGTGAAGAAGAGGGAGAGATTGAAGCTGAGTGTCTTGAGAGAGATGGTGAAGGTAATTTTGAGTGAAGTGTTGAGTGTCCACATTTTATATTGTCAAAAGCACAAATTAGGTTATTTAGAGATTTCGAGTTTAGTCCATGAAGTTTCTACATTTGTGTAAGCAATTGCACATAACTGTTCTAAAGAAAATAAATAGCTGATATTCATGGTACTGAGCGATGGTTTACAGTGCTTAAGGTGCAAAGGGGCTATTGAGAGATGACGATGGGGGGTTGAAAGGATAGATATTGATAGTCATGTTTTTGAAGGTGTGACTGGAGTGGAAGGTATTTCAGAATGCAAACAGTACAGTTTAGTGGGATTATTTTAGAAATAATCCATCACAGTTGACTGTATGTGAAGAATGAGCGAAAATTGTATGGCTCTTGAAAAGGGCAGCACTCCTCATTGTGCCATTAAGGTTCAGCCACATCTCAGTGATTTTAAGTGATTCTTGAAAAAGGAGGTTTTATTGCAAATACTTATCGCTTGCCACAGGCAGATTGAGATGGTGCGAATGACAGGCCATTCATTGTAATTTAATGTCATTGCACTATGTCTAGTGAGATAAGGTAGCAAAAAAGACATTTGAGTGGTAGTAAAGTGCTAATCATGGAAGGATTAATAAGTATGAGCTGGTTAGTGAGAGAGAAGATGGAGAAGCATGAATGTCCCTGTAGGCAAGCACCCCTGGCAGAGAAAGGAAAAACATAGAATGAGAATGTTGATAAGGAGAAATATTTTTTCAGTAGGAAATGGGAGTGCATGATGGGTTGCAGTGGATGTAGGATTTTCATTGACTACAGTGGGCTAATGATCACTTAAAGTATAGTTTACACTAGAAATAAGTGAGTTCACAGTAGGCACTTGTGGTACCGACCACTTTATCAATAGTTCATAGCAGCTGCAAAAGTTTTTGGTAAAACAGGCACTACAGTGTGGTGGGGAATGGTGCAGTCCTCCAGGTGGGTGGTTCACACCTCAGGACCGAATCATGCAGTATGAATCTTATTTGATTTACTAGAGAGAGTTCATTCTTGTTAGTACTTTTTAAAAATGTGGTTTTAACTTTCTAACAATATTGTTGGACTTGTGGTGCTGCTGCACATGCTCTTGAAAATTGTCCTTGTGAAATGTAACGATTTTCTGCCCACCTCTCTAGATTAACATGTACAGTTAGGGAGAGGATGTCGCACAAGATGGAATATTGTGGATCCAGATGTCTTATGAAACTGAAGTTACTTCAAATTCAATTGGGACTTGGTGTTGTTTTTTTTTAGGACTAAGCGTACCAGGCAGTGCAGCTGTCTGGATTGCTAACGCCTTGTGGGCATTCTGAAAGCTTCCCTGGAAATGCATTTCGCTCATTACTTTCTATTGACTTTGTGGTTTGTAATTCACAGTTGCTTGCTTTTTATTTGCTTTAGACTGTCAGCTTGATTTCGTCCCTCCTATAGAACATCTCTTGTTTACTGTGTCTTTCCAAGTACTAGCTTGCTGTAAATGGTGTTCTTATCTTCATTACATTTGCTGTGCATTCAAACAGAGGTCATATGTCAGGTTCTGTATTCCAGGGAGCTGACTTCAAAGTCAGAGAATTTATGTGGCAGACCTGATGGTTACCCATGTGAGAGGAGAGCCTTAGGATGTTACTTTTTCTAGCACACAACAAAAAGTACTGTGCCGAGAGTTCACAATGTATCGGAAGTAGTAAAGTAAAAATGAAGCACATTTTTATGTAATTCTTAAATGTGTTGTAAACAAATATTTGAATACGATGAAAACACATCACAACACCGGATGATGACAGTGCCACACATTATTGTGTATGCACAGTTAAACTGTACATCTGTGCAAGTGTAATGGTCATTTCAATTGAAAATGTGTTGTCTATAATGGCAGTGCGCTACCATCCCATGCAAACTCCACGCTATGCCACTCCACTTTACACCACTCCACCCTACAACACACTACTCCACTCTATTACCTTGCACTCTATGCCACTCCATTCTACAACACTCCTCTCTATCCTGACATTCCACTCTACACTCCTCCACTCCTCACCTTGACACTCCACTTTGTACTCGCCACTCCAAGACACTCTTTACTCTAAGCTGCTCTTATATATGCCCCTCCACTATAGGCCAATCCACTCCACACCCCTCCACTCCATCTTCCCCTCTCCACTCCAGTCTACCCAAATCCACTCTACTCCAGTCTACCCCTGTCGACTCCATTCCAGTCTGCTTCATTCAATCTACGCCACTCCACTCCAGTCTGCCCCACTTCACTCCAATCTATTCCACTTCACTCTAGTCTATCCACCACCACTCAATTTACTCCAGTCTACCACAGTGTACTGCACCCCAACCCGGTCCACTCCAATCTACCCTACTCAACTTCAATCTACTTTACTCCAATCTACCCCACCCCACTCTAGTCTACTCCAATCCACTCCAATTATCACAAAGTCCATCCCGCTCCAGTGTACTCCAGTCCACTCAAATCTACCACACTCCACTCCAGTCTACCCCAAACCACTTCACTCCAGTCTACCACAATCTATCCCAGTCTACCCTACTAAACTCCAATCTGTTCCACGCCAATTTACCCCATTCCACTCAATTTACTCCACTCTACCACACTCTACAGCACCCCACTCAAGTCCACTCCACTCCAATCGACTCTACTTTTCTCCAATCTGCCAGTCTACCCTACTCCAATCCACCCCATTCCACTTGAATTATCACAAAATCTACCCCTGTCCATCTACCCCAGTCCACCCCAATCTACCCCACCCCACTCTACCCCACTCCAATCTATCCCACTCCAATCTACCCTAACCCACTCAATTACAATATACCCTAATCTGCACCACTCCAGTGTACCACACTACCCAAACCTACCCCACTACAACCAACCCCACTCCAATCTACCCAGTCGACTCCATTCTACACCAGTCCCACCCGGTCTGCCCACTCAACTCCAATATACCCCACTTCATTGTACCCCACTCCACCCCAGTCTGCCACACTCTACTCCAGTCTACCATACACCAAGCTACCCCACCACACTCCAATCTATCACCACCCCACTCTACCCGTCTCCATCCAAGTCTACCTCAATTGACACTGCTCCACCCCACTCCAATCTAACCCACTACACCCCACCCTTTCTACCCCACTCCACTCGAGTTTACTATAATCTACTGCCACTTAATCATTCCACTCTGCTATGATCCAGTCTACCTCACTCCACTACAGTCTACCCCAATATACCCCACCCCACTCAAGTCTACCCCACTCCACCTCAATATACCCCACTCCAGTCTACCCCCTCCCTTCCAATCTACACCACTCCAATCTACCCCTAATCAACTCCACTTCAATCGACCTCACTCCACTCCGATTTACCCCATTCCACTTCAGTCTACCCCACCACATTTCAACCCAATATACTCCAATCTACCCCAGTCCACCCCAGTCTACCCCATTTCAATCTACTCCACTCCAGTCCACCCAACTCCACTCCCATCTACCCACCTCCACTCCAGTCTACCCCAATCCAAACCATTCCTCTCTACCCTAGTCCAACCCACTTCTCTCTAAACTACCCCACTCCACTGCACTCCGCTCCAGTGTACCCCACTCGACTCCATGCCAGTCTACCCCACTCCACTGCAATCTACCCCACTCCAGCCTGCCTGACTCTATTCCAATCCACTCTCCACTCCAATCTACCCTACTTTACTCCACTGTACCCCACTCCAATCTACCACAATCTACCCCACTACAGTCTGCCCCATTTCACCCCAATCCCCACCCCACTGCAATCAAATCCACTCAACTCCAACCTACCCCACTCCACCCCAATCTACCCAACTCCAGTCTGTCACCATTTACCAGACTCCAATCTACCACAGGCTACCTCAGTCCACTCCACTCTAATCTACCCCACTCCAATCCACCCAGTCTACCTCACTCCACTACAGTCTACCCCATGTCACTTAGTCTAACCCAATCAACCCATTCCCACTGCACTCCAATCGAGCCCACTTAACTGTATCCCAGTCTACCCCACTCCACTCCAATCTACCCCACTATACTCCAGTCTAACCAAATCCACCCCACTCCTCTCAACCCACTTTAATCTACCCCACTCCAATCTACCCCACTATACTCCAGTCCAACCCACTCCACCCCAGTGTACGTCAAACCACCCCACTCTGCCTCACTTCACCCCAGTCTATTCTACTCCAGTTTACCCCACTTTATTCCTGTCTACCCCTCTCCACTACAATCTCCAGTCCACTTCAATCTCCACTTCTCTCCAATCTACCCACTCCACTCAATCTAGCCCACTTCACTACAGTCTACCTCAGTCCTTTCCAATCTAGCCCACTCACTCCAGTCTGATCCACTCCATTCCAATCTGCTCCATTCCATTCTACTCCTCTCCAATCTATGCCACTCCACCAGTCTACCCCACTCCACTCCAGGCTACTCCACTAAACTCCAGTCTATTCCACTCAACCCCACTAAATTTACTCCACTCTACCCCAGTCTACCGCACCCCACCCTAGTCCACTCCAATCTACCCCATCCCACTCCAATTATCACATAATCCACCCCTCTCCAATCCAATCGACTCCAGTCCATCCCAATCTAATCCACTCCAGTCTGCCCTGCTCCACCTCATTCCACCTCACTCAAAGCTACCCCACTCCAATGTATCCCACTCCACTGTACCCCAGACTACTCAACTCCAATCTACACCACTCCACTCTACCACAATCTACCCCATTCCATGCTACTCCAATTTACCCGCTCAACCCCACTCCAGTCTACCCCACCCCAGTCTATCCTAACAGACTTCAATCTACCCAAACTCACCCACTCCAGTACACCCCACTCCATTCTACCTGACTCCAGTCTACCTCAGTCTACCACACAACACTCTACTCAACCCCAATCTTCTCCACTCCAGTCTACCATACATTAAGCTACCCCACTCCACTTCAATCTACCACCACTCCATTCTACCACCACTCCACTCTAGTCTACCCCAGTTTACACTGCTCCACCACCCTCCATTTTACCTCACTAAACCCCACCCCAATCTTTTCCACTCCACTGTATCCCACTCCACTCCAGTTTACCACAGTCTACCTCAGTCTACCCCAATCCACCCCACTATGATCCAGTCTACTTCATTCCACTCCAGTCTACCCCAGTATACCCCACTCCACCCCAGTCTATCCCACTCCACCACAATTTACCTCACTCCACTCTAATCTTCCCCACTTCACTTCACCCCAATATACCCACCCCACTCCAATATACCCACTCCACTACAATCTACCCTTCCCCT
The DNA here is from genome assembly GCF_031143425.1 of Pleurodeles waltl. Lineage (NCBI taxonomy): Eukaryota > Metazoa > Chordata > Amphibia > Caudata > Salamandridae > Pleurodeles > Pleurodeles waltl. Next base: position 1,055,362,523 of record NC_090444.1, on the reverse strand, counting down.
CTAATCTGCCCACTCCACTACAATCTACCCCATTCCAGTTTACCCATTCCACTCCAATGTACCCTACTTAATGCTAGTACACTCCAATGTACCCGCTCCACTCCAGTCTACCCTACTCCTCTTCAATCTACCCCAATCCAACCCATTCCTTTCTATCCCAGTCCAACCCACTCCTCCCCAATCTCCCCCACTCAACTGCACTCCAGTCTACTTCACTCCCCTTCATTGTACCTCACTCCACTCCTTTTAATGTATTCCACTCCAATCTACCCAATTTATTTTACTTAACTCTAGTCTACCCCACTCAATCCACTCTAGTCAACCCCACCCCACTGCACTCCAATTGACCCCACTTCACTCTACCCCAATCTCCAATCTACCACACTCTGCTACAATCTACCCTTGTCTGCCACTATCTACCCCACTCCAGTCCACTCCAATCTACCCTACTCCATACTTCCTCACTCCATTCCAATCTACCCTACTCCAGTCCACCCCAATCCAAATCACTCTAGAGTGGAGTAGATCGGGGTGGAGTGGGGTATATTGGGGTGGATGGGGGGTGGTCTAGTCTACTCTACTCCATTCCTATCTATCTGACTCCACTCCAGTCTACCATAGTCTACCCCACTTCATTTTACTATAATCTACCCCACTCCACAGTAGTCTGTCGCACTCCAGTCTGTCCCTCTCCATTCCACTCTGCACTACTCAACTCCAATACACCCCACTCCTAAAATGTCTTCCCATATCTATCACACTCCACTCCAACCTAATGTACTCTGTTCTACTCCAGTCTATCCTTCCACTCCAATCTACACCACTCACTCACATCTACCCAACTCCATTCAGTCTACCCTGTCTATTTCACTCACCTCTATTTCAGTCTTCCCTATCTCACTACAATCTATCCCAATCTTCCCTACTCTGATCTACCCCGCTGCACCTCTATGAACCCCTCTCACTCCAATCTAACCAACCAATCCATTCAGTGTACCCCAGCGCACTCAACCCCAGTTTACCACACTCCAGTCCACTGTACCTGAATTTATCCGACTCCACTCTACCCCACTCCATTCTGCCACACTCCACTCATATCTACCCCCACTCCACCCCAGTCAAGAACACTTAATCCAGTCTACCTCACCTTTCTCCAACCCAATATGCCTTACTCCAAATGTTCTCACTCTACTTCAGTGTACCTTACTCTACCCCACTCCATCCCATACTACACTACCTCACTCCAATCTGCCCATTTCTAATCTACCTAATTCTACCCTACTCGAGTCCACCAAATCTGCCCAACTCCAATTTACCCCCACTCCATTCCAGTGTACTCCAACCTACCCTGTTCCACTCTACACCAATCTTCCCTGGTCTACCTCACTCCAGTCTACCTCATACCAATCTACTCCACTCCAATCTAGCCCACTCCACTCCAATCTACTCCACCCCACTCCACTCTAATCTACTCCAGTCTACCCCCTCCATTCTATTCCACTCCACCCTAGTCTACCCCAATCCAATCGTTCCACTCCAGTCTACCCCAATACAGCCTACCCCCATTTCTGTATTTTTTGTGTATCATCAAATCATCAAACATGCTTACGCCTGGGTCCCCTGCTTTATGTAATGACTTAGTGGGGGTCCCCAGGTTCCAGTAATGATTAAGTGAGGTTTCACAGACTAAAAACCACTGATCTAGAGCAGTCTGAAATTGTTGTATGGAAGCTTTTTGTGGCTTGGCATAGGTGCTCTTGCTTCAGAGCACGTGGGTATGCAAAGTGCATTCTTTGCTTCTTGCCTTTTAGAATGGACGATGGAGTCCTTGGGCTGGGAGACGCAACTCCTACAGTTTTGCACCATGGAGAGAACAGCTCATGGTTATAAACAGTGATCCTTCGTAAGTAGTTTAGTGTTTTTTTAATTGTTCAATGGCCCATCCTTTACATTCTCAATGCCAACGTAGAGCACTTCACTAGCATTCATTCTGTATGAACTCATAATGTATGGTTTCTCGTATTTACAGATTTATTTTTTTCCATTTGTGTTTGTTATGGTAGCTTATGTATTGTTGTAAACATGACCTTGTTCGCTCATACTTTTTAGTCCATTTAGCTTATTGTGCCACCCACACCCCAGAGATCCCCTTTCATATTTTCATCATTGTTTCTGACATATCACCAGCATTTACCAATTCATATTTTACTATGATAAAAACTAAGAATTGCGCTCTGTAACAAGTTTCATTTACTGTTGTAGGATTATCCTTCTTATCCAACGTTTGGCCAAAATCAGTATGCACAGTATTACTCTACATCAACGTATGGAGCATATATGACCTCAAATAGCACAACAGATGGTACCTCTTCCTCCTCCTCAACCTATCAGCTACAGGAGTCTCTCCCAGGGCTGAACAATCAATCAACACCAGACCTTCATCCAGGTAAGAGAGTATATGTTGTAATGAATAGAGTTGTCATTACTTTCTTTATGACTAGAAACATATTTGGTAAATAGGTATTATACATTTGTTATGTATTTCTCTCACGTAGAGCCTCTATTGTTTACTTCAGTTTCCAAATAACATAACTCACTTCTATGAGGTAGCAACAGTTGATAACAAAATTTGTTACCTACAGTTGCAGGGCCCGGTCAGAACCTGTCAGTGCTGCTCTGCTTGACTGCTTTCACTAAAACAGAAAGCGCAGCTGAGGCAGAGGGAAGAAAGGCAGGGAAGGTGGAAAGGATTAGTCAATGATGCCAGTTAAGTTTTATTTATTGTTTCCTTTTGGACAGGGTTACTTAACCCCTTCACTGCCAGGCCTTTTCCCCCTCAGGCGCCAGGCCTTTTTTTGGCTATTTGGGGCAGTTCGCCTTTAGGCCCTCATAACTTTTTGCCCACATAAGCTACCCGCGCCAAATTTGCGTCGTTTTTTCACAACATCGTAGGGATTCTAGAGGTACCTAGAGTTTGTGAGTTCCCCTGAAGGAGACCAAGAAATTAGCCAAAATACAGCAAAAAAATTGTCTTGGGAAAAAAGGGCTGCAGAAGAAGGTTTGTGATTTTTTTCCTCCTGAAAACGGCATCAACAAAGGGTTTGCAGTGCTAAAATCACCATCTTCCCAGCTTTCAGGAACAGGCAGACTTGAATCAGAAAACCAAATTTTTCAACACAATTTTGGTATTCTACTGGGACATAACCCTTTTTTACTATTTTTTGTGCTTTTAGCCTCCTTCCAGTTAGTGACAGAAATGGGTGTGAAACCAATGCTGGATCCCAGAAAACTAAATATTTCCGAAAAGTAGGCAAGATTCTGAATTCAGCAAGTGGTCATTTGTGTAGATCCTGCAAGGTTTTCCTACAGAAAATAACAGCTGAAACAAAATATTGAAATTGAGATTAAAAAAAGCAATTTTCCTCCACGTTTTACTCAGTAACTTTTTCCTGCGATGTCAGATTTTCAAAAGTAATATACCATTACGTCCGCTGGACTCTTCTGGTTGCGGGAATGTGTTGGGCTTGTAGGTTCATCAAGAAGCCTAGGTTCCCAGAGCCAATAAAGGAGCTGCACCTTGCAATGGGTTTTCCTTGTATACCTGGTATACAGCAATTCATTTGGTGAAATATAAAGAGTGAAAAATAGGTATCTTTGTATTTCCAAAATGGGCACAAGATAAGGTTGAGAAGCAGTGGTTATTTGCAGATCTCTGAATTTTGGGGTCCCCATACTAGCATGCGAATTACAGGGCATTTCTCAAATAGTCGTCTTTTTTACACACTGTTTTACATTTGTAAGGAAAAAATGTAGAGAAAGACAATGGGCAATAATACTTGTTCTGCTATCCTGTGTTCCCCCAAGAATCCCGATAAAAATTGTACCTCACTTGCGTGGGTAGGTCTAATGCCCGCAACAGGAAACGCAACATGGACACATCACATTTTTACATTGAAATCTGACCTGTTTTTTGGAAAGTGCCTAGCTGTGGATTTTGGCCTTTAGCTCAACCCGCACCTAGGGAAACCTAGCAAACCTATACATTTTTTAAAACTAGACGCCTAGAGGAATTCAGAATGGGGTGACTTGTGGGGCTCTCACTAGGTTCTGTTACCCAGAATCCTTTGTAAACCTCAAAATTTGGCAAAAAAACACTTTTTCCTCACATTTCGGTAACAGAAAGTTCTGGAATCTGAGAGGAACCACTAATGTCCTTCCACCCAGCTTTCCCCCAAGTCTTCTGATAAAAATGGTACCTCCATTGTGTTAGTAGACCTAGTGCCCGCAAAGGAAATGCCCCAAAACACAACGTTGGACACATTACATTTTCCCAAAGAAAACAGAGCTGTTTTTTTTGCAAAGTGCCTAGCTGTGGATTTTGGCCTCTAGCTCAGCTGGCACCTAGGGAAACCTACCAAACCTGTGCATTTTTTAAATCTAGACACTAGGGAAATCCAGGATGGGTGACTTGTGGGGCTGTCACCAGATTCTGTTACCCAGAATCCTTTGCAAACCCCAAACTTTGGCCCAAAAACACTTTTTCCTCACATTTCAGTGACAGAAAGTTCTTGAATCTAAGAAGAGCCACAAATGTCCTTCCACCCAGCGTTCCGTCAAGTCCCCCGATAAAAATGGTACCTCACTTGTGTGGGTAGGCCTAGTGCCCGCGAAAGGAAATGCCCCAAAACACTATGTGGACACATCAAAATTATCAAATTCAAAACGACCTGTTTTTGCAGGGGGAAACCTGCGTTTTTGGTCCTGGGCTCAGCAGACATATAGGGAAACCTACCAAACCCAAACATTTCTGAAAACTAGACACACGAGGGAGTCCAGGGAGGTCTGACTTGCGTGGATACCCCGGTGTTTTCTTACCCAGAATCCTCTGCAAACCTAAAATTTAGATTTTAGAAAATCTAATTTTTCCCACATTTCTGTGTGGGATCACCGCACCGGGTCAAATTTCCTACCACCCAATGTTCCCCTCAGTCTCCAGGTAAAAATGATACCTCACTTGTGTATGTGGGCCAAGTGCCTGTGACAGGGAAGATCCAAAAACATGTTGAAATTGAGGGGGAACAAAAGTGGGTCGAAAAAGGCAGTTTGAAAACAAATAAATTTAGGCTGACAAGTGGGGCAGAATTTTTATCTGTGTAGATGCGACAATGCTGGGTGGTAGGAATTTTGTGGATTCCAGCAGATTCCGGAAGGTTCCATCACAAAAATTGGGACAAATGCATGATTTCCAGCAAAGTTGGAGGTTTGCAGGGCATTGTGGGTAAGAAAATGGTGCAGGGTGCATGTGAAGCACCCGACCCTGGACTTACCCAGATGTT